>NC_073746.1:12802675-13135915 GCF_029784135.1 Toxorhynchites rutilus septentrionalis
GCTCTGGCCAAACGTTTGGTGTACATCAGTGGAACTTTTGTATCGCAATATCCAAGTGCAAGGGAAACTTTCTGCACCACAATATCAGTGTTTTCCGTAGAACTGTATGGAACACCGGTAAGGATAAGATCGTTCGATTTTGATAGCTTGTTAACAGCATTCCTATTCTTGTGAACATCCGATTCCAGTTGTGCGTGAGAATCATTCAACTTGTTTAGATCACGTGCATAATCGGTTTTTAACTGATTCACCTCGTCACGTAGAGTCGCAATCTCACAAACCACTGCATTATTACTAGATTCGATCTTCTGCTCGATCTTCGCGTTCCCCTCATCGATCATTTGTTTTATTTGCAGCAGTAAGCTGTCGAAGGTTTCAAATTGTTCCTCGGTCTTATCCAGGTCTTCCCTTGATCGTTTTTTGTTTTGGTTCTCACTGTTGGTAACAGTAGACAAAGCAATAGCAGTTTTACCCATCTTCGCAGCCACAGCACGAGTCAATGCTTTCTTGGTGTTCATCCAGTGAATGGTTAATACGGTGTTTGTGTATAACAATGCGGATGAACAATTTTTATCAGAGAGTCGCACTTTAAAATTGTTTTTATTTTTACTTGCGTCAACAATGTTCGTAAACTCCACACTGCTCAGGTGAGTCTTAACGGAACGAGTCAAATAATCGAACGAAGGTGTTGCTTGAGTACGTAGAACAAGCCAAAAAACTTCATCGAATCGCGACTTTATCGTACAACTTACATCCTGCTGGTATCAGTGATGCCAGCCAACTTTGTAACGAAGTTATAAACTGTTGCGGTTTGTTTGTTTGAGACGATGCTATCATGCTAGAGCATATATTGGGGTGCAACGATAAAGATATAATAATGGAGGTTTCATGAAATCGAGTGGAATTTGAATATTATTAGAGTCAACCTTATAGATGAGGGTGTATATCCTTCAAATTTAGTAATTTCAGGGAGAAAAAATCAGTTTCCAACCTAAACCGAAAATTTTATCTACTGTACATATGATATATGTTGCGCCAGCAAAATTGTCAAGCGGCGCTCTTCTTGCTTGAACGCCATTTCGAGAACTGAAGGGTGAACGTCAAACATCAGATTTTTTAAATACACACTTAAAATGAATATATCAAACTTCTTCTTCTTCTTCAATGGCACTAACGTTCCTAGAGGAACTGCGCCGTCTCAACGTAGTATTACTTGCGTCATTTTTATTAGTACTTAGTTGAGATTTCTATGCCAAATAACACGCCTTGAATGCATTCTGAGTGGCAAGCTCTATGCGTGATCACAGTGCAAGTCGGAGGAAATTTCTTTGACGAAAAATTCCCTCGACCAGAACGGGAATCGAACCCGAACACCCGGCATGTTAGTTATGACGCTAACCACTCGGCCACGGGAGCACATATGTTAAACTTAAGTTGACCGAAAAACGTTTTAATTGATAAATTTGTCCTGTACAAAGTAACCTGAAGAATTTTAAACAACACAAAGTATGGTTGACAAATTACACAATCGCTCCAGAGATTTATCCGGAAATCCAACTAAACTTAATTAGTTGCCCTATTATAATCACTTTATTCATCCAAATATACGCGTCAAGGTAAACTCTTATCATGCAAACATTTCATCGCATCCCGGATGCTCGAGTGTATCAACTTTTGTAGCATAGAAAAATAAACACTCACCGAATAGAACCCCAAAACATCACAGCTGATTGTCTGCTGCCCAAATCCGCCCCAGTGCGGATGGTGCAGTTTTGTTAAAAACTACCCATCGAGTCAAGAGTAAACAAAACTGAACAGCTTGATGCAATATTATATTCCGATGATTACCGCCCCCCGCCATCCATCCACCCCGCGACAGGTGCGCATTTGCAAAGCAAATTGCTAAAATGCATTGATGCGATACGGAAGAATTAATTAACTGTTTCGTGTAAACCACGAAACTGTGAAATTCATTCCATCAACAAATTTCCATTGCACAAAACAAAAAACAAATCTGTTTCCACTTTAGGAGTGCACTCCGCTTCCATCACCATGGTCTATCAACGAGAGGGCTGGTACTTTTACCTGATTGTGATGATGTTGTGGCAGGCAATGGAATCACCTTTTTTCTCTCTCTCTCGATCTCTGTCTCTCCCCCGCACACAAAAAGTTGTATCATTAAAAGTGTTACAGATCTGGCGTAAAATTTACGGTGTGCTACAGAGTGTTGAAAAGTTGAAGGTGTAACCTTCGGTTTTACGATGAGTTGGAATCGGTTGTTTGTATGCTGCGAGCTCCATGGTTGCACGGTAGAATGTTGCTAATCCATATTATTTCAACGAATGTAGGAAATGTTGAGGAATACTACGACTTTGACCAGCCAAAGTTCCACGTCAGCGTTGGACGCACCAAGCTGGTTACAGCACACAAACCCTTGTTTTTCATTAGCCCGGAGTCGGGCGAGAGTTTCAAAATCAATGCGCAATAGTTGTACATATTGTTTCACCAGGAGTCACCGACAGCTGAGTGCACCCTTTGATGCAGCAGCAGCAGCAGCAGCAGCAGCAGCAGCAGCAGCGACCACCGAGGAAAAAGAACCAAGTTGAGAGATTTAACTGCAGTACATTCATTCCAGGCAAATGCCTCTGTTTAGGAAATATCCACAGCTTCCCACACCAGAAGTTGGACGACGTACGGGCGAAAATTCTGCAAATTTTCTACCCACGAATTGGTACCAGAGAGTTCCACGCAGAGTGCATGCTGAGCTAAAATGCAGTACCAGCAAAACTTGCACAAAACTGGTTTGAGGGCACATATTTGGCAGCTTTCTGCTCAGTGAAACGAACAAAAAAAGGGCTTCCCACGCAGGCAACAGCAGCAGCTTAACACGTATCGTTGACGTACGCAAACCGCAACGAAAATTTGCAACTACAACATCGTCATCATCAGCATCATCATCATGATATACTTGGCGGTGTGTGTTGCTAGCAGCAGCAAGCTGGCTGACGATCCTGGTACGAGACTCCCGCTGGGGCTGGGGAACCCCACATTGTAGCACAAGAGAATTCAAAGTGTGTATTCCGACCAGGGTTACAATGCAAGAAAAAATGCGGACATAACTTCATATGTAGAATTACAACTCTATAAAAAAAATGAACCCTTGACTATTCATACAATATCCATGGTTCAAAGAACGGAACACACCACAAAAAGTTTTAACCCTAACCGGTTCAATAGTTACAATAGTTATAGTTTTTGGACGAACAAGATATAAAAACCAACCAAATTGTCACCGACGTGACACCTTTCATTTGAAACTACAGAAAAGTTGGTAGATAGTGGTTGTGTCGCTTCAGGACCATCTTCTCCTAATGATTATCTTCCGTCATACAACTAGCTTAACAATCTTTATTGTTTTGATCAGGCATCTAATATTTAGGGTTGTAAGGTAGTTCGCCTCCTCGTGGTGCATCCTGGGTAACGCTGAATGAACCACAAAAGCCGAGCGTCTGTATCCCAGGTTAGGGGCGGCTCAAGCAGCGTCTGTCTCGGAGCGAGCGGCTGAATATGGAACGCGGTGCTCGCCAGCTATATCTAAGATGGCAGCCCCATCGCGGGATAGTGACTTTAGGCCAACAACCTACTGTCTACGAAACAATAAAAAAAGTTACAGAAACCGAAACAAGAAGATCAACTGGCTTTCTGGCAACGGAACATGGAATATACTAACCCTTGCCCAGCAAGGCAAGCTGGCCCAATTGACCAGAGAGGCCGCCTTAAGCTAGAAATCCTAGGACTGAGCGAAGTCCGTTGGCCACGGATGAACACGGATGAGAAACCTTACGATGGTCCAATGTTACGCGCCAACCGATGCTGCCGACATGCAAGAGAAAGAGAGTTTCTACAGCTAGCTGAACAGCGTGGTTGAGAAGATTCCGAAAGGAGATATCCAAATCCGTCTAGGTGACTTCAACGCGAAGATTAGCTCCGACAATGAGGACCTCGAGCGCGTCATGGGACGCGACGGTCTAGGACAGATGAGCGAAATCGGAAAGCTATTTGCTGAGTTTTGTGGCAACAATAACATGGTCATTGGTGGATCGCTCTTCCCTCACCGACCAGCGCATAAGGTCACCTGGGTTTCCCGGGATGGCCGAACAGAAAATCAAATTGACCACATCTGCATCGCCCGAAAGTGGAGAAGGAGCCTCCTTGATATCCGCAACAAGCGTAGCGCTGACATTGCATCTGATCATCACCTCGTCATCGCTGAGATACGCTTGCACGTCGCACGCGTCCAACGACTAGAGATGTCGGTTAATCGTTCGATTAATTCAAATAATCGAATATCTGAAGTTGTAATCGATTAATTTTGTATCGAATAATTTGAAATCAAAATATGAATACATCGAATAATCGTCAATGTAATCGCGATTAATGAAAGAAGGAATCTTTCTCAAGGTTAATGCATTTTTAGGCTAAAAATTAGGCTATTTATTTTTTTTATCCAATCATCTTACATCGACAACCCGATAGGCCACGCGACCAGTGATTATTTCAAGAAATAAATTTTCGTTCGATTAATCGAATATTGAAAGACAATTATTCGAATGAATCGAATATTGAAAAATGCCCCAACGATTAATCGATAATCGAATAAATGAAAAATCTTTATTTTTATTTATAATGATACTACATCCCATTGAGAGATTAGATCTTCTTCACAATTTTTCGCCAATAGTCCCGATCCATGGCTGCAGTTCTCCAACTCCCGGTTGCACCGATTCTTGCCAAGTCCTCCTCCACCTGGTCCAACCACCTCGCTCGCTGGGCTCCTCTCCTTCTTGTTCCTACCGGATTCGATGCGAACACCATCTTTGCAGGGCTGCTGTCCGGCAATCTTGCAACATGCCCTGCCCATCGCACTCGTCCAGCCTTGGCGACTTTCTGAATGCTGGGTTCGCCGTAGAGTTGCGCCAGTTCGTGGTTCATTCTCCTTCTCCATACTCCGCTTTCCTGTACACCACCGTATATTGTTCTGAGCACTCGGCGTTCGAAAACTCCAAGCGCTTGTGAGTCCTCTTCAAGCATCGTCCATGCTTCGTGCCCATAGAGAACAACCGGTCGAATTAGGGATTTGTACATGGTACACTTCGTACGGGGTCGGAGTTTGTTGGACCTCAAGGATTTGCGGAGCCCATAGTAGGCACGACTTCCATTGACAATGCGTCTTCGAATTTCACGGCTGTTGTTGTTGTCAGTTGTTATCAACGAGCCAAGGTAGACAAATTCCTCTACCACCTCGAGCTCGTCGCCGTCGATCACAACACTACTACCAAGAAGAACTCTGTTGCGATCAGTCCCTCCAGCTAGCATGTATTTAGACTTAGACGCATTGATCCCAAGCCCAATCAGCCCTGCTTCGTGTTTCAGTCGGGTATACAAGTCGGCTACCGTCGCATGTGTTCTTCCGATTATGTCCACGTCGTCGGCGAAGCAGATAAACTGACTAGACTTGTTGAAAATCATGCCCCGCATGTTGAAGCCCGCTCTCCGCATAACACCTTCCAGCGCCACGTTGAAGAGCAGACAGGAGATTCCATCGCCTTGTCGAAGTCCCCTGTGAGTCTCAAATGATTCCGACAGCTCCCCTGAGATCCGCACACTGCACCGCACACCGTTCATCGTTGCCTGAATCAGTCTTGTCAACTTTCGGGGAAAGCCGTGTTCGTCCATGATCCTCCATAGCTGTCGTCGGTCGATTGTATCATATGCGGCCTTGAAGTCGACGAAGATGTGGTGTGTAGGGACCTGATACTCGCGGCACTTTTGGAGGATCTGCCGCAGTGTAAAAATCTGGTCCGTCGTCGAGCAACCGGGCATGAATCCGGCCTGATAACTTCCCACAAATCCACTTACTATTGGCGATAGGCGGCGGAAGAGGATCTGAGACAAGATTTTGTAGGCACCATTCAGGATTGTGATGGCACGATAGTTCCCACAATCCAACTTGTCGCCTTTTTTATAGATGGGGCAGATTACCCCGTCCTTCCACTCCTCCGGTAGCTGTTCTGTGTCAACCGGTGCATACACTCTACAAGTTTTCTCGGCCCGCTACGAGGCCATCCTTACCAGCTGCTTTGTGGTTCTTGAGCTGATTAATGGCCTCCTTAACTTCACCCATCGTCGGGGGTGGTACGTCGTCGTTGTTCATTGCACCGGTGTAGTCCTCCTCAACGCCGTCTAGGTCTCCTGTCTGCGCGCTGTTCAGGTGTTCATCGTAGTGCTGCCTCCACCTTTCGATCACCTCGCGTTCGTTCGTCAAGATGCCTCCTTCCTTGTTTCTGCACATTTCGGCCCGCGGCACAAAGCCTTTGTGCGAGGCGTTTAGTTTCTTGAAGAACTTCCGCGATTCTCGAGAACGATAAAGCAGCTCCATCTCCTCACACTCTTTCTCTTCCAGGCGGCGCTTTTTTTCCCGAAAGAGATGTGTTTGCTGCCTTCGTTTCAGTCTGTATCGTTCCACGTTTTGTCGAGTCGCTCGTTGCAGCATGGCTGCGCGTGCTGCATCCTTCTCGTTCAGGAGCGCTCGGCACTCGTCGTCAAACCATTCGTTCCGTTGTCCTCGTTGTTCATACCCGATGACGGTCTCTGCTGTGCTGCTAATTGCTGATTTTAAGGAGTTCCAGCATTCATCGAGGGGAACAGCATCCAGTTCGTCTACCCCCGGTAACGCAGCTTCAAGACGCTGCGAATATGTTGCAGCAACGTTCGGCTCCTGTAGTCGTCGTAGGTGGTACTGTGGTGAGCGCTGGTGTCTTATGTTATTGACGACTGACAGTTTAGAACGCAGTTTGACCATCACCAGGTAGTGGTCTGAATCGATGTTAGCGCCACGATAGGTTCTGACGTCGATGATATCCGAGAAGTGCCGACCGTCGATCAAAACGTGGTCAATTTGTGTTTCTGTTTGCTGTGGTGATCTCCAGGTGTAACGGTATTGGAGGCTGTGCTGGAAGAAGGTGCTACGTATGGCCATGTTCTTGGAGGCAGCGAAGTCGATAAGTCTTAGGCCGTTTTCGTTGGTTCGCTGAACCTACCAATTACCGGTCTGAATTCCTCCTCCTGGCCGACCTGAGCGTTCAAATCACCGATGACGATTTTGATGTCGTGTTTTGGGCAGCGATCGTATTCACGCTCTAGCTGCGCGTAGAATTCTTCTTTATCGTCATCGGTGCTAGCTAGATGGGGGCTGTGGACGTTGATAATGCTGATATTGAAGAAGTGGCCTCTCATCCTAAATCTGCACATTCTCTCATTGATCGGCCACCAACCAATCACCCGTTTTTGCATCTCCCCCATCACGATGAAAGCTGTACCCAGCTCGTGTGTGTTGCCGCAGCTCTGATAGATGGTATATCCACCATGGAACGATCCCACCATCGAACCTTTCCAGCACACCTCCTGCAGCGCTACGATGTTGAAATTGCGGGCTCTCAATATTTCCGAAAGAATTCGGGTACTCGCAAGAAAATTGAGAGACTTGCAGTTCCATGTTCCGAGTTTCCAATCTCTAGTCCGTGTTCTTTGCGTAGGTCTAGTCCGATTGTCCTGTCTCGAATTTCTTTGTGAATTTTCCTGTGCGTTTTATTTTTACGGATGGCTTGCAGGGCCTGCACCAACCCCCTGTCTCGCCGGAGGACCGTCGTGCACAGCTCTTTTTAGAGTCCCCGCTGGCACGAAGACAGTGATCAGCCGCCCCTAACATGGGGATCAGACGCTGTTTTGAGCCGCACCTCCATGGTGAACAGACGCTCGGAAATGAAAAATCTAGACATCACTACCAACGACGCGAGGAGAAAATCGGATGTTGCCGGTTGGAGAACCCAGAGGTGAAAAGGGCCTTCGTCGAACAGCTTGAAGCCCAAGCGTCTGAATTACCACCCGGTGGAACGGTTGAAGAACAATGGACAGGCATCAAGAACACCTTTACCACGACAAGTGATGAACCTCTCGGTAAGCTTCGTAGCGGGAGGAGAGAATGGATGACGGATGAAACCGGCAGGATCGTCGATGAGCGAATCTAGCGAAGGCAGTCAAACGATCTTGTAGAAGGGACAAGAGAGACTGGACCAACTCCTTAGCCGAAGAGGAAGAAATAGCCGCCGCCAATGGAGATATCCGCCTTTTGTACGATATTTCACGCCGCCTTAGTGGTGTCAGGACAAATCCCAGAATACCGCTGAAAGACCGAGCAGGTCAATTAATGACAGAGCGTACAGATCAACTCAAGCGCTGGACTGAGCACTCCGGCGAACTCTTCCGAGTTCCAAGCGAGGATGATCAACCTACAGTGCGGCGCATTAACCGCGTCAACTCCGCGGTGCCGTCATTAGCGCTGATGTCACATTAGGCGGATTCGCCGCCGCGGATTCCGCGAGTAAAACCGCAGCGAGGATAACAGTGTATTGTGAATGAGCCATGTCACACAGAGCGGGGCGGTTTTGGAAGCGATTTCAAATCGAGTAAAAAACCGTCGCGATATCCGCGGCGGCGAATCCGCCTAATGTGACATCAGCCTAGCTGAAATAGAAGCGGCAATTAAAGCATGAAATCCAATAAAGCGCCAGAAATAGACTACATTCCTGCTAAAATACTCAAAACTGACCCAACAGTGTCAGCGCAGATGATGCATCAACTTTTCACAGATATTTGGAAAACCGCGACTTTTCCAGCCGACTGGATGCAGGGCATTTTAGTAAAAGTCCCAAAGAAAGGAGATCTTTCCGAATGTGGTAACTGGCGTGGCATCACGTTGCTATGTGTGACTCTGAAAATACTTTGCAAAGTTATCCTTAATCGGATACAAGAGAAGATCGACGCTACTCTCCGACGGCAGCAAGCCAGATTCCGTGCTGGCCGATCATGCGTGGACCACATCACCACGCTCCGGATCATACTGGAGCAAATCAACGAATCAGCGAAATTCTCTCCTGCTGGTGTTCGTTGATTACGGAAAAGCGTTTGACCGACTCAACCACAAAAATATCTGGGATACACTTAGGCGTAAAGGAGTCCCGGAGAAGCTAGTCCATCTCATCGAAGCACAATACGAGGCATTCTCGTGTAAAGTCCTACATGATGGTGTCTTGTCGGACCCTATAAGGGTTACTGCTGGAGTGAGACAAGGATGTATATTATCGCCGCTACTCTCTCTCTCTCATCGTAATGGACGAGATTTTAGTTGGAGCTATTGACAGCATATCGAACCGAGGATTACCGTGGAATCCTTTAACCATGGAGCAACTGAACGATCTTGATTTGGCCGACGACGTTGTCTTGCTCGCCCAACGTCGAGCGGATATGCAGAGCAAGCTTGATGACCTCTCTGAAAGCTCCAAAGCAGCAGGTCTCAATTCCAACTTCACAGTAGCAGGGCAAGATGTTAAGAAGATAGAAACCTTTCAATACCTTGGTGGCCAGTTTACGTCAGATGGTGGCTTTAAGGCCGATATAAACACACAGATTAGGAAGGCTCGGTGTGCCTTTGCGGGTCATTTAGCGCTCAAGCCAAATCTCGCTACGAACGAAAACCCGAATTTTCAATTCAAACGTCAAAACCGTACGAGGTTGCGAAACGTGGTGTATCTGGACCGAGACAACGCAAATACTGCAGGTATTTGTCAACAGGTGCTTGCGATACATCATCCGTGCTTGGTGGCCAGGTAATTGGATTTCCAATGTGGATCTTCACCGCCGCTGTCAGCAAAGGCTGATTGAAAAAGAAATTCGGGAGCGCAAGGGGAAGTGGATTGGGCATACATTGCGAAGGGCGCAAACGAGATCTGCAAAGAAGTACTCGACTGGAAATCCCAAGGACAACGGAGAAGAGGCAGGCCCAGAGGCTCATGGCGGAGAGACTTAGCGTTGGACATCCAGACTGTCGATGAGAACCTCACCTGGCGTCAAGTCAAGTGCAGAACAGGCAATCGTCAGCAGTGGAGATCTTTTTGCTCGGCCCTATGCGCCGACCAACCGGCGCAAGACTCATAAGTAAGTAAATGAAATATTAAAAAAAAAAAACAAATAAGGAGTTTCATGAGACTACAAAACTGAAACCAGTCACAGATGCAAGAAAGGTTGCCAATATCTGTATGTAACTTTCGTTCTCCGGATTGTACGGATAACGTTACTAAAAATCACATC
Organism: Toxorhynchites rutilus septentrionalis; assembly: GCF_029784135.1. Classification (NCBI taxonomy): domain Eukaryota; kingdom Metazoa; phylum Arthropoda; class Insecta; order Diptera; family Culicidae; genus Toxorhynchites; species Toxorhynchites rutilus. The sequence continues at coordinate 12,812,882 of NC_073746.1, forward strand.
AACTAATTAACAAAATTCGACGATCCTGGTCAGCATCATAACTGTACGATTGAACGCAAGTGTCCGAATGATGTAATTTTTGAGCTTGATTGGAGTGACTTTGGGCCAAACTAAAACCATCGGTTCAGTGTGCAGATTCCACCAGCACACGAATAATTACCTGTAAGCACCAATACACTCGTCTTGTTTACTATCAAACTTCGCATGTTTGTTGACAGATTTGATTTCATCATTCTTGGCTCGCGAACTTAACAGCAGCGTAAGTCGACTTTATCAATTGGTTTTTATGACGGCGCCAGTGGTTGTATGGCTAGCGTAACAGCCTCACAATCCGATCGGCCTGGGTTCAGTATTCCAGAGTCTAGCCGACTTGTGGACCACATAAGGTAGGGGTACTTATCCCGCTGCGTTGCCTGCCATCATAAGAGAGATCCTGCTTTTGGATGAATTCAGTATGTTACCGGGATACTTAACACCTCTTTTTAGGATAAATTTTCGTGAACCCGGATCGTTTGTAAGATTTGTCTCATCGTAGCTCCAGATGTTTTCTGGAGGGACACCAGCCGTCACCTTGGACAAATTGTTCATGTAATCCGACAGGATCTTGGATGTGATGGCTGCTCGGCGTTTTTGGATGTTCGGCACAAAACATACAGAGAGCTCAGCTCGGCCTGGATAATTATCTGTGACTTGACTGTTCTGTCAATTTTGCCAAGGTAATCCTTCACAACATGCCGCAAGTCTTCTTCGTTCACCGGCGAAAATGTAGGTTGACCTCCAACATCCTTATGATATTTTCTAGAAAGCTTGTTGCAGATGGCGCTCCTTGGTATTTTAACCTTTTTAGCAGCGTCTCGATACGATGACTCATACCTTTCTCGATCACTTCAAGACATGCGATAGGATCGCGATCCGCTTTTACGTTTATGCTTACGAGATGTCATCTGTATTAATGCAAAAAAAAAATTGTGAAGAAATCGAAATAAAAACCATTTTTCTTTTTATCTTCGCTTATTTTTCGTCAGCCTATTTCCGCCACTTTAGTGTCAATCACCGACATCAGGGAGGCGACTCCACCTGTTCCTACATATCAGACTCAACAACTCATGAGACGGGCCAACTTCTTTTACTTCCGCTCCGAAGGAAGACGTAACCAGAGATTTTTCGCCTCAGAAAATCCCAACGACGCCAGCTGGGATTGAACCCAGGCCGATCGGGTTGTGAGGCTGTTACGCTAACCATACAACCACTGGCGCCGTCACAGGACTTTTTTGACAGCCTAATATATTGATATTGATGATATTGATGCTGTTCCAAGTTGTCCTGAGGCCATCGAAGATAGTTTCAAAACTTTCTTAAATTTGAAGCGACCAGTTGTGGTAGCGAGTGGAACACAAAAAAGTGGAAGAACTTCGACATCCCTGCTGGTTGCAGCATCACGATGGAAGAGGCCATCCAACGCGAGAATCAAATGGATGAGGTTGGAAGCAGCACAGCCAAACGTCAGAGAAACTCACACATTTCGGCTGATGCGCAGAACAACGATCACGATAAGGAAAATGAACCTCCAAAGAAAGTAACGAAAGCAGTCAACAAGCGTCAGAAGCGAAAGCAAAAATGAATCGATGACTAACTGGTTTTTGTATTGGAGTGAACTGTTTCTTCACCTAATGTTTTTTCCTCTATTTGCACAAGGTATTATACAATTTAATTTTAAACTTTTTTGATCTGACATGTTCAAGAATCTGAAAGCTGGTTATTTTTGTCAAAGGCTCTCAACAAATCACTTATTAAATCTATCTATATGTATAAAAATGGATTTCTGTCTGTCTGTCTGTCTGTCTGATTCTTATGGACTAGGAAACTACTGAACCGATTGACATGAAAATTGGTATGTTGGGGTTTTTGGAGCCGGGGGAGGTTTTCGTGATAGTTTGAGACCCCACTCCCCTCTCTAAGGGGGGGCTGCCATACAAATGAAACACAAATTTCTGCAAAACTCGAGAATTAATCAAGCAAACGAAACCAAAATCGGTTCGGTGAAGGTTTTAGGGTGCAATAAATTTGTTTACGGTGGTTAGATACTCCTCCCCCCTCTCTAAGTGGGTGCCGCCATACAAATGAAACACAAATTTCTGCATTATTCGAGAATCAATCAAGCAAACGAAACCAAATTTGGCATGTGTAGGTTTTAGGATGCAATAAATATTTCTATGGTGGTTCGACACTCCTCCCCCTCTTTTAGGGTGGGCTGTCATACAAATGAAAAACAAATTTATGCATAACTCAAAAACTAATCAAGCAAATGAAGCCAAATTTGGCATGTGAAGATTTTAGGGGGCTCGAAACGTTTCTATGGTGAATGGACACTCCTCCCCCCTCTCTAAGGGGAGAAGAGGGAAGGGGTCTGTCTTTATTCTATCATATTTTCTGTATCAAGTATTTATTCCATGTAACGGAGAAACATGTTATTTGCAAGCGATTGAAAAATCTTGAACGAGAATTGTGTCTGAAAATAATCTGATATTATAATGAGTTTTGTTAGAAGTACTATGATTTTTTGAGTACAAGGTAAATTCTAGGAGGTCGATTAGAAGATCAATCAATTAACAATTCTGCGATTGGACTCATGAACTTGCGCTTAGTAAGAAAACGTGAATATTTGAATGTATTGATAACTGAAAACAAATTTTGGACGAGACGAAGTTTGCCGGGTCAGCTAGTTGCATATAAAACAATATTATTCTGAATAGCAAATTCGTTTTCATTTTTAACTATGATAAAGAAACGTATTTTCAACGAATCAAAACAATATTTATAGATGCTAAACATAAACATAGCCGATACTTGATAAGATGAATAAGCAATCAAATACTTGTAATTACTATTCAAACAAGTGAGGAAAATACTATTTTACGAAAACAGCACGACGAATGACCAGAACCGAATCGCATCATGCGACATATCGAACGTCTTGGTTTGGCAAAATTAGCTCATTGGTGACAATTTCAAGGATATTCGACCACATCAGAATTACCGGAATGGTATCCGGATGACCTACAGATCAGTACTTAAATCGAGTTATGGAAAGGCATGACCACACCTTTAGGTGGATTAACTCAGGTTTTTGAATCCTCAAATCCTTGAGTTATCATTCCAATGACCGTAGGTGAAGAAATAATTGATTTTGTATACGTTTTTGTGCATATGACACTAGAAAATCCTGAAGAACATAGATTGATCAATTGCACCCCGAAGCCAAATTTTGAAATTTTCCGATAAAAATTTTCCAAATTAACGCTAAAGGATTTTTTCCAACAAAAAATTCCATAACGTTTTGTGGCCTTAGCACCAGTGAGTAGCCCGACCGAGCGGTTTTTCGGATCAGTAATTCACGCCGACGACCTCTTTACAACTGACTGCTTTATTTTATTTTTGTAAGTCTATGCCTATGATAGCCTATGAATGACACGATCCTCAAACAAGGATCGTGCAAGAGAGATGTATTTATTTATTCGGGATCTACCCGAGCCTATCATAAAATGTATTCTAAATGTATTCACACGATCCGCAAAAATCATTGTGCGAGATATGTTTATTTTTCCTCGATCGGTCCCTGTCATAAAAATGGGAAAACAAATCCGTCTCTTATTATGTGGTCGCCGCACCAGTACTGATTTCAAAGATAATGAAGTGTAAATCTAACAAAACATTTCTAAAATACTACATTTTTCTGAAAATCGTTATCAATTTGCCCCCGATTTACGGTACTTTATGGCTTTTTCAAATTTCTTGAATAACTTTATCTTTATTTTCCAAATATTTTCTAAATGCGATAAGTAACAGTACAGTTAATCCAGTCTCCGACACGATTCCATCCGCTCAATTCAACCCTGACACTCCATTAACATAACATTGCTCATAAGCAACACATCGCTGCCACCGCCACAATTGCAGTACAACTTTGTATCACCGCACTCAGAGCATCACCCGGTAACGAGTGGCAAACCACTTCGTTGTACCAACAACGTGAGGAACCAACTTTTGCGCATAACGCGCCGCTGCTACCGGAACACACACACACACACGTGTTGGGATATTTTTCAATTGAAAATAATTCACTTCCCTAAACGTGCACTCAGCTTCCGACCGCGCTCATCTCATGCCTACCCCGGCGGCCTCGGTCGTGTTACCAGGGCGCGATATGGAATGCAGATTTTATAATTACCCAAATCGCATTGTACATATAGTTTACCCCTTCAAAGTAATCATCTCATTGTTTTGGCGAGATAAAAACATCGACACGTGTGCCCCTCTTTAATGTTATTCAAACATTCAATAACCTGTGCAGGAGTTTCAATCCACTTCAAATCACTGGCAGTGTTGGTGCCTCAAATACTGTGGTGCCTGAGGGAAAGGGAGAGAGGAATGAAATTTTTAATGCAGAATAACTTTCACTTACGATTGAGGGAGTTTGATAATTATGTGCAACTTTTCGTTGCACTGAAAAGAACTTTTCTGCGCATTCTGCAGGAGAAATATAAATCGTTAGAAGTGAGCAGTGGGTGTTGTTGGGTTGGGTTGTTGGGTTGTTGGGAATGCACCTTCGGCAAGCTATTCTGTGAACGAATGATGGAAATTTCATATTGCACAGCCGTATCCACCGAAGCATCGTCTGCTTCCTTGAATGCCCTGGCTGGCTGGGGAGTTGCATTGTATGACGGTACGAACGGTATTTTTCGTTCCGAAAAGACGTTTACCGGCGTGATTGCACAGTTTTCTGCTCCGCACGGAATAGGATATTTGGAAGTTTGCTGGTGGAAATAATGAAGCTACTTGAAGTATTTGCATTTTTCTCTCTATTGTTATTATCTGGAGAACAGAATGGGTTGAGTCTGAGTAGGAAATTTTTATTCTGTGAAATAAATTGGCGGTAATTTGATGTGTAAGCTGTGTAAAATTGTTCTGTGGGAATAAATAACAGTATAAGCTCCAATTAAAGACGCATCACCTGGTTAGTGTGTAAATTCGTTGTCAGTTGAAAGTGAAATCAGGTATTTTAGAAAATTAATTTTTCAATGATTGTGTTACAAAGATCTAAAATTTTTTCACATCCATTTTTGCTCAAGAAAGTGAACCTTGGTGCCAGAATAAATGTAGCAATGCTGGGCGTCATCATATGTCAGTTGATCCAAGACTTCTTCTTCATAGAGCCAACATGCTCGAGTCGGGTCCCCGATTAAATATATATCGACACATATTGGCATCCTTTACAATAAGATTCCAAATAGAATTAGAATAGTCACAGTACCAGCGGATGAACCCTCAGCAATTCAAAAATAATGATTTCAGAGACACCCCATGTTGAAATAATTACGTGAGTTTCACCATAATGCTGTTACAATTTCAACGGTTTAGCTTGCATGTTCGCCTTTATCAAAGAAAAACTGTAAAATGTACCGAATGTTTTCTTTGTTCACTCCCATTGCTAGCACCCTGTAACTCACAACTAAATGGAACAAACAAAAAAACAGGAAAGGATTTATTTCAATGTGTGTCCACGAGCATAAATTTAAAATTGTTCGATCGACACTATACGAGATATCCATCACTACCGTCATCTACCGAGAAAATAATGAATTCATTCTTCCCTAGCCTAATACTTTCATGAAAATTATTGACGTAGGACTACGTCTAACCGGAAGATATAGGGGGTAAAATGGAAATCTAGGCACTGAACAAGTAGGAAAAAATGCAAGATTTGGAACGCTCATAACTCGAGCATTTCTCAATAGATCGCAAAGGTTTTTGCATTAATTGATAGGAAATATATCTACGCATCTATCATTACGAATAACATTTCATTTTTCTTGAGATAAATAATTGAATAATTGTGAAATTTCAAGCATTGTCAAAATGCACTATGTGCTCATTTTTGATTGGTCCTCAAATCGTGCAAATGTGCTCCTCAAATCGTACCGACCAAAACGGGCAACCAGCGGCAGCAGCGAAATAGAATGAAGCACGATAGGAAAGGAAGAAGAGAAAAATGAACGAAACATTGGTCGCAGTCTCACACATGCGTAATTCTCGAGCCAGCCAGTCAGCTTAAAAATCCCCGCTCCGCTGCCGTAACGATCATTCTTTGTGTGGACACCGACTGGACAACATCGTTGCTGGACGAGCTTGACGGCGAGGGATCGAGTGCCTCTTGCTCAAGGCAAGAGGGCGGAGGTGGTAGCGCTGGAGTAGAGTAATAGAGTAGAGTAGAGTTTTCAAAAGGCCTTTCTCAAGGCTAGAGACGAATGAACTGCAAAAGTTTAAACTCTCTATAATACAAGACCTTCCTTCCTTCCTTCCTTCCTTCGATCATTCTCATTCAAACCGTACACCACATCGGTTCGCATCACAACACATCAACAAACCAACACAAGCAGCCATGTCTGGACAAATCCCGCAAATCCCGCTCGAACCGTGTTGATCTGAATTTCCCCGCAAGGGTAGCTAGGCCGAGCGCGTTAGTACCAGTGCACCAGTCCACCTAGCCGGCGTTATATAGATTCGGCCGCCGAAGTGATCGAGTTGGCTGGCAAGCTGCTCGCGACGATAAGAAAACCCGCATTCAGAACAGAACACATTCGGTTCGGTGGACATCAAGACAACAGGCAGTTGCAGCGAGTGGCGAGTGGCAAACGCAATCGCAAAACGGCATCAAGTAGCAGAAGAAAAAAGTTTGTTCTTTATACAAACTGCTTTGGTGGCAAATCCAGAACAAGGCGGCATCGAGGGCGTTCGAAATGGTTTTTTTTTTCAAAACCACGAGTACTAAGTTTTCTAAATTGGAACCATTCCATAAAACAAGGCGCTTTTCAGGGCCATTAAACCTTCCAAAAAAGAGTTTACGAAATACAGTTCAATGCTTTCTAAAACAATATCCAAAATAATAATAAAACACAAATTGATTTTTTGTGAATTTGGCAGTTGTTCTGAGCTTATTGATTTTCACCAATTCTTAAATTGCTTCTAGATTGAAAGTACAGTAATTTACACTTATCACGACATTTAGCTATTTGGACGGACATGTAATGCGACATATTTAGTTGGACATTTTTGTAAACATAGAGTTCGAGGTCCAAATTATGACCCCACATTGAAAGTCGACACTGTACCACTGTCATCACAAATGTTCAATTACAGGTTGAAATTACCTCCAAACTGAGTGGTGATAATGCGACGTGCCATTGAATGTAATTTACTGTAAAATATGTCACAAGCTGGATGGGAAGAAATTTTCCAACTGTGAAAGCTGTGGCGAGTGGCAAATGCAATCGCTAAACAGAAAGGTTTAGCCGAACAAGATGGGGATATCGAGTGATAACAAAACAATAAACTCTTTAGATTGAAGTTAGTTTTGTGTTTTGTCTTTAGATTGGAGTTAGTTTGTCCTGAAAAGGACCCTTTTTAGCCTATATGTGAATCCAACGAGCGAACAAATCGTAATGAATGTATTTTTTGCCATCGCTCCCTTTTAACGCTCATTCGTTCGTCTCGTTGGACTCGCCCCTCTGGCTGAGTCTGCCGATTTGTCTCTATCCTGTGAGTGTGTACCGCTACAGTATAAAACACGCGGACCCCAAAAAAATACCTTATTTTCTTTCAAACCGTAAACCCGTGTGGTTGTACGGCATCGGCATCGTGGACGTAACAAAGGAGGAAAAGTTAAGGGAAAGGCAAAGTCTCACTCGAACCGTACAGGTCTCCAGTTCCCTGTTGGTCGCATTCACTGATTGCTCCGCAAGGGTAACTAGGCCGAACAGATTGGTGCCGGAGCACCAGTATACCTAACAGCGATTATAGAGTTTCGGCCGTCGGAGTGCTCGAGTTGGCTTGCAAAGCTACTCACGACAATCAGAAAACCCGCATCAAGAACAGAGCAGCTTCGGTTCGGCGCTCATCAAGGCAACAATTAGTTTCAGTGAGTGACAAAGTGTTTCTCCGGCACGTCGCATTAAATGTAATTTACTGAACAACATGTCACAAGCTGGATGGGAAGAAATTTTCCAACTGTGAAAGCTGTGGCGAGTGGCAAATGCAATAGCTAAACAGGAAGGTTTAACCGAACAAGATAGGAATATCGAGTGATAACAAAAACACAACACCAAAGGTTCTTTTCAGAACCATCAACATGTTCATAAAGAGTAAACAGTAAACTAATCCATTTTTCAGGTAGATAGGTAGGTATTCACGTAGGAGAAGAAAATAAAACAATATATTTAAAATATATATTTAACAAAAGCTGTCCCCTTTGTATAGTCCTACGTCACTCCGGTTATGTCCCCGACATTACCATCCCGTATTTTTGTACAAATGCTTTATTTTTAATGAATGCTTCTTCTCACAGGGGTCTTCGTAGCCTAATTAGTTGCGTATCCGCTACTAAGCGAACGGTCATAAGCTCATAACACAGAGACCTCAATTGACCATCTTTGTGTGTTATTCAAGCTGCTACGCCCTCGCAGAAATCATCATGTAATGGTGATCTCAGCCTCTCACTTTACTGCTGCATGGTCTGCTGCATCTGTAATTGGTGCTATTAATAACAAAAAAAAAACAAACAACATGTGTATTAGGGTGCCAATGAGAATGGTCATCTCTAATTTCAAAAAGATACCTCATAAAAAATGTTCACCACCTTGAAAAAACGCCCTATGCCAAATATCAGCTCAATCGGACTTAAGAGAGAGGGTGGCGCAAAGCGGTCAAAGTTTGAGTTTTTTGAAAATCGAAAAATTACCCTAGGAGGGAGTAAAGGAAATCGGGGTTTTCGAAAAAAAAATTTTTGATGCAAAATGTCTTAAAATAACATGAATCAAGATCTAGTGTCATATCGAATTTTTTTTTTGTCAAAAATCGACACTGTGGGACTTTTTTTTCGGAGTACGAGACGAAACATGTGGCCAATAAAAATAGTTATCTCGATTTTTCATTCGAAACTTGCTGCGAAATGTTGATTTGCACGATAATATACCCTTTGCAAAATATTAGCTTATTCGAACATCATTTATTAGTGTTGCAGACGGTAAAATTTGAGTTTTTTTTTTTAAACGGAAGATCACCTAAAAACGGGGTTTTCAAAAAAATTGTTGGTGCCAAATGTTTTAAAATTACATTACTTGTCGAGAAATTAAAAAAAAAAATTTTTATGTGCGCTTAGTTTTTCCGTCTGAAAAGTCGATTTTCGACAAAAAATTTTTTTTTTGAGATAACTCTATATCTCGATGTGTCATGCAATTTTAAGACATTTGGCACAAAAAAAATTTTAAAACCACGATTTCCGGTGATTTTTCAATTTTTGAAAAAACTTAAATTTTAACGTCTACAACCAGGGTTGCCAACTATTTTTTTGAAAAATGAGGGAGAATGAAAGAAAAAATCAGGGAAAAACAGGATAGCTCCTATTGGGTTGTCCGGAAAGTTCGTACCCATTTTGGAGAATACAAAAGTATTATTTTTCGAATTTTATACGCACAGTGTTGTTTTGCAATCAATTCAGGAAGTTCTGAAATCTTTCAGGTAGCCTAACATTTCTAAACATTAACTAATTATGGAAGCTAATTTGTCCAGTTGCTAGCAGTATTTGGGGGATTGTATCGACTGGTTGCTTGGTAGAACTCTCCAATACCACCTGAACCAGATCATAATTTTTTTTCAGATGAAGACCGAGTTAATCGGATTGTTCAAATGACCCGTTTTCATCACCCGCCACAATTTGCTTTAAAAAAAAATCGATGCATAGATGAAACGCACAAGTCGTAACGATTTACGTAACCATGTTTCAACTGATGCACATGAACGGAGATTTTAAGCATATGTAGTGAACCTGCTAATTCATTTGTCGTGTCTCACGGATCATTCTTGCAACTTCTTGCTTTACAAACAATTTAATATATATTCTTCAAGAAATAAAAAACTTTTTAATAATAATTACAGTTTAATAAAAAAAGATGCTTACATGTGCTTACTTCTAAAATTCTTGTACATCGATTGTTATACTTGAATGTTATTTGCTGCGAAAATGTAATGAAACCTGTATTGTTTTTATTTAACTATACATAATTTTTGGTAGCTAATATTCCTTTCATTGTTTCCATTCCTATTCTGTTATAGATTATATTTCTTTCACGTAAACTTCAAAATTTAAAAAAATGTCGACACTGTACCTTCGAAAAGGCGAACAGATAGAGTATATCGAAAAAAAAAGGGTTAGCATTATATAAGCGCGAACCGGAAAACTTTTTAAGGTAGACTATTATGACAGTTCTCATACACAACCAGCAAAACTCCCAGTATATTTATATGGATTTTTTTATTCTGATTTAGCAAAAAGTTAAAAATCAGGAAAAATCAGGATTATTTTATATAAATCAGGGAAAATGGAGTGTTTGTCAGGATGTCAGGGAGCGTGCCAAAAAGTCTGGGAGATCCTGAAAAATCAGGAAGGTTGGCATCCCTGTCTGCAACAGTAATAAATAAAGTCCGAATGAGCTAATATTTTACATAGGGTATATTATCGTGCATATCAACAAATTCCGAATGAAAAATCGAAATAACTATTTTTATTGGCACCCAAAACCATACGTATCGTTTCGTACTCCAAAAAAAGTAATTCCTAAAGTGTCGATTTTTTACCAAAAAAAATTTTTCGAGATGACACTAGATCTCGACGTTTCATGCAATTTTGAGACACTTGGTACCAAAAAAAAATTTCGAAAACCCCGATATCCACCCCCCTTGGGGGATTTTTCGATTTTCAAAAAACTCAAACCGCTTAGCGCCATTCTCCATTAAGTCCGATTGAGCTGATATCTTGCATAGGGTATTTTTCCGAGATGGTGAACATTTTGTATAGGGTAGCTTTTTGGAATTTTAGAATCGATTTTGTCCCATACATCCATTGGCACCCTAATGTACAGGGTTTTCCATTTCGGGCTTCCGAAAGTATACAGCCCTGCGCTGACAACCGTTTGACATAGCTGTCAACCAAAGCGTCATATCGTTAGTTGAATGTCTGCCATTTTACAATATGGATCGTTCTAGCATCGCACAACGTGTTAATTTTGTTAAATTATACTATAAAAATGATGAAAAACCGGCAAATGTTTTTCGAGCATTACGGACGGATTTTGGTCGTCATGGACGGCCTACAGAGCACACAATCGCTAATGTAGTGCGTAAATTCGAACAAACTGGATCCGTAGCGGATATTGTGAAACCTGTGCATCATAGTAATGTGCGTTCGGCCGAAAATATTGCTGCTGTTGCTGCCAGTGTGGAGGATGACCCGAATGTTTTGATTCCACGGCGTGCTCAGCAATTGGGCTTGTCGAACACATCATTGTGGCGAATTTTGCATTTGGACTTGCACCTACATCCATATAAAGTCCAACTGGTACAAAAATTAGAGCGTGGTGACCATGGAATGCGTCGGGCATACGTCGATTGGGTGAACGAACAACAGAAGCAAAATGCTGAATTTTCGCATCAAATTTTCTTCAGCGATGAGGCACATTTCGAGCTCGGTGGCTATGTGAACACCCAAAATTTCCATATATGGGGCTCAGAAAATCCACACGTGATTGTTGAGAGGCCATTGCATCCGCCAAAAGTCACTGTTTGGTGCGCATTATGGTCTGGTGGAGTCATCGGGCCGTATTTCTTTGAAAATGAGGACGGCGAGACGGTAACTGTGAATGGTGGGCGCTATGGCCCCATGTTAACCGATTTTTTTTTTTTGCCTCAAATTGAAGATATGGATACGGATGACATGTGGTTTCAGCAGGACGGCGCCACGCGCCACACAACACGACCGAACATGGCCATATTGCGAACGAAATTTGAGGGACGCATAATTTCGCGTTTTGGTGATGCCAATTGGCCGTCCAGATCATGCGATTTGAACCCGCTAGATTTTTTTTTGTGGGGTTATGCGAAAGACCGTGTCTATGCCAACTCTCCGCAAACTCTTGAACTTTTGAAAGACAACATTCGTGAAGTTATGACCGAGATACCGCCCCATATGTGCCGAAAAGTCATCGAAAATTACCTGTTCCGGATCAAGGTGTGTGAGGAAGCCCTAGGTGGACATTTGAATGATGTTGTATTTCTCACATAATGGCATAAACCAAACTTTAATTTGAAATAAAAGTTTCATCGAAATTCGAATTCTAAGTGTGTTTTATTTCAATTTACTTCCGGAATTTAAAGTTGTAAAACCCTGTACATTCAATGCACTTTGAATAATTCGTTTGTGACTGTGAGAAGTGCGGGTAAGACAGATAGGATAAGAAGAACTTCGATCGTATCTTTGGAAACTTATGTTTCCCCAAATTAAAATGTGGTATCTTGAAGTTCAATATACTGTTTTTCAAAATTATAGGTAACATAACTGGTAACATAATATTCGAATCGTAGAAGTCTCGTAGTATATCTCGCGAGAGGGAAAATTTTATTCAACCATAGTATGAAGTCATTTCGAACGCCCGTTGAATTTTGAAAACCTCGAGTTAACCCTCATTCAGTGATATTGTGCATTGCAGAAGGATGAGAAATGTGAAATTCAAATAGTAACTATACAAATAATAGTCCTAATTGACATAGTGCAGTGATGAACAACTTTAATTTTTATGAGTATTCTACTTTAGAATGAGAAATGAGAAACAAGACAGCTTAATTTTCTGATGGGATATCCTGTTTTTTGCAAATTCTCAGGAAATATATTTGGTATTTCAGTTTATATGTGAGCAACACATTAATCGCTGCACAAACCTGTATCTAAACTCAACAAACAAACTGTGATTTGAGGAAGGCTATGATGTACCACTATCGATTGATAATATTTATTACCTTTACGGATGATCGTTTTCATCCAATTACTCGGTGATGTAGATATTTCTCTACATTATCTTATCATTATTATGCATTCGTTTCCATTTTCCTACCTAACTATTCATTAAGTCGAAGAATTAGCGAAGAATGCTTAGTGAATTTGATGGCAAAAATTCTTCACAGAAGCCAATTTGTGAAGTAGGAATAATCCATATTGTTTTACTATCTATGAAATGACCGAATGTCATTCCACTGACAATAAAACAATGCGGATTATATCCTACACTGAATAGCTTTTGGCAAAATATATTGTACTCCCACGATAAAATAATAAACCTATTGTGAAAAAGGCTTCCCACTGTGTGGATCTAAAATAATCGAACCAAATCGATGCCTCGCAGTAGATTGTCATTTGGTGGGAAATCGCAGCACAACAAATCGCATAATTTGCACACACATTCCAGGCCAGGCCGTTCATGTTTACCTCATTTGTTACCCCATTATCACCAAACAACCGCTCCAACAGACCGTAGTTTAATGCGCGCAGTCCGAAATCGGATAATTTGCTGCAATTACTGCACATACACCGGGCCCAACAATGGCCTGTACAAACCTCCCACGCAGCCCACCGCACCAGTGTCCGCGCTCGCAATAATATGATATACATTAACCTAATAGTTGTTTTCATTATAACCGTCACCACTGGCAGTCTTCCCATGTCGACGTGACACATCGTCGATTCCGTCCGGCGGGGATGGCGAGGTCCTGCCAGGGTCGCCATCGAACATGGAACACCCGCGAGCGTGCTCTCGAATATCATACGTATTTTGGCGCAAAAGCCAACACACACACACACACACACACGCAGGCTTATTGTTATTGATGGTGGTTATGGATAAGTTGAATTATCGAATTTAATGAATGGGGTATCATTTTTCGTTAACGGCGGCGGTTTGGTGCTCTCGCGGAGTACACCATTAGATGTGATGTTACGTGGTTAGATTTCAGCTCGTGCAGCTCCCCACGGTTATATATATTTGGCTGCTATTCTGTGGAGTGTTCAAACTTCGGTTTTATTGTAGATATAACTACCGAAACTTGACACGAGTTCGAACAAAGGCTCCGTAATTACGCCTCGAATGGGCTGCTGGTACAGAAGCAGTGATGAAATATTTAACTGAAATCGTGAAATCTCCACGCCATGAGATCCCGGTGGGTGCAAGACCACCCTCCGCATCAAATCAGAGACAGTCACACCTCAACCTCCAGGTTTAATTGAAATCCCCCATTATACTGCAAAACACTACTATGGGAAAATATTCAAAATATTCATCCTTCTGATTTTTTCAATGCCATCCCTTCAATGGATTCATTTTTATTCATCCTGCGATCCACAGAGCAATGAAAAAAACAAAAATAAAACTTTTAATTTCCTCGTAAAAGTCACATCCCATTCTTGTTTTTATCAACCCAAAACAGCGATTCCTACTTTGCTCGTTGCTCCTGGTTGGGGAAGTTATAGTTCGAATTGGACACACGAGACACACTTTCTCTCGTTGGTTTAATTCAAATCGTTAACAGTTTGGCTGAAAAGTTCATAAGGTTGACGTCTAGACGGCGCCTCTTGCAAAAATCTACTTGACTGTCACAAAGCGCTATCTTTCATTGGATGCGTATCAAAATTTGACAGCAATCGGTCGATTGGTTCGTGAGTTACAGCATTGAGAGCGAAGCAACTTTTGTTATTGTGAAAACAATGGAAAAATCCTAATTTCGTATATTCATAAAGCATTGTTTTTCGATGGAAAAAATACAGTGCAAACCAAAGCATGGCTTGACAAACGTTTTCCGGACTCTGCTCCAGCTATTGTAACTGTGGAGTATTACCGAAATCACCGAAACTGAGGCCTATTTTGAGGAAAAACCGAAAGAAAATGAAAATGGTGTCGAAAAGTTGCAAGATCGCTATAATCGTTGTATCGCCCTCGAAGGCAATTATGTTGAATAATAAAATTGAAACGATTATATCGCTTTTTATGATTCCAGCTCGTCTATTTTGAATCTTGCTTCAATTTAGAGGGATCAAATTAGTCAAGAGTCGAAGAATGAACTTTCCAGCGAAATTGTATACTATTCTATGCTTCAAAATATCAGCTCAGACTATAAATAGTGTCAAGCCAGAGCATCTGATACCTTTTTTTAACTGAATTTATTTTCAACTAGCTCGGTCATTTTGATTATTGACGCTAAAGAAACCTCAATGTTCTAGAACTATTTTTTCCCATCTTTCATTTTCCGGAAAATTTCTGTTCGAAAAATCGAACATTTTACAAAATCTGCAAAGTATCTGGGAGGTTATTATTAAATTGAATATAGAATCATCATTTAAGTCTTTTTTTTATTTAGTTGTATTCGGTCTTCGGTGGTACCGTACAGACTAATCCTAACCTATACAAAACTTTTAAGTCTACAGATGAAACATTTTCTGGTTATATTGAAATAAAATTTATCACAGATGGCACTGAAAGCTTTGAGACATGAGCATAGAGAACTGTTGTATCCGTAATTAGTCCTGTGCCTAGGAATGGCGATTAGAGCGGAGTGTCGCAGCTGGCGAGGGGGTACAATAAGTGGAATTTCACGTAGTATATCGGGACAGTCAATGTTGTTCGTCAGGACGTCGAATACGAACAGCTGTTGCAGCCTTAGTCGTCGTACCGACAGGAGCTCGAGATTAATCAAGCGGCAACGATCTTGGTAGTCAGGAAGATTTAGTGGATCATTCCAAGGCAGGTTTCGAAGTGCGAAACGTATAAACACCTTCTGGATGCGTTCAATGCGGATTATCTGATACGTGTGGTAAGGTGCCCAAACCGGAACAGCGTATTCTATAATGCTACGCACTAATGCGTAAAAAAGCGATTTCATAATATTAACAAGCTCCGTTAAGTCTTCTTCATATATTCAGACCAGCAATCTCATTAGAATCATCGTTCCACGTGCCATCCGGGGGCAAATTACCGGGGTGAATTTGATCAAACATATTACTGAAAACAAACATAAATTTTCAGAGGTATTATGCAATTGAATTTTAAACCTTTTTATGTCTGAAGG
This sequence comes from Toxorhynchites rutilus septentrionalis, assembly GCF_029784135.1. NCBI lineage: Eukaryota > Metazoa > Arthropoda > Insecta > Diptera > Culicidae > Toxorhynchites > Toxorhynchites rutilus. The sequence continues at coordinate 12,828,881 of NC_073746.1, forward strand.
TTCTTTTTGTCAATGACTCTTAACGAATCACTTATGCATAACAATTCATATTTTTTCAAATAGCATTTCCGGTTTCCATTTTTAACTTCGTTAGAGAAACATGTTTTCAATACATCAAAGCAATATTCATAGGCGCTAAGCATATTGATTCACTCCTAGCCGATACTACATGAGTTGAAAAGGTTATCAAACTCTTGTAATTACTATTGAAACAAGAGAGAATAAACTATTTTACAAAAAAAAATCACGAATTACCAGAACCAGATCCCATCATGCGACATATGGAACTTCTTGGTTAGTCAAAACCAGCTCATTGGTGACCATTTCAAGTGTTTTTAGACAGATTAGGATAACACAAATCGTCTTTGGATTACTTGCAGATCAGTTTCCAGATAGCTAAGGATAGGCATGACAACACCTGTAGTTGAATTAAAAAAGGTTTTTGTATTCCCAAACATTTGAATCATCATTCAAATGACCGTGGGTGAAGAAATCAATGATTTTCTATACATTTTGTGCATATCACACTAGAAAATCAAGATATAGATGTACATTGCTCAATTTCACTTCGAAACTAGGTTTTGAAAATTTTCGTTTGAAATTTTCCAAATCAAAGCATAAGAATTTTTTAAAATAAAACTTTCCATAAGGTTTTTTGACCTTCACACCACTACTTTAGCATTAGCATTAGCATTAGCATTGAGCAAGTTGCACAATATCGTAGGTGGTACAAATTCAGAACTGTTAAATCAAAAACTAACCTCCATCCGTTGCTGGTGATTAGTAATATCTCTTAGATGAAGGCATGTTTTCTCCAACAGTTAAGAATTGTCCTGGCCACGTCCTTGCAACTGCTAAGGAAAGGGAAGGAATGTTAGTTCGACATTTACTTAAGAGAGATGCAGAGAACTCTACAACCTCTCATAAATGTCTCGGGAATCTAGGATTTTTAGTAGGGAAGGTATGCCATAGGATACACTCAGCCGGTGTTACTGGCGGAGCTTGTTAATATTACTATTACTATTACTATTATTATTACTATTACTGACGGCGCCAGTGGTTGTATGGTTAGCGTAACAGCCTCACAATCCGATCGGCCTGGGTTCAATCCCAGCTGGCGTCGTTGGGATTTTCTGAGGCGAAAAATCTCTGGTTACGTCTTCCTTCGGAGCGGAAGTAAAAGAAGTTGGCCCGGCTCATGAGTTGTTGAGTCTGATAGGTAGGAACAGGTGGAGTCGCCTCCCTGATGTCGGTGATTGGCACTAAAAGTGGCGGAAATAGGCCGACGAAAAATAAGCGAAGATAAAAAAAAATTACTATTACTATTACTATTACTATTACTATTACTATTACTATTACTATTACTATTACTATTACTATTACTATTACTATTACTATTACTATTACTATTACTATTACTATTACTATTACTATTACTATTACTATTACTATTACTATTACTATTACTATTACTATTACTATTACTATTACTATTACTATTACTATTACTATTACTATTACTATTACTATTACTATTACTATTACTATTACTATTACTATTACTATTACTATTACTATTACTATTACTATTACTATTACTATTACTATTACTATTACTATTACTATTACTATTACTATTACTATTACTATTACTATTACTATTACTATTACTATTACTATTACTATTACTATTACTATTACTATTACTATTACTATTACTATTACTATTACTATTACTTTGTGGAATCGGCATCTGCTGTTGTCGCATAGCACCATAGCAGGTCATTTTTAATACTGTTCTATAATAAATCATTAACAAAACATATCCACATATCCAAACGCATTTCAAACCTCAATTGGTATCTAGTATGTAAATATGTATAATCTGAAATTGAGAGGCCAATGAAATTATATGACAGTAAATTGTAAAATGTTACACTTGCAAGTCGGCCTTCCAATCGTTGTCACATTAGTAGCTGTATAAAAGGTTTGGTTGAGTAAATTTAAATTTGATTTTTATTGATAAAGAAGAAGGCCAGCGGGATTGAAAGCGTTTCAACTCCCATAGACCCGAACCTTTTTCTTTATCATAATACAGTAGAATCCCGATTATCCGCGAAATAGTCTGGCAAGGTCACCGCGAGTAACGAAAATTGCGGATAACGCGATAAACGACTGAAAATGAGGTGTGAACACGAAATAAAGATATTCCAGCATGAAAACTATGTTTTATCAATACAGAAATCATTAAGCTATCAATCTGTAAGGTCGTGTACACCAGTGATCAGATAATGTGAAAGTCATGGCCGAAACAAAAGATCCTACCTCTCACTGACAAATTTCGGGAAGTTCTATAGAATAACTATGGAACTAGCATTCGCGGATCATCTGTGGGCGGGACCGATCCTCCACAGCTGGAGAATAGCACAGTTATTCGACTAATGCGTGTGAAATTGTGAATTCCGGATGAAATAAAAGACACTCGCGACGACACATGCGGTTACAAAGTTGTGTTCTGTTTTATTCTATGAAAAGTTCAAGGTATTATAACAAGGTGAGACAAACGAAAAACAAATCTTACAGTTCAGTGGCTCAGCGCCCCTATGGTAAATTTATACGTTCAACACTCCTCCTCGCTGATTACTGAACAGATTTTTTCTCTTACCAGATTGGTCAACCCTAGATTGGCTGTATGCTGCTTCATCTTCAGTGGTCCCAAAGGCTTCGTAAAGATGTCCGCAACCATTCTGTCGGTTGGGCAGTACTCGAGCTGAATCAACCCTTTCGTATACAGATCTTTCGCATGGTACAGTCTTGTATCGATATGCTTGCTGCGTTTGTTTTGCCGCTCAAGAGAAACGAAGTCGATACACCCTCGATTATCCTCGTTGATCTTGGTTGGCAGCTGCTGTTCTTCCCCAAGCTCACACAGCAAACGTCGTAGCCACACTGCTTCCTGTGCCGCCTCAGACAGAGCGACATATTCCGCTTCCATTGTGGACATGGTTACACAGTTCTGCTTTCTACTGCCCCAGCTGAACACTGCATCACCCAGCTTGAAAACGAAACCGCTGGTGGACTTCCGGTCAGAAGTATCACCAGCCCAGTCCGCGTCGCTATATCCAGTCAGCTTCAACTCATCTTCCTTCTTGAGCCCAAGTCGTAGAACCAGATCTTCGGTTCCGATCAGGTATCGAACCACGCGCTTAAGTTCGATCCAATCCCACTGTGTTGGATTGCTACTGCTGCGACTGAGGATAGACACGGATGCTGCAATATCCGGTCTGGTATTCGTGGCCAAATACAATAGGGCTCCCACTAAGCTGTGGTACTGTACGTTGTCGGGTAATGGTTCAGAATCCGATTGCTTCATGTATCCTACGTCCAATGGATACTTGGATGCTTTCGCCCCGGTAAGTCCGAAACGTTCCGTGATCTCCTTGATAAACGCTTTCTGACTAAGAGAGTAGAATCCATCACCGCTTCTTCCGACCTTAACACCCAGGAAATGGCTTATCTGTCCTAACGACGAGATTTCAAAGTGCTTGCGCAGATGTTGTTCCAACAGGTTCATCTGCTGCTCGTCACCACATACCACAACAATATCGTCTACGTATATAAGAACGTACATCCACTCACCGCTGTCCAGCTTCTTCAGAAACAGACAAGCGTCCGAATCCGACTGACGAAATCCCAAACTCAGCAACACCTTTTTCACAGTTGCGTTCCAGACGCGAGCTGCCTGTTTTAGACCGTATAAGCTCCGATGCAATCTGCAGACGAGCTCCTCCTTTCCGGGTTCAGCATACCCAGGAGGTTGGCGCATGAAAATTTCTTCGCTCAGGGTTCCGTTCAGATATGCGTTCTTCACATCGATGTGACGAACCTGTAGCTTCCGCTGTCCCGCCAGTGCCAGGAGTACCCGGAACGTCGACTGCATTGCAACGGGCGCAAAAACTTCGCCAATGTCTCTGCCGTATCGCTGCGCATATCCCTGGGCAACAAGCCTCGCTTTATAGCGCACTACCTGTCCAGATGAGTCCTTCTTTCGTCTGAAGACCCACTTAGACCCTATCGCTCGTCGACCCGTCGGTAAGGGAACTAACGACCACGTACCCTTCTTCATCAGCGATTGATATTCGCCATTCATCGCTTCGACCCATTTCTCACTTTCAATACTGTTCATTGCTTCGCGATAGCTCTTCGGTTCACTTTCGTCAATTTTCGCGACACCGACAACAAAATCATTGAATTTCGACGGTAGCACACCGGCATTTCCGCGTAGGGGTCTAACGAGCCCCGCTTGGTCTTCACTGTAGTCTTCGATACTATGATTATTCACTGATTCTAAATCAATCAACACTAATTCTTCCGTACTCGCCTTCGATTCAATTTCGTCCATCTTCGCAGGTTGCTTCCTGTTACCTTTTTCTGAATTCTTATCATCGCAAGATAACTCCTCCTGCAGTGCTGGCTTGAGTTCCAGAAACCTGGCATCTCGACTGATAACTATCTGGTTCGTCTGCGTATCTAAGAACCGATACGCTTTAGAACCGCAAGCGTAACCGACGAAAATAAGTTTTTTCCCTCGACTGTCAAGCTTTACCCGTTTCGTGTCCGGAATGTACACGAATGCTTCGCATCCGAACACTTTAAGGTGACTCAAATCAGGTTTTTTTCCACACCATACCTCCATGGGTGTCTTCGTCACCGACCGTGAGGGTAGTCGATTTTGAATATATGCTGCAGCAGCTATTGCCACTCCCCAATACTGCTTGTCCAAGCCGGCATCCAGGAGCATGCACACCGCCATCTCTTGAAGGTAGCGATTCCTCCGTTCCGCTACGCCATTCTGCTGCGGTGCGTACCCAGCCGTCAGCTGCATCCGAATACCTTCCTCTCGGTAGAAGCGTTTCAGTTCATTGTTGACGAACTCACCACCTCGGTCAGATCTAATTATCTGAGGCTTTCTTCCGAACTGGTTCTCAACCATTCGAACGTAACTCATAACACACTGTTTCGCCTCAGATTTCTCTTTAAGAAGGAACATTACCGTGTACCTGCTATAGTCGTCGATGAAGGTTAAGAAGTATCTCTTCCCGCCAGGAGTCACGTTACTCATCGGACCGCAAAGATCAGTATGGATGAGCTGCAATGGCTGCGTTGTTTTCCGCTCGGCTTGCTGCGGATATGGCAGCCGAGTCATCTTCCCCTCCATACACAACTCACACGGAATCCTCGCACCACAGTTCACTAGTTTCATGCCGGTAGCCAGATTTCCCTTTTCGATCTTCTCAAACACTGCCGGGTCACGATGCCCGAATCTTCGGTGCCACGTATGCTGGCAGTTCACTGTATGACACTGTGTAGCTGCCACCGCTACCCTTTCCGGCTTCGCTAACACGTACAATCCACCGCGGCGCTCGCCTACAGCGACGACCGAATCCGAATCGTTTCGCACTTCGACACTGTTCTTCGTGAATAGCACACTGTACCCTTTATCTGCTATTTTACTCACTGACAGCAACCCACCGTCAAGGTTCGGCACGAACAAAACTTTTTCCAGTTTGATCTCAACCGGATCACCGATATCGTCAACACCGCTCAAGGAACCGAAACCGACACCACCGGACTTCGAACAGTTACCGTTTGCCATCGTCACCGTCACGCACGACTTTTCAAGCTTCTCGAAAAAATCCGGACTGCTGGTCATATGGCAAGATGCCCCACTATCGACCGTCCACAAACGATCCACTTTCGCCGTTGCACAGATGTTTTCGCCCTCGACATTGGCAGAAAAACAAACACTGTTATCTTCCGGTTTCTTCACCTGTTTCGCCTTTGCAGGCTGTTGGCTACTCGTACCCGGCTTCCCAACGGATGCCGCTTCACTATTTTTGTCCTTCGCATTCAACCATTTTCGACATTCACTTTTAAAATGTCCCGGCTTTTTGCAATAAAAACAAAGTTTGTCTTTGTTTACACCCTGCGTTTTCAGCACTTGTTCACCGGATGACGATTTTCCGCTTCGTTCTTGCCTCTTGTGATACTCGTCCATTAGTTTTGACCTAACCAGTTGCATTGTTACGTCCGCATCCGGCCGTGCTTCCAGGGCCGATGCCAGGAAATGGTACGACTCTGGCATACTCCTGAGTACCATCGCAATCTTCAATTTTTCGTCCAGCTGCAAACCTGCATTCACTAAGCGCTCGAACAACGCATCTAGCTCCAACAAATGTTTCTCAACGTTTCCCGTTTCGCCTAACTTGGCATCACACAACCGATTCAAAAGCGCCAGCTGCGACGAAGCTGTCGACTTTTCATGGTATGCCTTCAAGGTGTCCCATACCGCTTTTGCACTGTCACAGTCTTTTATTAGCACATATTGATTTTCTTCAATACACAGTCCCAGCGTTGCACGGGCTTTCCGATCCGCTTTATTCCACATTTCGGTCACTGGCTCCGGTTTGGCATCCGCCACGACGTGCCACAGATCCTCACGAATGAGGAACATTTCCATTTGGAACTTCCAACTGGCATAGTTGGTGTTCCCCAGCTTGCTCAAAGAAAATTTTCCCGGATCCGCCATTTTGTGAAAGTTCACTGTCGGCAGCAATCAACGGAAAACGTACAGAACGACGCCACAAAAATGACAGAATAAACTTCCGCGAATTCCACCGTAAAAGACGCCGATTTCCACAATTCCGCTCTGGGCCCGTAACCTGTGGGCGGGACCGATCCTCCACAGCTGGAGAATAGCACAGTTATTCGACTAATGCGTGTGAAATTGTGAATTCCGGATGAAATAAAAGACACTCGCGACGACACATGCGGTTACAAAGTTGTGTTCTGTTTTATTCTATGAAAAGTTCAAGGTATTATAACAAGGTGAGACAAACGAAAAACAAATCTTACAGTTCAGTGGCTCAGCGCCCCTATGGTAAATTTATACGTTCAACATCATCCGCTCGATAATCGGGGTTCCGCTGTAATCAAACACACGACAAGATACTTAAAAGATAATTGAGATTTACAAAAAAACAAGTAAATATGTATTTGAATGATAGACAGCATTAAATGAACAAAAAAAAAATCAATGATGAATCATAAATAATATGCTCAGTAAGAGATGTTCCTCGTGGCTCTAGTTTTGTAGTTATGCTGTTGGGGAGCCAGAAACAGTTCAAACACTAGATTTTATAGATTGAGATGCATAAGAAGGGGGTAGCTTCACAAAAGTAATTAAGGAGAGAATGAAACTATAAACACAGAACAAACATAAAACATTATTTTAAAATAACAGTAATAGAAATATAATGATGCTACTTCCATGATTGTCTTCCTGGTGATATTCACACTATAGTTTAACTCTTCACAGCATTCACATTCTTCAGAACACGAAAAAGTACGATAGCTTTACTTCACGCTTTCATACACCCGTAGCCAACCAATCTCATGTTTCGCGCAAAAAAAAACAATACACTGAATAAACAAAGCAACCCTAACTTATCCTATATCGGCAAACCTATTCTGTGCGGGGGAGAGGGACCGCACAAAAAATAAATCGTACAAAACTTCACCTGTAGCTTTAAGAAATCGAGTTCGGTACCCTATTTGAAAGAACTTTTTTGTGCGGCAGATTGGAACCGCATAAAAAAAGTATCCAAAAGAAAAAAAAAACAAATCCACGCCGTTCACCGTTCGACCTCCTTTTGCCTCCCTGCTCTGCGGTGGGATAGTTTGCCTTTTCGGTTGCGCGTGTTGTGCTTTTAGTTGCATGTTGAAACTTGTTGCTATCAGAAACCATGTCATGCGTAACATAGAGCATTTGATGGAAGGGTGGGAATGATTTGAGAAGTAGATATTTTAGACGCAAACATACTTTTTTTCGCACTGAAATGAATAGAAAACACAGAAAAAAAAATGGACGATAACTTCGCCAAACATACTTCTTTTCATATACCGCACAAAAGAAAAATCGCACACAAAAAAAAATCGTACAAAAAACAGGCGAACCAGCCTAATAAAAAAAAACCGCACAAAAAAGATTTGCCTGTATATCGAACACACGCAAACAATAACAAAATCAAACGTCACAAAGCACTCAAGTGACAGACGCAAGCATGGAAACTCCCAAACAATTCCTACTGAATTTGATTTTACAATAAAAAAAAACATACATTATTTCGATAAACAACGCGAACAACGAAAATCGCGGATAACGCAATAGTTGAATGCAAATGAGGTGCAATCACAAAAAAGATATTGATGAAGCATGAAAACCATGCTTCATCAATACGGAAATCACCAATAATCCATTCATGAGGTCGCCTACATATGAGGTATCATACAATGGTCATACAATGTGAAAGTCATAGCCAAATGAGCATACCACTCACTGAAAAATTCCAGGAAGGTCCACGGATCTTTCATGGAACTCGCTTTTGTAAACAATCCGCTCGCGGACAATCGGGGTTCTATTGTACTCATTAACTGAATGGCTGAATAGAATTGAAAATTAAAGAGTAAATTCATGTAAATGATTCACTTTTTCAAAAATAATAATATAGGAGAACTTAATTTTGACCTTCACACCACTACTGGGCTTAAAAATAATTGGGTATCAATTTAACAAACAAAAATTGAAAATATTCTTTTTTTTCTGGAAATCGCGATCAATTTGCCCCCGGTTTACGGTACTGATAATTTCCTTCAGCTCCTCTACACACGAAATCCTACCAACCGCCATCACGTATATAAATACGACGTTTCAATAACATTTGCTAAATTAATTGATACTAACAAACATTCACAATTGGAAATGCTGAAATAAATGAACCAAATACCAATTGAATTCTACTGATAAAGAGCAAGAGCAAGAGGGATAAATCCAAGCGACTTGCGCGTCCTGATGATGGAGCAATTCTTGTAATACACGTCGGACTCGATTATATACAGACTCGATTATAAAGGGTGTGTCACATCAAATTGCATCACGGAAAAAAAGCTGTAGAAATTTAATTTTTAGAAATTATATCTTCAGCTTTCGCTTATAATCAGATAAGAGTGTATAGATCACGTTGGCCATGCTTCACTGTCAATTTTTCGTAAATTTGGAAAAATGTCGTCGAACGAAAAAGAGCGTCGTGAATTAATCCTGCGCACTCATTTCGAGAATCCGGAGTTGTCACATCGGGACATCGGTAAGATGCTGGGAATCGTCCAATCCACGGTCAGCAGAGTACTAAAACGATACTTCGAGAACCTAGCCATCGACCGGAAGGTGAAGAACGGCAAAAATGGATGCTCCGTCAGTGAAAAAGATCACAAGCGCGTAGTTAAGCAGTTTAGACGTGATCCGAGAAGTTCGGTCCGGGATGTCGCCAATAAGCTGAATTTGTCAAGTTTGTTCGTCCAGCGGACCAAGCAGCGGATGGGCCTGCGTACATACAAGGTTCAGAAGACTCCTAACCGCGACGAAAGGCAAAACATGGTGGGGAAGACGCGAGCCCGGAAGCTGTACACCGAAATGCTGACGAAGCCGCATTGCCTGGTAATGGACGACGGAACCTACGTCAAAGCGGACTTTCGTCAGCTGCCGGGCCTGTTGTTCTTCTCCGCAGAGGACAAATTCAGCGTTCCGGAGGAGATTGGCAAGCAGAAACTATCCAAGTTTGCCAAAAAGTACATGGTGTGGCAAGCGATCTGCTCTTGCGGAAAGCGGAGTTTTACCTTAAGGAGTGCCTACAGAAGCGCTTACTACCACTTTTGAAGCAGCACGAGGGCCCGACCATCTTCTGGCCGGATCTCGCTTCGTGCCACTATTCAAAGGACGTGTTGGAGTAGTCAAAGCCAACGGGGTCACCTTCGTGCCAAAGGAAATGAACCCGCCCAACACGCCGGAGCTTCGCCCAATAGAGAAATATTGAGCGATTATGAAGCAGGCCCTCCGGAAGAACCCAAAAGATGTCAAATAGGAGGCGGACTTCAAGAGAAAATGGATTTCTGTTCAAAAAAAACTACAACCTGACGTTGTACAAACCTTATAGACGGGGTAAGAAGAAGGTGCGACCATATGGGCTTGGGCTCGAAGTATGAATGAAAAGAAAATGCCAAAAGTTGTTTAATAGTTTTTATTTTACTGTCTAAAATTTTCAAAAGGATCGGTCTACTGGGAGAATTTCTACAGCGTTTTTTCCGTGATGCAATTTGATGTGACACACCCTTTATGTGATTCGATTATATATAATTTTGGACTCGATTATATATAGTTTGGAAAATTTTTTTTTTTTATATTTCAAAAATGGCTTATTTCATGAAGAAATGTAACCTTTCAACGTTAGGGTGAAGTTTAAGTGGCTATTACATGTACAGTGGGGTAAAAATCGTGATTTTTGAAGATTTTGCTTGAATCTTCACCAGGAATTGTTTATATCGATATTGCAGTCAAATTAAGAAAAATAGAAGTTGTGCGTCAAAGAACAAATTGTAGAGCGGTTAAAGAACTTCAATTTGATTGATAGAAACAATCTAGTTTAATATAAATTTTAAGGATAAAATAAATAATAACACATTAAAAATTATTAACTTCCAAAATGTCATTAAAATCCACTAATTTAGTTGTTCCGCTATTATATCCTGTACTAAATTTACTCATCTTTCAAATATAAGCAACAGAATCGTCTTCCGTAGCGTACTTTTTATTGTAGAGCCAGTTTGAGTTTAACAGAGTCCGAAACAAAACAAAAAGTTATATAACTCTGTCATTGTTGAAATTCGAACATATGAGGATTTTTTTCATCAAATATGACACCCCCTGTGAGAATCTGGATAATTTTTTTTTTTCATGTGAAAAAGGTGTTTTCTGACTTTAAGGAAATGAATAAAAAATCAAATTGCTCTTTCATTCAAAAAACGAAAAATACATGCAAAAAAAACAAATAAAGAAAAAAAAATGTTTTGACTCGATTATATACAGGATTCGATTATATACAGGATTCGATTATATCCAGTGAAAACAAACCAAAAACTGTATATAATTGAGTCCGCGCTGTATAAACTGTATTCAAAATTGTCATGTTGAAGTCATCGCATAGATCATAAATGAAAAAAGTTTTTCGATCAACAAAAGACTCACCCCAGCCAATACCATGGAAGTTGGAATCTCCTTGGTTGAGGTTGTGGTAGCAGTTCTATTATATTAACAAGGTTTCGATAATTAAGGATTGTTCTTGGCGGAATAAAAATTGAAGCAATGTTCAAATATCTACCCTTGATATGTGCCAATTTCAGCATTTTCCAATACCTATGATAACTCCTTCATAGGAATTATCACGATATGAACGAATAATATTGAAATCATGGGTGTTTAACACATTGTCTGGGGAGTCTCCGTAGCCACATTGGTTGCGCGTTCACTTAGTAAGTGATCGATCGTGAGTTCCAGAGCTCAGGGCCCTCATTGACCATCTTTATATTGTTACAGAATAACTACGTCCACGCAACAATCAACAGCGATGGAGATCGATCCACGATCGATATAAAATCGATTCATCCATACAACTGCTCTGCTCTGCAAGACACATCGGGCTGCTGTTCTATAAATAACTCAACAATGATCAATCAACTGTCTCCGCTGTCCGGTCTAACTTGGATAATGGAAGAACAGAAGAAAAACTCTTACGTCTGAATGGCTACTGTGCAAATGTGTACCATATGCAATGGTATAGAAGGGAATACTCCAGCGCCGAAAAATGACAACTGTGTAATGTGCTAATTATAGATATGATAAACATGTGACATGTACACGATTAAAATTCGGCTCTGTTACAGCTGAAATGCTAATGAGCTTTAAATAAATAAATGGGATAAAAAAAACACATTGTCTGAACAAAACCAATTCAAAAAAGTAGATGAGTCTGGGCCTAGGGGTACGGATGCAAGCTTGACGTAGAACTGTTTTTGTTAGTAGTAATTGCATTCGAATTGATGTTTTTTTCAATGTTCAGAAATATGTAATTCTTACTCTGTTGATACATCAAATGGAGGTCCTGGAAAAACAATTTGTTATATTAACTTATATTCTTTTAACGGATAGAATGAGGTAGAATCCGGAACCACATTCTAACATGGACACGAGGAACCACTATTTGATTTTTTATATATTCAAAAAAGTGCACAAAATACCGTTAAAACTAGATCTAAGTCTACTAAATCTTTAACTACAGAAATATATCATAGATAAAAATAGCATTTTCTCCTACGTTGCCAAGTTGTCCGGAACATTGTTTGTAGAAAGTTGTAATAAATTTATGACCAGGTAATGTATATTAAGTATCCTTTGGCCATGAGCAGTGTTGCCACATTTTCATCTGTACCAGAGGGGTTAAAAATCTTTCCCATCTGTACTTTTTCTTTCAAAAATTTGTACCGAAAATCTGTACCATCGAAAATATTTGTTTGAATTTTTTTTATTAGAGTGAAAAAAATACTCATTTATTTACTATAAATACTACATTTGCAAGTCATTCGTGCGTTTGATGAGCTTATACATAGCCAATATGTTCAATATTCTTGTTCTGATTATATTCAGAAAACAATTTCCGAGGAGTGAGGCATAGTTAGAACGTTACAGAAAAGGCATCGGAACGCCGAAAATGCGCGCGAACCAATCTTCAATTTTCGTCCACCAATCCTGCACATTTCCTTAAGAAGTAAAATCTTGAGGATACGGAACTCATTCTCCAGATCTTGTATATTCCCAACGTAGAACCCCGGAAACGCCTCTAACACAACGAATTTCGTGCTTATGAAACTGATCAATTATTGCATTGTAAATGCTTTTTATGATCAGCAGCACCAAGCGATACTGTGACGAGAAAGTCGTCATGTACCTTAATGTTGCTTTGCTCAAATGTGAGAAATTTCACACGCGGAAAAAATCTGTACCAATCTGTACTTTTTGACGAAAATCTGTACTCTTTACCGTACAGAATCTGTACCAAAAATAACGAACAAATCTGTACCTTTCCAGATAAATCTGTACGTGTGGCAACACTGGCCATGAGTACTCTCTTTGGAAGCCGTAGGAAATTGATCTCATCGGGTATTACGTTTTGCTTATTTGTAGGGAAGGGAATGGAGAATGAACAAGTAAATACTTTCACTTTCAATATTTATTCTATTGAGCCAGGTTAATATCAAATCTTTGGGGAGAAAATGGTAAAACCATCGGTGCTCCCGTGGCCGAGTGGTTAGCGTCACTCCTAAGATGCCGAGGATTCGGGTTCGATTCCCATTCTGGTCGGGGGAATTTTTCGTCAAAGAAATTTCCTCCGACATGCATTGTGGTGAACGCATATTCTAGAGCTTGCCACTCAGAATGCATTGAAGGCGTGTTATTCGGCTTGAAATCTTAACCAAGTACTAATAAAAATGACTACTGATAGTACTACTAATAGAAATAAACTAATAATACGTTGAGACGGCGAAATTCCTCTAGGAACGTTAGTGCCATTTAAGAAGAAGAAGAAGAAGAGTTAAATCATCCAAGATCTTCTCTCCATTGATTCTGCCTGATGAAAATAATCGACAAATTGAGAATGATTCATGCAAATGGCAAAATCGGCAAATGGAGAGTAATGATTGATACGCATCGCCTCACATTGTGCGGATGATTGTAGGCAAAAAGATTGCTCGTTGTGTTGTGGGGAAAAACGAATGGCTAGTAAAACCGAAATAACATACCCATTTTAATTGTCATGTTTTTTTTTTATTTTTTACTGTATTCACTGTTCATGTTTTAAGCAAAAAAAAAATCCAGTCTAATGGTATACAACATAACATAGATCGTAATTACGCAATAATTACATTTTAATTACATTACGTAATATGCGTTTGAAATTCCTCTAGGAATCTTTACATGCCTCATTTGCAATTTCGTTGAGTAACCCCCCGAAATAGGGATAAAAAACGTAATCCTACATCAAAATGAAGCATTTGCTTGAAAGAGTCTAGCTTAGGTAGAATACTTCTACAATGCCACTGTAAAATAGTGAATTTCTCTGACTCATTCAATAAATTAGGCATCGAAATTAAAGAAAGGAGAGAAGGGGCCACTTCAAAACCATTTGTTTGACTATCTGACTGATAGTGGGAAGCTAAGCAGAGAGAATACATTTCAATGAATTTGAAATTCCGGAAATATCGAAGATCCATTCAATAATGGAAGAAAAAGAGAAACCACCTGAAGATAATCGGGGTTAAGGAACCGATAACGAAAAAAAAAATTGGAATGACTTTACAATTCATGGAAATGAACGTCACACTTAGAGGATTCCTAACCAGGAAGATTATTCTTGTAAGGAACAGAATAGTGAGAAGAAGTTTCTGGTTAGTTAGAAGTTAACCTTTTTCAGAAGGCTTGGAGGAGGAGGTAATTTTTCTCTCGCTGTCTCTTCCTGTGATCAAATTGAGAATCCTTCATTATCTGATAAATTATCTGAGAGAAAGGATGCAGCTGCCTTGAGTATATCAGCGAAGGATCGATTAGAACGATCCTTAAGTGACTGCTTGAGTTTTATCGAAGCCATCCCAGAAAAAAAACTTATCGCAGCGTATGCGTCACAGCTGCAACCCTTTCCAGCGCGCCGCTTTGTGAAGTCATAGTCGACACACGTTAACCATTATCCGGCTCTAATGGGGAACAAAATCCGATGCTTTTGGGGCAAGAGCCAAGCACTAGTAGGTATATCCACAGCTTTTTTCCAGCTGAGGGCTTATATTCCTACCGGAAGGCGAAAGGTGAACTGAAACACGTTCACATACGAGAAGCAGCTTTATTATTTAATAATTTTCCCGGCATAATGTCTGGCATAATTCGCCAAATATCTTCTTACCTCAGAGGCCGCAAACCAGGACCAGGACTGACCCTCGTTCTCGTTGCTAAGGTGGTATTTTGCAGCACCAGGAACAGCAGCTTATGCAGGGAGAAGCTGGGGGAGGAGTTATTTTCCGTCGCCACTTTTGCAAACCGACAGTTTTCGGTGCTGTTGTGGTTTGGATGTTGGCCGGTTTCATTGAGCTTTTCGCTGGCTGTGGATGTGGGGAGGACGGGATTGAACACTACTGAGGGTGGCATTAAAGTTTTACGCTGTCACCGCCGCCAAGGGAAAAATGTTTGCATCGGCCCGAGCAACTGTGGTGCATCGTAAAGTTCTGCCTTTATTCTGGATTCCATCAGGGGGTTTTACTGTAAGTAGCTAAGGCGGTCTGAGTTTTCCAGCACGGGTCAAATGCTCTCATCGTTAGATCGAGTTATGAATTCTAGTGCCTGCTATAGGTGCATATTTCTAGGGCGAATTCTGAGTTTAGGGGATTTACCTCCGCTGCACAGATTGGCCTCAACTTGAACGGCAGAATGGGAGTAAATGAAAAAGTTTTGAACATAACTTCATAATACACCATCGTGCGAACACAAATTGGATATTTCACTTTATGTCGGTGGGAATTATGGAGATGATGTTATTAAAGGGTGATTGTTAGCGTGGTTCGTTATCAATTTTTGAAACAAAACACACGAAAACAGTACGAAATTTTTATACGAATCGATTGTGAACAGCCCCCTGGCCTGGAATTTTATAAGGCCGCTGCCAGAGGCAATGTCCCCAGCAAATTAAAGTTCGTTTTCGCTGATAAATTTCCCATAAAGCTTTGATTTGGCAAGGGATTCGCAGCTGTGGGCAGAAAAACAAGGTTCTTGTCACAAACAGGACAATGGACTTTAAAATGTATAGGGAAAAGTGCCTGCTGAAACGTCTTCTTCCGTCTATCAAGGCTCACAGTGATCCGGTAAAGAACAAGCTGCTACAACAGTCGAGTGGTACCGTGTCAACGGGGTTGATTACATTGAAAAGAGCCTCAATCCTACCAATTAACCCCAATTTCACTCAATCGAAAAATAATGGGCTATTGTTAAGTTGTTAAGGAAATTGAAAAACGATGCCAAAGTAACTCGGGATGCTGCAGCCATGGAGAAGTCGTGGAATAAAATAGCCACAGAGGTTGACCAACAGAGAGTCCAAACTTCGATGGAGGGTATCCGAAGAAAAGTACGAAAATTTAAGTATATTTTCTTAAAAGAACAATAAAAAAATTAGTGAAAAACAACAATACCCTATACTCCCATAAGTATTAGCTCGCATCTGCCAATCATCGCAATCAGAATCGATTCGCAATTACCAATGTCGATCGTCAGAATTTTTTTCACCCTGCGGGAAGATTCCCAACCTGTGGAATCTTCTTTTGGCAATTATTGGCCTATCGAAAAACTGGCGGCGACATCAAAGGCCAGCACTTTACGTAAGGCAGTGCAAGAAAGAACACGAGAGGCTCAATACTCAATACCGAGGCTCCTATACATCTGCACAAGCTTGCATAACGCTGCAATTGATATATTCATCATACAACAAGGTAAGAAAACAAGAAAACATCGTCTTCTATTTTGACTAATTGTGTAAAGCATTGCTATCAATGAGTATAGTCATGAAAAGTACAGCAGTAATAGGTGGGAGTTTAGGAGCCAATTGGCAATTGGCAATTTAATTGGCGTGCTTATGATTTGTATGTATTTCTAAAGTGTGCCCTGGAGAAGAATTATAGAAAATTTTATCCATGACGGAACGTACGCAAATTCGAGATATTACACATTCTATATATATATATACGTTACGACGGGATCCCGCCCCCGCAGCATAGCAGCATAATCAAGAAACGCAACCCGAAACCATCGAGACGCGCATGCAGCATAATTGAAGATGAACCACACGCGCGAGAGATGCAATCCGAAACCCACGAGCCACCACACACGGATGCTGACGCTGTAGTTCGTTCCAATAAAATAGGTTACTCTGGCTTGCCTGAGTTAGTCCCTAATTGAAATCCAAAGTGTTAACATATAAGAAGACGTGTCATGTATTAAATGAGAGAATAAAGTTTTTTTATCCCTTTCGATACCACGATCTTATCTGGCGCAGTCAAGTGAAAGTGTGTGGTAATTAAGTGCAATAGCGATCGCGAAAACCGAACTAGCTACGTTCCAACAGGGCAACAACTCATCCACCGGGAAACCGCTGCAGGACGAAAACCAAGCAGTTTGTGTGTTTGAGGAGCAAAATGGGATCCACGCACAGAACCCTCCCAAAGAACCCGCACGAAAGGAACAATTTGAGGACTCCAGGAGATGAGAATACACATTTTCCTGTAAGTAACCCAGTTTTTACTTTTAACACAAAAGCAATCAGACACATTGAGTGAATGGATTGCAACGATATATAAACGATACTAATTCAGAGGTGCTAGCCCCTACCCGAGGCAAGCGAATACCTGGAATATCACAAGTGAATAAATAAATACTAACATAAAAAACACAAACGATAAACCCACAAGAAACGCAGAATAAACTAGCGAATTAATACAACACGAATTAATACAACACATTCAACACTTAACAGAAAATCAAAACAAATTAATTGAAACTATTGCAAAACTGAAACAAAAAGCTGAGGATCCTTTTCTCCAATATAGGACTCCTGACCCCATTCGTAATTTACACGAATTCAAAGGAACTAGAAGAAGTGAAACTCAAGCGTGGATCGACGATGTCGAGAATACGTTAGAGCTATTTAGAAATCAGAATGGCTCAATGGTGTATTTTCAATACATTAGGGCCATAAAAATAAAAATTACAGAACGGGCGAAAGACACGCTTATTGCGGCCGGCAACCCGAATATATGGGAGGAAATCAAAGAAGTCCTCTTAAAAGCACACGGAGATCGACGAGATCTCCCAACACAAATTCAATCTCTATTTTATGCCAAACAGGGCAACAAAAATGTTACAGATTACTATAACAAAATAAAAGCAATAGACTCCAGCATTAAAACGAGTCTCGCGCTAATGGACGAATATAAAGGGTCAATTACAGCCCTAAATAAATTAGTAAGCCTCATGACGCTAACACGGTTTGTGGATGGCCTGGGGGAAAATCTTTCAATGAATGTGAGAAGTCACAAGCCAGATACGCTTGATGAAGCGCTATCTGTCACACTGCAATACACAAACGCGGCATTTAGACAAAAACTAGAGAAAAGAAGCAACACCAGTAGTAACAGTAATGCTAACCCTCCTCAAAGGAACAACAATGTATACCCTCCATCAGGTAACCAGAAGCAGAACTCGGGGAAATTTAGAAATAATAATTATAACAACGAAGACGTATCAATGAGGACACATACCTCAAAGATGCAAATGAATAACCACGAAGGGCAAGAGCCAGAGCCCAAAACGGAACAAATCAAAACCGAAGAGGCGAACGTTTCACAACTAGCCTCAGGTGATGATGATTTCTTCGATGACGAACTAAATTTTTATCAGGAACACGCGCCAAACGTAAATAATAACTTCATACCTTATTTCACAATAAATACGACTAAGGGTGAAATGAAATTTTTGGTGGACACAGGGGCCAACAAAAATTATATTTCACAAGACCATGTCAACATCGAAAACGCCAAACCGGAAAGCGGAATTCGAGTAACAAACATGAATGGAACCCATTTTTTTTTATCAATTCGTTTATTTTTACAGGCTCAGTTACTTAAGTTTAAAGGAGCCGAATTCTTAAATATAATTTTAAAACTATATATATATAAACAATTTTCTTACATCTATGGTTAGTAAGGTGGAAAACCGATTACTCGCGGTGTACTCGAGTTTAGGAGGGTGACATATTTTTAGGAGAAGGATAGGATATAAGGAAATTGTAACAATGTTGATGAACACTCATTTCATAAATCTATTCGTATTTCTATAGTGTATTTACATTTCAACTTATTCTACTGTTTATAGCAAGAGGACGAATTACCCGCAAAGGAAGGAAAGGAGGATATTAGGATGTAGGGACAATCACACACGAAGATCGATAGCTTTAAGGAAAACATATATATGGGACATGTAATCAAGGTCTAACCGAGCCAACACATCTCTCACCGGCACATTGGGCTGTCTTCCTCGGGCCCGAAGGGAGTTTTCTAAATTCGATCTGGCGACCAGATACACCTCGCACGACCAAACAATGTGCTCGATGTCGTGATAACCTTGGCCACAAACGCAGAGATTGCTGCTGGCAAGATTGAAACGGAAGAGTAGTGCATCTAACGAACAGTGATTGGACATGAGTCGGGAGAAGGTGCGAATAAAGTCCCGACTCAAGTCCAGACTTTTGAACCACGGTTTGAGGCTAACCTTAGGGATAATCGAGTGAAACCACCGGCCCAATTCATGTTCATTCCACTTGCGTTGCCAGTTGGCGATGGTATTTTTGCGGACTAAAGAATAAAATTCATTGTAGGCGATTTGACGCTGATAAATATCGCCTTCAATTGCACCTACCTTTGCTAATGAGTCAGCCCTCTCATTACCCGGAATTGAGCAATGTGAAGGGACCCAGACAAAGGTAATGACATAACAGCGTCTGGATAAAGCACTCAAAATTTCTCGTATTCTCTCAAGGAAGTACGGCGAGTGCTTTTCCGGCCTCACTGAACGGATAGCTTCGACAGAGCTAAGACTATCCGTTACAATGTAATAGTGTTCAACAGGTCGTGAGGCGACGCTGTCCAGCGTCCAATGAATTGCTGCCAATTCAGCAATATACACTGAGCAAGGATTCTGAAGACTGTGTGAGGTGCTAAAAAATTCGTTGAACACTCCAAATCCTGTGGACTCGTTTATAGTGAACCCATCAGTAAAGTACATATTATCACAATTGATACCCCCATACTTTTCATCGAAGATTGTTGGAGCGATCCTCGATCGTTGGTAATCTGAATATCCATGGATATCTTGCTTCATGGACAGATCAAAATGCACAGAGGAATTGATGTAGTCAGGGAAACAAACACGGTTGGGAATATACGAAGAAGGATCAACCTGCATGGAGATGAATTCATGATATGAACTCATGAATCCGGAGTGAAAATTTAGCTCGATCAGCTGCTCAAAATTTCCGATCACCAATGGATTCATAACCTTACACCGAATGAGGAACCGAAGAGATAATAAATTGAAGCGATCTTTTAGTGAGAGTACGCCTGCCAAAACCTCGAGACTCATGGTATGCGTTGAGGGCATACATCCCAACGCGATACGGAGACAAAGATACTGAATTCGCTCGAGTTTAATGAGGTGTGTTTTGGCAGCTGATTGAAAACAGAAACTGCCATACTCCATCACTGAGAGAATAGTTGTTCGATACAACATTATTAGATCTTCGGGATGGGCTCCCCACCAGGTGCCGGTAATTGTACGGAGAAAGTTTATTCTTTGTTGACATTTTTGACTCAGATACCTAATATGGGCCCCCCAAGTACATTTAGAGTCGAACCAGACCCCAAGATACTTGAATGACATAGCATGAGTGATCGGTTTACCCAAAAGTTGAAGCTTTGGTTTTGCTGGTTTATACTTCCTAGAAAAAACCACCATCTCTGTTTTCTCCGTGGAGAATTCGATCCCTAGCCCAATGGCCCAGGTTGAAAAATTGTTCAAAGTATCTTGTAAGGGTTCTTGCAGGTCGGATTCGTTTGATCCTACGACAGACACCACTCCATCATCTGCATGTTGTCTTAGGCTGCAATTTTGTGTAAGGCAATTGTCGATGTCGCTTACATAGAAGTTGTACAAAAGAGGGCTTAAACATGAGCCCTGGGGGAGGCCCATGTAAGAGACCCGACTTACTGCCGAATCTTTGTGAGAAAAGTTCAAATGTTTCTCACAAAGCAAGTTATATAACATATTATTCAATAGAGGCGGCAGACCCCGAAAGTGTAATTTGTCCGACAAAACCTCTATTGAAACAGAATCGAAGGCCCCCTTGATGTCCAAGAATACTGAAGCCATTTGTTTTTTTTTCGGCGTAAGCCATTTGAATTTCTGAAGAAAGCAACGCAAGACAATCATTCGTCCCCTTGCCCCTGCGGAACCCATATTGTGTATCTGAGAGTAAGGCATTCGTTTCAACCCAACGATCAAGGTGAAACAAGATCATTTTCTCCAACAATTTCCGTATACAAGACAGCATTGCTATTGGGCGGTACGAATTGAAGTCGGACGCGGGTTTTCCGGGTTTTTGAATAGCTATAACTCGTACTTGTCTCCAATCATCTGGAACAATATTATTCTCCAGAAACCGATTGAATAAATTCAACAAGCGATGTTTCGCCACATCAGGGAGGTTTTTCAACAAGTTGAACTTAATTCTATCCGATCCCGGAGCAGAATTGTTACATGAAAGGAGAGCAAGACAGAATTCTACCATCGAAAACTTTGAATCAAGATCGCACCTATCTTGTGGTATATCTCGAACAATTTTCTGCACGGGAGCGGAATCGGGACAAACCTTCCGTGCAAAATTAAAAATCCATCGATGTGAATATTCTTCGCTTTCATTCGTTGAAGAGCGATTTCTCATGTTTCGAGCCACATAATTTTTCATTGACGTTTCTCGTGACAAACCTCCCACGAAATTTCGCCAATAAGCACGTTTTTTCCCTTTGATTAAGTTTTTAAATTGATTTTCAAGGTCCAAATACGTCTGAAAATTTTCAGGGGTTCCACGTTTCCGAAAAGCTTTAAATGCATTCGATTTTTCTACATAAAGCTTGGAACACTGGCTATCCCACCATAGATTGGGAGGCCTTCGACGAATAGTGGAACCTGGGATGGGCTTCGTTTGAGCGCGAACCGCGCTGTCATAGATCAAACGAGAAAGGAAGTTATACTCCTCCAATGGAGGTAAACCATCTCTGGAATTGATGGCTAGAGCAATCGCGTCCGCATATTTTTTCCAGTCAATGTGTCTTGTGAAGTCATATGCCATGTTTATAGATTCAGAAGAATTCGACCCAATGGTGATGGAAATTTTGATTGGCAAGTGATCACTACCGTTGAGGTCCTGGATTACATTCCACTTGCAATCTAACGATAGTGAATTCGAGCAAAGCGAGAGGTCAAGAGCACTTGGGTTAGCAGGAGGTTTAGGTACACGTGTTGTTTCCCCAGTGTTCAAAACGGTCATATTGAAGCTGTTACAAAGGTCATATATCATCGATGAACGATTGTCATCGTACTGTTCCCCCCAGGCAGTTCCGTGAGAGTTGAAGTCTCCCAAGATCAATCGTGGCTCAGGAAGGAGTGAGCACATGTCAACAAGTTGCTTGCGGCTAACCGCAGCTCTCGGAGGCCAATACAAGCTGACAATACAGAGGTCTTTGCCTCTGATGTTTGCATGACAAGCAACAGATTGATCCCCAAAAGCACCCCTCCGTATCTATCATCACGGTCCAACGTATAATATTAAAATCGTGGAAAGAGATATCATCTCGCGAAGAAAGCCAAGTTTCGGACAGAGCAAAAACATCACAATTGAACTTATGAATTAAAAATTTGAATGTATCCAATTTAGGGATAAGACTACGACAATTCCACTGTAAAACAGTGATATCTCCGACCTCTCTATTTGAATTAGACATCAAGAGAGATAATCATTGCAAGGAGGGGCCATGTTTGCATCAATTGTTGCAAAATTGTCTTTAATACTGGAAGCATTGAGATGACAATGGTTCTGATGGAGTCGGAAACATTAAAACACTTGAAGATTTGATTCAAAAGGTCAGACAACTTTATAAATCCCGATTGGGAAGTTGAACTGAACGGAAAAATAGGGACAGTTGGGGTTTTTGATGTCCCCTCGAGTGCTGGGCGTTCAAAGATGAAATATTCCCACGGAAGCCAGGAGGAACCTGATTTTGCTTGTCCGCTGCACTCGATTTTTTAGGCAAGCTAACAGAGGATATAACCGTGGGGACTTGTTCTTGAACTTTGGGAGTGGTCACATTTTTGCGCCGGGGATTCCCTTTGAAAATAAACGGTGTGCCCCCGCTAGCTGTGTCCGCTTCCATTTCATCAACTGGCAACGTGGAAAAGATATTGTGTGTTGAGATTGGTTGTTGTTGTTGTTGGGCCAGTGGAGAAGCGCCCTTTAAAATATCCGCAAAAGTGCGCTTCGAGCGTTCCTTTAAAGAGCGCTTCTGTTTCTCCCAGCGACTCTTGTAAGTTTCACAAGCTGAGAGCGCGTGTGGGGATCCTCCGCAATATGGACACTTATGCTCAGTAGCACTGCAGGATTTCCCCTCATGTTGCTCTCCGCAAGTGGCACAGCGCTCCTTGTTGGCACAATAATCTGAAGTGTGACCAACTGACTTGCATTTGTTTCAAGTCATGGGCTTTGGCACGAAGAGTCGCACAGGTAGTGTCAATTTGTCCACCATAACGTAGTCAGGGAGGGCGGCACCAGCAAAAGTGACTCGAAACGAGTCGGACGGCGTAAATTTAGTTTGGTCCCCATCATGGGAGAGTTTCCCGAGTTGACGACAGTCCAAGATCTTTACTTCCATTGAGGGAAGCTTCTTGAACTTGCCTTTTCCTTCTGCTTTTATTTGTTCGCTCGTCAGACCCGTTTCAGTTATCACCCCCTCAATTTCTACGTTATGGGAGGGTATAAATGTTCGATATTCGAGAGTGAAATGTTGATCAGCAACAATCTCGTTTGCGTGTTTCCGGTCATTCACGACAACTCGCAATTTGTTCGGTCTAACCCTGCGAATTTCAGATACAGAAGTGTATCTGGCCAGATCTTTCATGATCTGAATCACGTTAAGGTTTTTTCCTTTCGGTTTTGGCCGGAGGAAAACAACCCACGGGCCAGTTCCAGGTACATCTTCTGGATAAACTCTGACACGTGGAGCGGAGACAACAGAGGGGGAAGACGAGGACGAGGACGAGGACGAGGACGAGGACGAGGACGAGGATGAGGATGAGGACGAGGATTGGGTTGGATCGGAAGCATCAGAAGGGGGAAGCGAAATCGATGATGGGAGAGGGGGAGTGGAAGTAACAGTGGGTTGAGAAGAGAGGCTTGCAATTTTCTTATAGGGGGGCTTGGTAGGATGAGCGGATTCGTCCCCAGAAGAATTATCTTCCTTATGAGGGACTCGTTTATGTTTTTTTCCCAGATCTTGTATAAGATTCATTATCGGAGATCTCCATCTCCACTATTCTCCATTTTACAAAAATTTCTGTCTTATTTCTAATTTATTCTTGATTTTAACAATAATCTCAAAAAAAAAATAGCAAAAAATTATGATAATAATATTAAACAATGAACAAATAATTGAATAGTAATATTAATAATAAATATGTGTACCTTAATATAAAAGTTGTTCCAATAATGCACTCTACTGCCCTAATCAGGGAGAGACAGAGGCTACGCGCTACGGAGACAACACAATAGCGCAAGAATAGCTTACGGAGCCACGTGATGATGAATCCCGTTTGCGACAGTCACGCGATGGCGATCCCGTTATGTCGAATCAGTTCAACAGCCGCAATCCGGCTCGCTGCAAGAGCGCTGCTTCCTTTGTTCCTTCGTTCCACTTCACAAAAGGTCAGGTCGCGGACAGCAATGACCTTCACTCGTACACGATACACTCGTACCAATAGCACAATAGCAAAAGTGGCAACGCACAATACCGACACTGAACTTTACTCGTCAAGAGTTGGATAGCGAATGAATGGAACCCATGAAATTTCTAAATCAGTATCTTTCGATCCATTCGGTATCAAGAAAAAAGTGAAATTTTATGTTTTCAAGTTTCACGAATACTTTGACGGCCTAGTTGGGTACGAGACTTTGAGAGATCTAAAGGCTCAGCTCGACATTGGCAAAAATCAGTTGAGAATCGGAAGGAAAACATTTAACCTGAAGAAGAAGTTCCCGCCTAGCAATAACATACATCTGAATGAACAAGAGTTTCAGTTCATAAAAATTGCGACGGAAAAGGATGGCGATTTCATTATATCGGACGAAAAGAGTTTGGGTGAATTTTCAATACTCCCTGGGGTGTACCACAGCTCCAACAGGGAAGCCTTTGTAGCCATTCGT
Organism: Toxorhynchites rutilus septentrionalis; assembly: GCF_029784135.1. Lineage (NCBI taxonomy): Eukaryota > Metazoa > Arthropoda > Insecta > Diptera > Culicidae > Toxorhynchites > Toxorhynchites rutilus. Next base: position 12,853,942 of record NC_073746.1, read on the forward strand.
AATTACGGAAAATCTCGAATTGAAATTAACCTTTCGGAATTAAACATTAACAACGAAGAATTTGATCACCAACCTTTAACTTATTCTCTAACAAACACAAACAAAAGAATTCTTAGAGGTAAACTCAAACTCGAAAAATACGATTACGAACTTTTATACAAACCAGGAAGGACAAATACCGTAGCAGATGCTCTATCGAGAATAAAACCGGAAGAGATCACCCACAGTTCTATCCAAGACATCAATAATCAGCATCAATATTCAGAAGGAAACGATACAGATCTAAGCACAATACATTCAGCGGATACGAGTGATGATTATTACATATGGACCACAGAAAAACCACTGAACATGTTTAGAACACAAATTATTTTCAAAATCGCAAACATAAACACCGACGTATACGAAGAAGTATTCCCAAGATACCATAGACACACGATAGTGAGACCTTTCTATAATGAGGAGGAAATTACCAAAGTATTTAAAATGCTATTGAATCCTAAAGGTGTGAGCGGCATTAAAGCACCTATTTCTCTGATCCAACTTATTCAAGTAACATACAGAAAATATTTCTCGACTAATAAAATTTTCAAGGTTTTTATTTCAGAAACGCTACTAGAAGATGTACGACTGGAAAACGCCCAAGATGAAATCATAAAACAGACACACTCCTTTGCGCATCGCGGAATGAAAGAAAATAAAATTCAAATTTTACAAAGATACTTTTCCCCGGAACTCGATCGTAAATTAAAAATTCACGTAGCATCCTGTGACATTTGCAAGAAAAGTAAATATGACAGGAGGCCACCCCAGCTTATCCACAAAAGCACATTTGGAGAAAAGCCTTTTGAACGAATTCATATCGACGTATTTTTCATGAAAGGATCAAAATGGCTTACGATCGTTGACTCATTCTCAAAATTCGCTAACATAATCGCTTTAGAATCCCGAACAATAGTAGACACGAAAAAAGCAATCACAGAACACCTCAGAATATTCGGCAGACCACAAACCATAGTGTGCGATCAAGAACCAACCTTTAAATCAATCGACTTTGTCGGATTTTTGAACGATCTTGGCATCGAAATGCACTTTGCGAGTAATTCAAAATCGAATGGAATCGTAGAACGTTTTCATTCGACTTTGATCGAACTATACAGAACCTTGAAACATAAACACACCAACATTTCACTTAATGACCAAATGAATATCATAACAGATATTTATAAAGGGTGTGTCACATCAAATTGCATCACGAAAAAAACGCTGTAGAAATTCGCCCAGTAGACCGATCCTTTTGAAAATTTTAGACAGTAAAATAAAAACTATTAAACAACTTTTGGCATTTTCTTTTTATTCATACTTCGAGCCCAAGCCCGTATGCTCGCACCTTCCTCTTTACCCCGTCCATAAGGTTCTGTACAACGTCAGGTTGTAGTTTTTTTTTAACAGAAATCCATTTTCTCTTGAAGTCCGTCTCCGATTTGGCAACTTTTGGGTTCTTCCGGAGGACCTGCTTCATAATCGCCCAATATTTCTCTATTGGGCGAAGCTCCGGCGCGTTGGGCGGGTTCATTTCCTTTGGCACGAAGGTGACCCCGTTGGCTTCGTACCACTCCAACACGTCCTTTGAATAGTGGCACGAAGCGAGGTCCGGCCAGAAGATGGTCCGGCCCTCGTGCTGCTTCAATAGTGGTAGTAAGCGCTTCTGTAGGCATTCCTTAAGGTAAACCTGCCCGTTTACCGTGCCGGTCATCACGAAGGGGGCGCTCCGCTTTCCGCAAGAGCAGATCGCTTGCCACACCATGTACTTTTTGGCAAACTTGGATAGTTTCTGCTTGCGAATCTCCTCCGGAACGCTGAATTTGTCCTCTGCGGAGAAGAAAAACAGGCCCGGCAGCTGACGAAAGTCCGCTTTGACGTAGGTTTCGTCGTCCATTAACAGGCAATGCGGCTTCGTCAGCATTTCGGTGTACAGCTTCCGGGCTCGCGTCTTCCCCACCATGTTTTGCCTTTCGTCGCGGTTAGGAGCCTTCTGAACCTTGTATGTACGCAGGCCCTCCCGCTGCTTGGTCCGCTGGACGAATGAACTTGACAAATTCAGCTTATTGGCGACATTCCGGTCCGAACTTCTCGGATCACGTCTAAACTGCTTAACTACGCGCTTGTGATCTTTTTCACTGACGGAGCATCCATTTTTGCCGTTCTTCACCTTCCGGTCGATGGTTAGGTTCTCGAAGTATCGTTTTAGTACTCTGCTGACCGTGGATTGGACGATTCCCAGCATCTTACCGATGTCCCGATGTGACAACTCCGGATTCTCGAAATGAGTGCACAGGATTAATTCACGACGCTCTTTTTCGTTCGACGACATTTTTCCAAATTTACGAAAAATTGACAGTGAAGCATGGCCAACGTGATCTATACACTCTTATCTGATTATAAGCGAAAGCTGAAGATATAATTCCTAAAAATTAAATTTCTACAGCATTTTTTCCGTGATGCAATTTGATGTGACACACCCTTTAATAACACATATCATTCGGTCACTAAGAGAAAACCCCGCGAGCTCGTTTTCAACCAAAGAAACACGGTCGACATCAAAGAAATCACTGAAAACGCGAACAAACTTCAATCCGCAGTAAAATTAGAACTTGACAAAAGGAAAGCAGCGTACGAAAAACAACACGAAAACAATAAAAAACCACCCCAACTTCATACAAATGATAATAAATATATTAAAATAACGCAACGGCTTAACAAAGATCGAGATCTTTATAAAATAGCAACCGTACTAACAGACAACGATTTAACTTTCACCGATAAAAACAACATAAAAATTCACAAAAAAAATCGCTTGAAATCCTAAATGAATAATAATACTAATTTGATAAACAACTTTACATTTCCTTGCAGACTGTTCGCCCTTACATCCGCAACGACGTATCAAGATGTATCAAATAACAATGGCTTAATAGTCTTTAATATCAATCAAGTTAAAATAAAACTCGGATACGAAAGAATAATACATAAAATTAATATGAACGACATTAAAAATAATATCTTATACATAGAAAAGCTAGCAAACACATTAAATACAACAACCCATCTAAAAAATACCCTTGAATACAAGTTAAAAATTGCGCACGCCAAAATCAACAGCTTATCTCCTAGGAGAATTAGAAGAGGACTCATAGACGCTTTAGGTTCAACAATCAAATTCATAGCTGGAAATCCCGATCACGAAGATCTTTTGTTGATCAATCAAAATTTTGATAAACTCGAAACAACCATGAATAAATTTATAACTAATGAATCAAAACAAATACGAATTAACAATCTTCTAGAAATCCATTTGAGCAATGTATCAAAAACATTAATAGATATCGAGGAATCAGTAAGAGAATCTCAAAATGAGCTAGGATATATCAACCTTATTTTTAACATAGATATTATTATAAGAATACTAGAAGATTTGGAAGAACAAATAACACTATCTAAACTAAACTTGATAAATAAAAATATACTTAGCCCAGCAGAAAAACTTTATATTTGGAATTTTCTAAATAAGCAAAACATAAGATTGACGTATGAAGACGAAATATTTGTTCACATCAAATAGTATTGTCTCAATAAAAAGAAATCATTTTATTGTCATTGTAAAAATCCCGATAGTAGAAAATAGGGACTACGAACTACTGCAGTTAGAACCAGTCGGCGGAAGCAGCACGAAGATCAGCACGAACATAAAATACGTAGCAAAATAGAAGGAAAAGCTCTTGCAACAATCCGGCAAATGCAAGATATGTGAAAGAACAAAGGCAATCACCGACGAATGCATCTCCAATATTCTAAATAACTTCAAAGCAAAATGCATTTTTTCAAAACAAAAGGAAAACCCCGAAATCAGAGAAATAATTCCAGGGACCATAATAGTGGATCCCACAGTAAGAATTCACATTTCGGACTCATGTGGCGACTCGAGAGAAATAACAACACCAACCATCATAGAAAGTGAAAACTGTACAGTTAAAATAGGAAACAGTACATTCCACAACGCCGTGCCCCCGTGGCCGAGTGGTTAGCGTCAAAACCTAACATGCCGGGGGTTCGGGTTCGATTCCCGTTCTGGTCGGGGGAATTTTTCGTAAAAGAACTTTCCTTCGACTTGCACTGTGGTCACGCGTATTCTAGAGCTTGCCACTCAGAATGCATTCAAGGCGTGTTATTTGGCATAGAAATCTCAACTAAGTACTAATAAAAAAAATGACGCAAATAATACTACGTTGAGACGGCGAAGTTCCTCTAGGAACGTTTGTGCCATTTAAGAAGAAGAAGAAGACATTCCACAACGTAAACAAAGTTATCGAACAGTTACAATTCATGACACCAATCTTTGGGAAAATTATTGAAGCCAAAGAACATATTCCCGATGCAGAAACACTTCACACCATCACCATAGACAACCTCGAAGAGCTGAACAAAATCAAAGTCCATTTGTCCAAAACACAAACTGTTGGAGGATCACTGTTGACCTCCTTACTCGTCCTTGCAATTCTCCTATTCTCTATTCACATATACTTGAAGAATAGGAAGACAAAACCCAATACCACTATTCCCTGCCAGACGCATGAAGCCGCAGCAGATCCTAACCTAAAGCCCACGGAAAAGGACGAATCACCATCCACCCCGCAACAACCATCACAGGCAATGGTTGCGTTGTTGAAGAGTATGAAGTGTCAAACGAGGACGCTCAACACCTAGGGGGGAGGCGTTACGACGGGATCCCGCCCCCGCAGCATAGCAGCATAATCAAGAAACGCAACCCGAAACCAACGAGACGCGCATGCAGCATAATTGAAGATGAACCACACGCGCGAGAGATGCAATCCGAAACCCGCGAGCCACCACACACGGATGCTGACGCTGTAGTTCGTTCCAATAAAATAGGTTACTCTGGCTTGCCTGAGTTAGTCCCTAATTGAAATCCAAAGTGTAAACATATAAGAAGACGTGTCGTGTATTAAATGAGAGAATAAAGTTTTTTTTATCCCTTTCGATACCACGATCTTATCTTATATATATATATATATATATATATATATATATATATATATATATATATATATATATATATATATATATATATATATATATATATATATATATATATATATATATATATATATCTATATATATATATATGTATATATCTATATATATATATATATGTATATATCTATATATATATATATATATATATATATATATATATATATATATATATATATAAATGGAGTGATGACTGTCTGTCTGTCTTTCTGTCTTTCTGATTCTTATGGACTCGGAAACTACTGAACCGATCGACATGAAAATTTGTATGTGGGGGTTTTTGGGGCAGGGGAAGATTTTCGTCGCAGTTTGAGACCCCTCCCCACTCTCCAAGAGGGGGCTGCCATACAAATGAAACACAAATTTCTGTATTACTCGAGAATTAATTAAGCAAATTAAACCAAATTTGGCATGTGGAGGTTTTAGGGTGCAACTAATGGTTTTACGGTTGTGAGACACTCCACCCTCCTCTCTAAGAGGGGGCTGCCATACAAATGAAACACAAATTTCTGCAGTACTAGAGAATTAATATAACAAATGAAATGAAATTTGGCATGTGAAGGTTTTAGGGTGCAATAAATCTATGGTGGTTAGATACTCCTCCCCCCTCGCTTAAGAGGAAGGGGGGGGGCTGGTTCTGCCAAACAAATAAAACACAAATTTCTGCATTACTCGAGAATTAATCAAGCAAATAGAACCAAATTTGGCATGAAACGTAACGCAGAAACATGTTATTTGCAAGTGGTTGAAAAATCTTGAATGAGAATTGTGTCTGAAAATAATCTGATATTATAATGTCGGGTTTTGGTAGAAGTACTAGGACTTTTATAGTAAAAGGTAATTTTAAGTTAGATTAGAAGATTGAATAATTCTGCGATGTGATAATTCTGCGATGTGAATAAACGTGGATGTGATTACGAAAAATTAATTTTGGGTGGGACGAAGTTTGCCGGGTTAGCTAGTGACTTATAAAATCCATAGGATGATTATTAAAACAGCAAGCATCATCTATGCTTCACAATTGACATACTTATTTTCATATTTTTCGTATTTTTCCATTTTTTTATATATTTTAGTATCTTTAAAACTTTAATTTCATTTTTGTAAACAAATAAGTGAGAATAAGCACCGGATAACACGATACAAGAGGAACTAATTGAAACAGAAATACGTGTAATTTTATGATTTTTGCGTATACGAGTATTATCTAGATCAGGGCTTTTCAAAGTGGTTGATATTGATCCCGTGGAGTCCATATAGGTTTCCTAGGGATCGATATGAACCAAAGTGATATTGGGAGTCGACGAGGTCTAAAAATCAACCCCTATCAACTAACACAATTTCATATTTGAAATATTCGAGATCAACTTGTTACAAGAATGATAAATATTTTATTAGAAAGTATTATTGTTTTAATTTTCAAAACTCAACAAAAATGTGCATAATTTCAAAGTGAAACATTCGGCAAGTAAAAATAGTGTAAGCAAATGTATTTTATTATTTTCTGTATTTTCTGTACTTTCTGTATTTGCTGTATTTTCTGTATTTTCTGTATTTTCTGTATTTTCTGTATTTTCTGTATTTTCTGTATTTTCTGTATTTTCTGTATTTTCTGTATTTTCTGTATTTTCTGTATTTTCTGTATTTTCTGTATTTTCTGTATTTTCTGTATTTTCTGTATTTTCTGTATTTTCTGTATTTTCTGTATTTTCTGTATTTTCTGTATTTTCTGTACTTTCTGTACTTTCTGTACTTTCTGTATTTGCTGTATTTTCTGTATTTTCTGTATTTTCTGTATTTTCTGTATTTTCTGTATTTTCTGTATTTTCTGTATTTTCTGTATTTTCTGTATTTTCTGTATTTTCTGTATTTTCTGTATTTTCTGTATTTTCTGTATTTTCTGTATTTTCTGTATTTTCTGTATTTTCTGTATTTTCTGTATTTTCTGTATTTTCTGTATTTTCTGTATTTTCTGTATTTTCTGTATTTTCTGTATTTTCTGTATTTTCTGTATTTTCTGTATTTTCTGTATTTTCTGTATTTTCTGTATTTTCTGTATTTTCTGTATTTTCTGTATTTTCTGTATTTTCTGTATTTTCTGTATTTTCTTTACTTTCTGTACTTTTAGTATTTTCTGTATCTCCTCTTTTTTTTTTGTATTTTCTGTAATTCCAATAGTGAGAATGATGAGCATGAGAAATACGAAAATCTTTGAAGTGATGAGAATGCTGAGTATGATTAGAATCACGAAAATCATGAGAATGATGAGAACGATGAGAAAATAATCATGAGAATGAAAAGAATCACGAGAATCATGAGAATCTTGGAAATAATAAGAATTATGAAAATTTTTCGAATGATGAGAACGAAGGGAATGATGAGAAACATGAAACAGAATCATGAGAATCATGGGTATTATGAAAATTATGAAAATAATAAGAATCATGAGAATGGAAGGAATGATAAAAATGGTGAGGATGATGAGAGTCACGAAAATCACGAAAATCAACAGAAATTATGAGAATTTACCCACAGTACAGCTATCTATCGCATCCATATTCTTCCCTCAGAAACGCACAAACTGTCCGCAAGACTTTCATCTGCTTTAAATGCCATGTCCGACTATCGAACATTTCTCGGGGAAGTGCATTTCTGATGTGTTTTCATGAATTCATGGATGGCTGACTAACATGGTGGTGCTGAGCCGAACAGCAGAGCTCCGATGACATGCTAATATGCAGTGCATGTTTTGCACAATGATTATTTCCGGCCGAGCGGAGACTCCGGAGACTTGGTATGTGTAATGCTCGGCTATGACGATGGACATCCGGCCGGGACCAGTCTAGCATGAAGTTGTAAAGGACATACACAGCGCTAGCGTCGTCCGCTAGCAGACTGTTTGTGCTAATTATTGCAAACGAAACATAGCTCTGATGCTATTTTACGAGAATCAAGACTCTCTTTGACCTTCGGTTTCGTGTTGGCTTTTTACTGTGTTAACAAAAAGCGACAAAGACAAAATTACATCCAAGGTCCAGTGGCCTGTGGTAAATTAATTCGTCGGAATCAGCTCGACGCAAACTCGACGCAAACAGCGTGCCGTCTCGCCATGGAGACGACCTTTCCAAATGGCCACCGAAAATGCTTCGTTACGATTATTGCGCTACACCACACATCTGTTTTCCCGTTCCAGGGGTTATCATTTATTAATTTTTACACTACCATTCCATTTGTCGGCTGCTTAATGCTAACATTTCGGAAGGGTGGAGCCAACAGACGTTGAGAGTATCCTTAGTCACCAGCGCAGCCACTACGCAAAAGTTTGCTGGGGGATCGGCACGGAAGTATCCAAAGTGCCCCTTTGTTGCGGCGGTGACATCATGCGGAAGGAGCGCAAAATGGGACCAAGTACATCCGCACAGCTGGGACCGAAGCAATAAGTATAGAAATTTGGGTTTTTAGAGAAATTCAAACCTGCGAACGTACATAAATTTTAAAAGGGACATTATTAGTCAAAAACTTCAATAGTTGGACTTGTTCGAAGGCATCGATGGGCGCCAGTGCCAACCATATCGTCAACAGTCGCAAAACTAAGCATGTATTCCATTAGCCCCGTAACTTCTCCCAGGGCGGTAATTTTAGCACTGATTCCGCGTCCCAAACTTCGATGTTAATGGTTATTTCTGTGCCTCCGGCATCTCCGTCTCTGCCCCTCCGTTTTGCGGGTATGTGATGTGATTCTAATGCCGTATCTAATGTAGCGTGGGAAAAACGATCCGGAACGGGCACGTATAATATATCACCGTTTCGTCCAGAAATTAAAGCCCGCGCGCACTTCGGGGACCCGAATTCCGAGCGTTTGAATGAACAAATTCTACAGAACCTGTTTCCGAACAAAAGAAAAGTTTCCCAACTGACGAATATTTTGCCCGTATGAAAACCCATTTTGCGGAATGGAATGCCTTGAAATGACAGACTGAACATGTGCTATTGGGCGGTTTTAAATATTTTTCAACTATGAAAGGGTATACATGAGTTATTTGAACTGTTGCAGTTGAATATACTCGAAAATTTGAGATAGGTACGGTTCAAAACAGTTAAAAGGCTTATAAGTTATTCGTTACTTACTCGTTACTATATTTATTTAAAAATTGAATGTAATCTCTTTCGGAGAACTGTAGCTTACTATCTTAGTTTTGTCACATCTCCAAAATTGAGAAACAGATTCCAGAGAGAGAAACAGAGTTGCGACCTTTAGAAGCGTATTATGAATGTCTTAGTACATCGATTTTCTATTTCTATTTCTTTCCAATTTCCAAAACTCAAATTACTTCCGTTTCTACAGCATTGAAGGAATAAAAACGATTTCACTGCGTGAACTGAGGGCAAATTCTTATAGAAAGTTTTTCGATGACATTGGAAATAGTGTATATTGGATCTTCGGATACGGGAGGGTGTTCAAAACACGTCTGGTCTCGTTGAGAGGTGGATATCAAAAAGCACGTTTTATTATTTTCAGTTTGACAGGTCTCTTACGTAGGCGTTACCTGCGTTACTATTCTTATCAAGCTTTATACAATAAGGTGTGTATAACAATTTATGTAGGGCTGGACATAACAACCGTTCCCCTTTTGAAAGTTTACAATAATTCATGTGAAATATAACTAAAAAATTCATACTATTCAATGTTAATTATTGGAAACTAATTAATACTTTCATGGAATTTTCATTTCCGATACGTTTTGCTGATTTCGAACGCCGTTGGTTTTTCCTCGGCACTTTCTCCGTGATGAATCTTCATATTCGAAATCTTGATGTTCAATGGGACGTCGCGTACGTTTTGAGCGCCGCAAACAGATTCCCGGCAATTCAGCCGTAGAAACTTTTCTTTTTCTCGAATATCTGACCATAGCCAGATCATCTTCGGGAATTTGCCCTAGGATGTTATCTTTCAAGCCGCTTCCAGCTTCGTGTTCCAACTGAATTGGTTCCAGAACTTCCACGATCCTCTCCTGCCTGTTCGACTGCATAATAATGTTCGGTCTAGTCATCGGGTGCTGCTCATGGAAAAGCCTAATTTGATTGCGATGGGCCATTATTGTCACGTTTCCAAGCAACACCTGAAATGTATTTTTAGAATATTGTTTTAAGAAAATAGCTTTTAACCATCTGTTTGATACATTATTGTTGTGATTTTTGTACCACACCATATCACCCTCCATCAAACCAATCAAGTTGTCATTCAACTTTTTATCAATTAATTTTGGAACATTTTCCTTGTTATCATCATTTTGGGTTTGTGGTACATATAAATTATATTTATAATTATGCTTTGGATTTATCAGGTCAATAATTGTTTTAGGTTTATGAATAAAAACTTTCTCTGAGGGAAATTGCCCATCACTTGTCACAATATTATGTCTATAGTTTATTAAAAATAAATTAATCTGGTCTTCCAAATTCAAATCATCCATTTCGGGTTCCAATAGAAACTTTTTCAAAACTTCTTTTGTCGTTCTCACAAGCCTTTCCGCTTGTCCATTACTTGAAGGATTATAAGGTGGACTTTTCAACACTTTTATTCCTTGCCTCTCAAGAAATAAAATGAATGCATTAGCACTGAATTGAGGACCACCGTCTGATACCAGAACATCTGGTAAACCATATCTAGCAAAAAAGGCAACCAATTTCTTTAACACCTTTGCACTATCCGTGCCCTTTTTCATCCATTCTATCTCAAGCCATTTTGAGTAAGAATCAACAATTAATAGAAGTATGGTGTGAAAAATGAAATAAATCAATATGAATTCGGCTGAAAGGCTTTGTAGTAGGCGTCCAGTTAGACATAGCTTTTACTTTTGGCAATACTACCATACTACCGCACACTTCGCACGCTGTAACATAATTCTCAATATCTTTATTCATTCCGAACCAGTACACTTGTTTTCTAGCCAATTGTTTCATTTTCACTATTCCCGCATGATTGACGTGCAATAGTTTAAGCATACCGCTTTGCATTCGTTGTGGAATCACCACTCTGTTTTGATACAATATGCATCCTTCTATAATTTCCAAATCATTATGATTGGCAAAAACGTTCATAAAACGTCTGTCCAACTTTTTCGGCCAACCATAACGCAAGTATGCCATAATTTGTTGTAAATATTCATCTTCATTAGTCCATTTGGCTATCAATACACTATCCATTGGGATATCATTACTAAAATTTATGCTTTTTACCAACTCCTGGTCAAGTTCATTAGGAACCGACTGCTGTAAAGGAAACCGCGAACAGAAATCCGCATTTCCCATTTTAGCAGAAGGCCTGTACTGGATATCAAAATCATAAATTGAAAGTTCAAGTATATATCTTTGAAGTCTAGTTACAAATATTGAATTCTTGCCTTCTTTACCAAAAATTCCTATCAATGGCTTGTGATCAGTATAAGCGATAAACCTTTGTCCATATAAATATTTATGAAACTTTTTAATTATGCAAACTAAAGCTAAAGCTTCTAAGTGTAGAATTGGATATCTTTTTTGCGCGTCATTTAACGTAAAAGATGTAAAGCTAATGGGCTTTTCTACGACATCAATCACATGTGCAATCACACCACCCAGACCATAGCCTGAAGCATCTGTTACAACCACAATCTCCTTCATGGGATCATAAAATTCCAAAATGTTGGCTGAAATCAAAGATTGCTTACTGTCTTGGAACGCTTTTTCACAATTACCGTCCCAAACAAATTTTATGTTCTTTCTCAACAAATTATATAAATAGTACATTTTGGAAGACATGAGAAACAAATCTGTTATAATAATTGATTAAACCCAAGTACGACTTTAACTCATTAGCATTTGTCGGCACTTTAGCTTTTTGTATTGTCAAAATTTTATCTGGACTAGGTAATATTCTTTTTTCTCCAATAATATGTCCCAAATATTTCAATTCCGAAACAAAAAATTTGCATTTTTCAAAATTTATTTTGATTTTTGCATTAGCAAGTCTTTTCAATACCAACAACAATTTACTATGACAATCCTCCAGGTCATTACCTGCTATTAAAACATCATCAAGATAACAATAAACATGATCAATTCCACCCAACACCTGATCCATAACTTGTTGAAATATTGAAGCACTAGAAGATGCGCCCTGTGGTAACCGATTGTACGTGAACAGACCTTTGATTGTATTTATGACCATAAATTTCTTGGAGCGTTCAGTTAACGCAAGCTGAGTGTAAGCACCCTCAAGGTCCAAGGAACAAAAAACCTTGCAGTTCGCCAATTTAGCAAACAAATCACTAGCTAAAGGTAAAGGGTAAGTATTCGGTATTAACACCTTGTTTATTGACACCTTGCAATCAATTACCAGTCTTATTTGTTCATCTTTCTTCATAACTACTATCACAGGTGATGCCCACTCACTAGTCTTTATCGGAGTTATAACTTTTTCTTTTTCTAATTTGTCTAAATACAATAAAACTTTATTCCTCAATCTAAAAGGTACGTCATAAGCTCTTTTGAAAATAGGAGCCTCGCTCTTTAGCACTAATTCCGCCATAAAACCTTTGATGGGTGTCGAAAAATCTTTCTCAAACACTTCCGCAAAATCATTTTTGATTTGGTCAATAAAATTATCACCATTTGGCGTATACATACTGTTAACTCGTTCGTTCACCATTGTATTATTAGTAAAGAATTTTATCCATCGTGGAAAGAAAAAATCCAACCAGTTCCGTTCGAATAAAGGTATAAATTTGAAATCGCAATCGATGATAATAATTTTCAACATTTGTTCAATGCCATTTAGCTGAACCAAAACATTTGTTTCTCCCTCAATCCTCAATTTACACCCGTTTACCACTTGAAGCTGTTTGTTATATTTACTAAAAGGTTTATTAAAAATATCATTATATTGGTTTTTACCCATTACAGTTACCGTCGACCCACAATCAATCTCCATATTTATCAATATTTTATCAATCATTACATGTATTAAACAAGGGTCACTTATTTTATTAGCGGACTCCACAGACATGCATTTTAATTCACCTGGATTCCACTCCTCCATTTCGTCTTCACTGTCGGTTGTTGTCATCCTCCCTAATAATGATGTTAACTGCTTCTCCGCGCTAGTCCCAGCTTTGGTCGTTTCAATAAATTTCACTGCATCTCTCTTCAAGTTTTTTAATTTAAAGCATTTCTTCTTTATGTGTCCTTTGACCCCACAATGGTCGCATACAATCTCAGTATTATTACGCTTAAACCTGTTAAAAGTATTTACATTCGTAGTACCATAAAAGTTTTTATTTTCAATGTATCCCTTTGTTCTCGGTGAATAACCATTGTGTTGTTGAAAACTGTTCGCATTGTGTCCAAAGTTCTTCCTTTGAACATAAGAATTATTATTGTATCCATTGTTTGGTTGAAAACCTAACCTCTGATGAATTGGTCTCTTTACGAAATGTATTGTTTCATGTGAAGGGTAATAATTTTGTCGATCATACTGGTTCCATCGTGACCCCGACGAAAACTGTGTATTTGTGTCATTATTTAATGCACGTGCATTATTTCTAGCTATATTCCAAGTAGTAATTAATTTGTCCATCTTCTCCACTGACAAATTTTCCTCTTTAAGCAATAATTGTTTCAAATTTTCATCGTTAAGTCCCGCCAGTACTCTGTCTTGTATAGCCACATTTTTGAATTCACCAAAACCACAGAATTCCGCTTGCAGTTTAACTGGCTGAACAAAATCTTCCGCAGACTCATCAGCCTGTTGAACACGGTGACTGAACCGATAACGCTGAACCAAATCTGGTTCTGTTTTGTCCAGTTTTAGTTTAAGTTTAACTACAATTTCTTCGTAGCTCGCTGCGTCTAGAGCTTCTTTGTTATAAAACAATTTTAATTGCGAGTACACAAAAGCACCACATAAATTCATAAAATGTGATTTTCGTTTAGCCACCGACACGTCATTCGCATCAAAGGTGTAAGCTAAACGATCCGTCCAGTCCCCGAACAAAGTACCTTTACGATACGGTTCGATCGAAGAAGCTATACCGTGGTTCATATTAAATAAAATTCTTTCAGTCTTCGGATACACAAAGAAATTTAATTTTTTTTTTTTAGAGAAAAAAAACACAAAGGAGAGAAAAAAAATGCAGACTATTTAGCCTCACTCACCATAAAAAAAAATGTTCAAACGACTCACCGAAACAGCTTTTCGACCTTTGCCGACGCTTGCAAAAATACTACCGCTGAATCCTCCCGGAACTTCCTTTTTCGAGATGCTTCCCGAAATTTCCTTCGTTTCCGACTCCTGGATTTTTGTCCGCTTCCGACTCCGGGGTTACTCGTCCCGTCTGCTGCTCCAAGCCGGAAAAGTACTCCAGATGCTGCTCCAATCCGGAAATCACTCCAGATTCTGATTTGAGCCGGAAAACTGTCCAAAGGCACTTCAGGTGTAGAAAAATTTGCTACGAGCAAAATGGCTGCTGCGCCAAGCACACCTCACGTGCAGGGAAAAAAAAACGAGTCCTGCAATGGCCACTATTGGCGCTTGCACACTATATGCACTGCTTTTTGTTAAAATTAGCACTTTGGAAAATTTTGTGAAGCACATTTGCTTCCACTTTACTGTCTTTAAAAAAACAGGAAGTGGGTTATATCTATGGTATAACCGCAAGGGTGACGTAGGTATCGTTGATTTAGAGATCATTTGTTTGAAGTTGAATCTAAATCCATCCTGAATGAATGAATAAATAAATATTTGGGTGACTTCAAAAACGAGAGCGTTACGTTGGAGGCTCAAGGTTTTATGCATCCAATATTGGATACAAAAAACCTTGTTCTGAAGAATAATCTTCAGAATCTTTCATGCTAACTGCACTTGATTGACAAATCACAAAACCAAATGTATGTGGTCGCAGTATTATATGGATAGAAAACATTAAAATAAACTCGCTTGAATGTAATTTTCAATTCCAAGGGGAACTGGCAGATTATTTTTCAGCAACGATCATTTCTTTCCAGGTTTCCTCTCGATAACCAGCAAACGAAAAGAGTTGCGCGCGTGTATGTGTGTGTGTGTGGCGGCTGCTTCTATGTCTTCCCGAGGAACCGTATTTCGATGCTGATACTCTCTTGGTCACCTTCTCTTCTCCTTCTGATCGATCGGCTTTTCTGCGCTCCCTCACAGTTAAAACAAACTGATTGCATTTCAGGTCAGGTCAAGCCAGGTAATGAATACCTCGATCCCTCGCCGTTCAGCTCGTTCAGTAACGATGTTGTCTTGTCGATGTCCTCAGGCGTCGTGCACAAATTACGTAACGCAAAATCCGGATTTTGAACCTCCCCCCCCCCCCTTTCGTAACGCAATTTCCTATCTCTAATAAACAGAAAGTAACGCAACATCTAACCCCTCCCCCCTTATCGCGTTACGTAATTTGTGCACGACGCCTCACGAAAAATGAATGGGTTTCACCACCAGAATATCATTTCAGTATGCTTTTCGTGCGTGATTGAATCGAGAGAAGGTGTGATTTACGATGGCAATTTGGAAGGCAAACTAGAGGAGAATGAACTCTCTGAGTATGAAAATTTCGGCGACTGAGCAATAATCGATTGAAAATTATATAATTTTGGCGATACGAAACATTTTCCGTTTTTCATGTTATGCATCCATTATTGGATTCGAAAATATCCTACTGATGGGAAAGAATAATCTTCAGAAGCTTTCCAGCTAATTACACTTGATTGAAAAATTACGAAATCAAATGTATTTGGTCGCTGTGTTCGCCATATAATTAGAAAACATTAAAATAAACTCTTTCGCATGGATGTATTCTTCAATTCCCAGGGAACTGGCAGATTATTTTTCAGCAACGATTAGATCTTTCCGGAATTTTCTCGATGCTGTATGGCATCCAAACGAAAATTCTCGTTTCAGTTTGGCCTGCAAAAAACTTTTCTGAACTCTAATCCTTCAAATTTGGAGCCCTGAAAAGGGCCGTTGATTATATGCTAAGCTAATATAGCACGCTCTCCTCGGATACGATGGGCCAGCTGGATGTCCTTGGGCATGATGTGACGCGTTTTGCATGGATAGCACACAAATTGGTATCTTCGAATAAGCCTCCTGCAGCGTCATAGCCGCGGAACTTTGGAAGCGCAAGTCGGTTTTGAAGTCCTGAGCAATTCCACGATCCAAATGCTGCAAAGGTAGCTGCGGATCAGCAATTCGGTCGACTTCTGATAGCGATGAATTTCACGCAAAGTTCCCGGTCGATAGCGATGTGGCTTCTTCACGCTTCCTGCGGCTGGTGCGCTTATCCGAGCTGCTTTCGTGGTGCCTTACCACCGAAGGACTAACGAGCTGTCTGCTTAGTCCCGATGAAACGAGTCCTCACGGTGCGAGAGTAGAGTAAGAAATGAACGAAAGCAAGGGAAGTGTCATTTTATAAAACATAAAAGAATCGAATGTAATGGTAATGGTATTGTATTATAGAGACTTTAAACTTTTTCAGTTCATTCGTCTCTAGCCTTGAGAAAGGCCCTTTGAAAACACTACTCTATTTTACTCCAGCGCTACCACCTCCGCCCTCTTGCCTTGAGAAAGGCACTCGATCCCTCGCCGTCCAGCCCGTCCAGCAACGATGTTGTCCAGTCGGTGTCCACACAAAGAATGTTGAATGTAAACCCCACCCTCTTTATTATATAAGCTTACTGTATACTCACGAATATAATAAGGGAGGGATTTAGATGCTATACTTTTATGGTTTATAAAATGACGCTTCCTTTGCTTTCGTTAGAGACGAATGAACTCTCAGAGTTTAAAGTCTCTCTAATTCAATACCTTCCTTCCTTCCTTCCTGCTTTCGTTCATTTCTTACTCTACTCTCGCACCGTGAGGACTCGTTTCATCGGGACTAAGCAGACAGCTCGTTAGTCCTTCGGTGGTAAGGCACCACGAAAGCAGCTCGGATAAGCGCACCAGCCGCAGGAAGCGTGAAGAAGCCACATCGCTATCGACCGGGAACTTTGCGTGAAATTCATCGCTATCAGAAGTCGACCGAATTGCTGATCCGCAGCTACCTTTGCAGCATTTGGATCGTGGAATTGCTCAGGACTTCAAAACCGACTTGCGCTTCCAATGTTCCGCGGCTATGACGCTGCAGGAGGCTTATTCGAAGATACCAATTTGTGTGCTATCCATGCAAAACGCGTCACATCATGCCCAAGGACATCCAGCTGGCCCATCGTATCCGAGGAGAGCGTGCTATATTAACTTAGCATATAATCAACGGTCCTTTTCAGGGCTCCAAATTTGATGAATTAGAGTTCAGAAAAGTTTTTTACAGGCCGAACTGAAAGGAGCATTTAGCGAAAATCGTAGTGTCGGTGATAATTCGATACCGATAGCTGCCATGGATATGGATTTCATAATGAAGAATATGAAATATATGACATGATTTAGTGAATATATCCGAAGAAATCACTTTGGTGAAACTGCATTGTAAAATTATTTGTGTACGAATGCCGCAATCGATAGTCGACTCTAATTTCGCTGGGTAATTTCCCCGGAGGACTCGATTCCTCCTTTGAGAATTAATAATCTCTTTCTGGCAAAACGATGTGGTATGAATCACATTATTTGAATGATAGAATGAAGAAGTTTTTGCGTTCGCTAATCCTTTCTCACAACACCCATTTCTCGTTTGAGAAATTGTTGAGTAAACATTGTTTGCCAGTGCGCGTAGAGCGGGAATTCCTAAAGATTCATTGCACCTCTAATAAATTGCAGAAAGACGTGGTCTTAGGTTGATCGCACTTGATTGAAAAAATCCAAAACGAAATGTATTTGGTCGCAGCATTATATGAGTAGAAAGCAAATAATCGCTCGAAAATGACTTGATTTTCGCGATGTGAAACATTTTCCCTTTTTCATGTTATGCATCCAATATTGGATACGAAAATTTCCACTGATGGGGGAAAAAAATATTCAGAAGCTTTCCTGTTAATTGCGATTGATTGAAAAATAACAAAACCAAATGTATTTGGTTGCAGTGTTATATGGATAGAAAACATTAAAATAAACTCTTTCGCATGAATGTATTTTTCAATTCCCAGGGGAACTGGCAGATTATTTTTCAGCAACGATGATAGCAACGAGAATTCCGCGCGTGTATGTGTGTGTGTGTGTGTGGCGGCTGCTCCGATGTTTCAAGCGGAACCGTGGCATCAATCTCCTCCTGATGGATTCCCTTTTGGCCTTAGGTGCACAAACAGGCTCTTGGTGACACCGTTCATCAGCGTTTTCATGATAAACGAAATTAGCTTCACAACAACAGCGACAACATGCTCCAATCGCTGTTCAATCATAACTGAGTGGGTTCACGAGCGGCGCTCGCTTATATACCGATTGGTGATTTCAATAGCCTGTTTTGAAAGCAATTTTAAGACTATTGAAACAAGTTTTTGGATGAAAAAGTAACAAGTATATGACGCGTAGACATTTTATCTTTCAAATGAAGTGTTTATCAAACCATTTCGTTCAGTTGTTTAAGAGCTATTAACGCTCAAAATCTCGGTCTCCAGCGTAACGCTTTCGTTCTCGAAACTTTGGTTTTACACCCCGGTATAGAAATGAAAGACGTAGTCCTACGTCAAAAACTTTTGTCGATTTTCCTCGTCGCCACTATTGGATCTTCGGATACGGATACGGGAGGGTGTTCAAAACACGTCTGGTCTCGTTGAGAGGTGGATATCAAAAAGCACGTTTTATTATTTTCAGTTTGACAGGTCTCTTACGTAGGCGTTACCTGCGTTACTATTCTTATCAAGCTTTATACAATAAGGTGTGTAGAACAATTTATGTAGGGCTGGACATAACAGTGTATTGTTTCAGAAGGAACCTATTTTGAAGGCGATAATATAAATTTAGATGATAAAGCATTTTCTTTAAAAACGCAAATCTCCAGTATATATTATATTTGACAGAATGTACATGAAGTTTGGCATTGCCCTAATGAATCACGACGCCTTCCTCAGTAACTGAAATCTACCAACAGTCTGTACAGCTGTCATCCTTGAAATAATCTTAGTGAGTGGAAGAAAAAGGATCGCGCAACACTATCCTCAATGTTCATTCGGGTTGACGACATTAAGCTTCGTGATTTGTCATTGCGAAGCTGGAACCATAATATATCTTTCAGGTGGAATAAATGCACCTATGAAATTATAATTATGAATTAAATTTTACTTTCCGTATCGAATATACATTCTACGTAATAGAGGAACACATTTTTTCCGGAATTATGCAAAATGTTATACTGGCAAACTTCGTCCCGCCCAAAATTGATTTTTTGATATCAATACCAAGTATTCCTACCAAAACTCGACACCATAATATAAAATTATTTTCTGACACAATTCACGATGTTCGTGGCCGAACTGCTCCGAAACGGCTCGATCGTTTGTAATGGAATTATGCACAAAACGTTTGTTAGGCATAAGAATAGGTCGTAAACTATATAACATACCGCTAAGATACCGATTACCGTATATTTAATATCAATTAGGGTGACTCTGTGCAAAAAAAAACCATTTTTCTGAATAATTTGATTTTTTTTTTGATATTTTATGAATATGTAGTTACAAGACACGAAACAAACAAGAGAGCTCGATGGATTTGTATTTGTCATTCTACAGTGTCGTGAGCTGTACCTACAATTCATGATCGGGATGTACGCGAAGGTAGGGGGCGAACGACTGCGATTCCTACGACACAATCGACAGAAACAGCATGAGGACTAATAAATTCGTCTGTGAGAAGCTATCAAAAGCAACGCCGACACAGCTTTTGCTATTGCCAGGCTAAGACGCAATGCAATGTTATGGAAATCGATAGTGTAATTGCCTCGGAAATTCCAGATCCATCCACTGATCAACTACTCACCCGATCGAGTCAGAATAACTGTAAACCGTTCGACTCAAGTCCAATCAAGTTGTGATAATGTGATGATGCAGGGCAATTTGACATAGACGACATTGAGCTTCGTGTCTGTTTCTGTAAAAATAGAAACGGATTTTGGGGGGGAATTAACACGCTTTTAAAACGAAAAATATTGATGGAAATTAACTATACCCGTTTCAAATATGTTTTTAATGCAACACAGTAACACATTTTCTGCAAGTGGGTAAAAATCGTGTACGAAAATTTTGTCTGATAATATTTTTATATTATGGTGTTATGACCGACGGATTGTGATATCTTGCGATTGACGAGAACGTCTTTACGCGTTGGAAGTTAATCCTCAACTCTCTTTATTCATTTCAGATTTTACATAAGTTCCCTACGCTTGGGCGATGGCTACGTGACCCTTTTTGCGGTGCTCAGCATAATCGTCGTCCCCCGGTCATCGCTCGGGTGGCGTGACTCCGTTTATGCTGAGTACAGTGTTTATGTTAACTTATCGTCATCGCTCGGTTGGCGTGACTCCTATTATGCTGAGTTGGTTATGTTATCTTATCGCGCTGCGCGCTTCTATTCAAGGGACATATCCACCACAATGGCTACAGGCATGGAAATTAAGCCTGAGGTTTTCGTTGGAAGACAACCAGTTATTTACGTTGATTTCGCCACTAGCCTTGGATACATAGTGACAAATACATTTGAGTGGTATAAGCATGTTTTGAGGTAAAATTTATGGAATCCTGCGTACACTGTACCTCAAAGTAAAATTGTTAAACAGTGTGACTAAGCTCAAACTTTTCAAATGTTTCCTATTGCCATATTTCATCTCATGTGACACTCTCTTCTTTAATACATCAGTAAGACTTATTTTTGGTCTGTACATCTCAACCAGCGATTCCCCACTTATGAATGAAGAAGATGCACCAATATCATCTCAACTCTTCCATCTGACGAAGCTGATAACTCAGCAAAATATATCTTCGACAAGTACTGATAACCGTATGAATATGTGTTAGTGCTCCATCGTAACCAGTCGGACACCGTCCAGTAGATGGGCAACATCGAGCCCGAAACCGGTCGACGAAAAAGGTAATTTTAACCATTTTAATGTGTCGCGTCTCGCGAGTGAATAGTGACATCAGTAAGAACTCAAGAAAAATTAGGAGTTGCTTTGAATGCATGTGTGCGTTTTGTTTATAATCTCAATCGATACGACCACGTTACTCGTCACCAAAGTTCGTTGCTTAGATGTTCTTTTTACAACTTTTTTAAGTACCGTTCTAACATAATTATATACAACTTTATATCTAAGAAATGCCCAAAATATTTATTTGAAAAATTAAAACAATTTAGAAGCATCAGAGCGAAACAATATGTTATACCTTCACATCACACTGCACAATATGCCAAATCATTTTTTGAAAGGGATGTAGTTCCACTGATAATTCAACAAGAGCCAAAGGTTGTACCGCTCATGACAACTCTACACGAGCTGATATTTGTGCCGGCTAATGAAACACATACGGCCCTACAAATGAAACACAAATTTGTGCATTACTCGAGAATTAATCAAGCAAATGAAACCAAATTAGGCATGTGCAGGTTTTAGGGTGCAATAAATGGTTCTATGGTGGTTAGACACTCCACCTCATCTCTAACGGGGAGCTGTCATACAAATGGAACACAAATTGCTGCATTAAGGGGAAGGGTCTGTCTTTATTCTATCATATTTTCTGTATCAAACATTTATTCCATGTAACGGAGAAACATGTTATTTGCAAGTGGATGAAAAATTCTGAACAAAAATTGTGTCTGTAAATAATCTGTTATTATTACAATGAGTTTTGGTAGAGGTACTAGGAATTTTTAGTTAAAGGTAAATTCAACGGGGTCGATTAGAAGATCAATCAATGAACAGTTCTGCGATTGGACTCATGAACTTGCGTTAAGTAAGAAAACGTGAATGTTTGAAGGTATTGATAACAAAAACAAATTTTGAGCGGGACGAAGTTTGCCGGGTCAGCTAGTAATAAATTAAACAGTTTTAGCGAAAATGTAGTTAAAAATATACAAAAAAAAAAGTTGAGTTAGGGTCAGGACTATGTCATCTAAATTTTCAATTAACATGAAGTAATAATCTTCATTCAAATGTTAACAATGTAAAATTGCTTTTGGTCTGCTAATCTCATAGAGAGTAAATTGCTCCACAACTTCTGTTTTTCATGAAGGCAAGACTGCCACATTTCCATAGATCGATTAAATGAGTCGAACAGATTTCAGAATGCCAGAATCGATTTCGTTCGAATCGTGGAATCCGATCGCATCCGACATTTTGCACCAATTTTTTTCTAAACCCTGATTTCCGGTTGATTTTTCGGTTTTCAAAAAACTCAAATTTTAACGACTGCAACACTAATAAATGAAGTTCGAATGAACGAATATTTTGCATAGGGTATACTATCGTGCAAATCAACATCTCGTAGCAAGTTCCGGATAAAAAATCGAGATAACTATTTTTATTGGCACCCAAGACCATACTTTTCGTTTCGTACTCCGAAACTCCGAAAAAAAAAGTCCCAGAGTGCCGATTTTTGATGTCCAGAGATGACCTAGATCTCGACGATTATATTATAGTTATTTACATATCAACACTTTACATCAAACACATCAGTTACGTAAATGATATACATTGAAATAAGATGGTTTGAATGATTTGATTTTGTTATTATTGTCGGCGGTCATCGTCTGAAGCGCTCAATTTCTCTGTATGTCATAGCTCTTATCGCCTCGGTATCAGAGAGGCTTTTTTCGTTTTTGAGATATGATTCCCTATTTCCCACTAAAAAAAAGACGGGTGGGTAATGTCGGGGACATAACCGGAGTGACGTAGGACTATACAAAGGGAACAGCTTTTGTTAAATATATATTTAAATATATTGTTTTATTTTCTTCTCCTACGTGAATACCTACCTATCTACCTGAAAAATGGATTAGTTTACTGTTTACTCTTTATGAATATGTTGATGGTTCTGAAAAGAACCTTTGGTGTTGTGTTTTTGTTATCACTCGATATTCCCATCTTGTTCGGTTAAACCTTCCTGTTTAGCTATTGCGTTTGCCACTCGCCACAGCTTTCACAGTTGGAAAATTTCTTCCCATCCAGCTTGTGACATATTGTTCAGTAAATTACATTTAATGCGACGTGCCGGAGGAACACTTTGCCACTCACTGAAACTAATTGTTGCCTTGATGAGCGCCGAACCGAAGCTGCTCTGTTCTTGATGCGGGTTTTCTGATTGTCGTGAGCAGCTTTGCAAGCCAACTCGAGCACTCCGACGGCCGAAACTCTATAATCGCTGTTAGGTATACTGGGGCTCCGGCACCAATCCGTTCGGCCTAGTTACCCTTGCGGAGCAATCAGTGAATGCGACCAACAGGGAACTGGAGACCTGCACGGTTCGAGTGAGACTTTGCCTTTCCCTTAACTTGTCCTCCTTTGTTACGTCCACGATGCCGATTCCGTACAACCACACGGGTTTACGGTTTGAAAGAAAATAAGATATTTTTTTAGGGTCCGCGTGTTTTATACTCTAGCGGTACACACTCACAGGATAGAGACAAATCGGCAGACTCAGCCAGAGGGGCGAGTCCAACGAGACGAACGAATGAGCGTTAAAAGGGAGCGATGGCAAAAAAAATACATTCATTACGATTTGTTCGCTCGTTGGATTCACATGCAGGCTAAAAAGGGTCCTTTTCAGGATCACAAAATTATCTTCAATCTAAAGAGTTTATTGTTTTGTTATCACTCGATATCCCCATCTTGTTCGGCTAAACCTTTCTGTTTAGCGATTGCGTTTGCCACTCGCCACAACTTTCACAGTTGGAAAATTTCTTCCCATCCAGCTTTGTGACATGTTGTACAGTAAATTACATTCAATGCGACGTGCCGAAGCGCCACTCAGTGTCGCATTGGAGGCGATTTTAACCTGTAATTGAACATTTGCGATGACAGTGGTACAGTGTCGACTTTCAATGTGGGGTCATAATTTGGATCTCTATGTTTACAAAAATGTCCAACTAAATAAGTCGCATTACATATCCGTCCAATTAGCTAAATGTCGAACTAATAGTAAATTACTGCATTTTCAATCTGGAAACAATTCAAGAATTGGTGAAAATTGAATAATCAGGAAAGTCCCCAACTATCAATAAGCTCAGAACAAATGCCAAATTCACATACTCATCAGATCCTGGCAAAGATTATGAAAAAATCAATTTGTGTTTTATTATTATTTTGGATAATGTTTTAGAAAGCATTGAACTGTATTTCCTAAACTCTTTTTTGGAAGGTTTAATGGCCCTGAAAAGCGCCTTGTTTTATGGAATGGTTCCAATTTAGAAAACTTAGTACTCGTGGTTTTGAAAAAAAACCATTTCGAACGCCCTCGATGCCGCCTTGTTCTGGATTTGCCACCAAAGCAGTTTGTATAAAGAACAAACTTTGTTCTTCTGCTACCTGCTGCCGTTTTGCGATTGCGTTTGCCATTCGCCACTCGCTACAACTGCCTGTTGTTGTCTTGATGTCCACCGAACCGAATGTGTTCTGTTCCGAATGCGGGTTTTCTTATCGTCGCGAGCAGCTTTGACAGCTAACTCGATCACTTCGGCGGCTGAAACTATATAACGCCGGCTAGGTGGACTGGTGCACTGGTACTAACGCGCTCGGCCTAGCTACCCTTGCGGGGAACTCCAGATCAACACGGTTCGAGCGGGATTTTGCCTTTCCCTTCACTTTTCCTCCTTTACCAGACATGGCTGCTTGGGTTGGTTTGTTGATGTGTTGTGATGCGAACCGATGTGGTGTACGGTTTGAATGAGAATGATCGTTACGGCAGCGGAGCGGGGATTTTTAAGCTGGTTGGCTGGTTCGGGAATTACGCATGTGTGAGACTGCGACCAATGTTTCGTTCATTTTTTTCTTTTTCCTTTCCAATCGTGCTTCATTGTATTTCGCTGCTGCTCTGGTTGCCCGTTTTGGTCGGTACGATTTGAGGAGCACGAAATGGACCAATCAAAAATGGGCACATAGTGCATTTTGACAAAGCTTGATATTTCACAATTATTCAATTATTTATCTCAAGAAAAATGAAATGTTATTCATTATGATAGATGCGTAGATATATTTCCTATCAATTGATGCAAAAACCTTTGCGATCTATTGAGAAATGCTCGAGTTATAAGCGTTATAGATTATTATTGTTGACGTTAGCGTAAATTATGTTAAATGTTTTATTCTTCGAAAGATAATGTTTCTACAGGACAATATTCAACTGGATCAAGCCACCAATTTCCAATGAAAACACTGATTCGGATTCGCAAATTTCAAAACAAAGATACTTTCTGTTTCGAATGCCCCTCCGACCCCGATGATACAGTCATTATTAGCTAACCGATGAGCGGCAGTCGGCCAGAATACGTATATCTCTATCATCGCAATCACCGAAAGACGTTAATTATCAACAAATCGTGAGAGAGGTGGTAAGAGTGGAATGCATTCAGACCATCAAATCAAACACCGCGGGCATACAGATGACGCAGCGATGAAAAAAGTGGAGCGGAAAACAACGAAAAAAAAAACAATTTTAACGAATGCAACCTGTACGGGAACCTCGGTTCGCGTAAGCCTCAGTGATAGTGAATAGTTCGGCATTGAGAGATCATAATGAACCAACCAAGCCAACGAACCGGTACAAGTGGTTACTTTTATTTCGACTGTGTCTTCCGAGAGCTGAAAACCGACCGTAAACTGAGGCTCATCAGCTGCAGGAAACTGAATGATATTAATTTATTATTGTTTTTTTTTTTTTGGCAAATACTTTGGACCAATAAAATGCACACCCAGTCTTGATTCCGAGAGATATTTTGTAATAGCCGAGGGTCAACGAACTGGTCAAATTTTGGGGGCTTTCTCTTCCTCATGCTCAGCGGAGCACTGCGAGAGATGGTCATAACATGGTTTGCGTGGTTGGAATGCAGTACATTTCAAGTTACATGGGTTCAATTATTGCACGATTGAACTTGCCCGAAACTATCGGTTGACATATGCATCAAACAAGAAACTTTTGGACAAGTGTTTGGATCCCAGTGGCGGTAACAATTAATTAGAACCACGTAACATATACACTGCGTTTCACAACTATAGAACCACTCATTTTTTCTGAGTTTCCAGAGATATGTAAGAAGTTGGATGAATTGAAGTATATAGTGTAGGACATAACAACTATCTTCATTTGAAAGACTGGTCATATGAACTATATTGTTATGTTGAGGCGCGAAACATTCAAAAAACAAAAATTCCAGTGTTTCATAACTATAGAAACAGATGGGGAAACTCCCACTCCTTTACAAAATTAACGTCAATTTCACATAAATTACAATTAGTTCCTAATTCGTAGGTCATCTTTAGTTCTCAATCAACTTAAATAACCCATTCGGGGTGGTTTTGACCAAGCTGCGCCATATTCTAGTGGGTATCTCGTTCTACGCAGATGATATTGCTCGTTTAAGCTCTTGAAACCACTCATACTGCGTGTAAACTACATCTAAATTCGTACGGTCACTCCTCATAAGTTCTTGATAGGGTTTGATTTAGTAAACAAGCTGACCAGTTAAGAATCTGAAGCCCCTATTCATTGAACCATGCCATGACTTCCCGGATTTTATCAATTGATGCCAAATTACCCAATTATCACATTGTTTTTATGTAAACACAGCAGTAAATGATTCTGATGTACTTCTTTGCACTTTTGACTGTTCATTCGTGTTGATGGTGAGCTACCTACACCAGGCCTTTTTGAGAAAATTCTCCCCAAACCATAAAAATCTCATCTCCAAACCTGCGGGTCCAAAAACTAATGTGGAAGCTAATCCCATGGGTTTTACTACATCAGAAGAACTTCTCTGATAAAAAGAAATACAACATGGATAGAATTTCTTCATACTGGAAGGACTTACGGAACGTGTCATGTAATTTTTCAACTCGTAACTTTGCAGGCAGCAGTTTGATGGTTTGAGGAACATATTTTCAAAGCGGCCTGGTTCAGATAGCTTTTCATCAACACGAATACACAGTCAGAAGTGCAATGAAGTACTTCAGAGTCATTTACTTCTGTTTTTCTATCAAAAACACCATTAATTTGGCATCAATTCATAAAATCCGGAAAGTCATGACATGGTTTAAACAATAGGGGCTTCAGATTCTGGATTGGTCAGCTTTTTTACCAGATCAAAACCCTATCAAGAACTTATGAGGAGTAATCATACGAATAGTAGATGCAGCTTACAAACAGTATGAGCGATTTGAAGATCTTAAACGAGCAGTATCTTCTGCCTAGAACGAGATACACACTTCAACATGGTGCAGCTTGGTCAAAACCACCCCTAATGGGTTATTTATGTTGATTTAGAACTAAAGATGACCAACGAATTAGGAACTTATTGTAATTTATGTGAAATTGACGTTAATTTTGTAAAGGAGTGGGAGTTTCCCCATCTGTTTCTATAGTTATGAAACACTGGAATTTTTGTTTTTTGAATGTTTCGCGCCTGGACTCAACAATAAAGTTAAAACGGCCAGTCTTTAAAATGAAGACAGTTGTTATGTCCTACACTATATACTTCAGTTTATCTGACTTCTTACATATCTCTGGCAACTCACAAAAAATGACACAAAAAAAAAATATATATATATATAAAAATATATATATATATGTATATATATATATATATATATATATATATATATATATATATATATATATATATATATATATATATATATATATATATATAAGTTAACGCAAGCAACATCATTTTTCCCACAGCAACAGAACCGATCACAGTTTATCGGTAGCATCAATTCGCGAACGCAAGCGAAACAACAATTTAGGACACCAACGTAAAACATCGGTTCGGACTCTGTACCTGACGCGACAACGGACTGGATAGAATGTGCAGCGTAAGGGCTTTAGGTAAATGGCTAGGTTTCATGATGTAAAATTGATAATAATAAAATCAGTCTAACTTGTACTCCCGGCGAAACCGGTCTTTCCTTTCTTTTTAAAAACTCTTCGATATCCTCATGTAACTTAATTGGCGCAGTCGGTAGGATCGCTCGTTCAAGTGTTCACGCGTAGATCCAATTCGCGAAAGTGATTTCCCGCGCGAACGAATATCGAGTGGCTGACGATTGGAGAACTACAACGGACGCACGAGTGATACCTTTTTATCAAGTAAGTAATTAGATCTTAGTCAAATTAACAATCATTTAATCGGAGTGGTACAAAGCTTACCCGAAACAAAAAAAGCTGTATCCACATCCATAAAATATAACAAAAACTACTAATTCAGAGAGACGAGCCCGGGTAACACCGTAAGCGACTCTTTTTATATCACAAAAGTGAACTACTAATCTAAAACAAAAACAAACGTTAAATCAGAAAAAAAAACTAGCTAATCTAACAAGAGTGATTTAAGTTTTACCTTGGAGTGCTTTGTGAATAATCGCGAAAACAATGAACCCAAACAGTTTTAACATATCCCCTGAATTACCGAGGAGCAATACCTCAGCACAGGAGGAAAATTTAAATGAACACGAAGAAGCCGCCAGAATTGCTCAAACAGCGGTAATGTTCGACAAGGCGGAGAAAATCCTAAAGGCGATGCAAACGCCCCAGGCAATCCGCGAATTGCCGCAATTCGACGGTAACCCCGTCAAATTACACTGCTTCATTAGAGCAGTGGAAAATCTGTTGCCCTTTTTAGAAACTCTTAAAGGGACACCCTTCGAGCAAGTATGGCTTCAATCCATACGCTCGAAAGTAACCGGAGATGCGGACCGAGTTTTAGAAACATACGGGACACCGCTAATCTGGGAAGAAATTAAAGCTAACCTGATAGCTTACTATAACGACAAGCGTGATTCTGTCACGCTTACCCGCGAATTGTTCCAACTGCAACAAGCTGGAACAATAGAAGATTTTTATAGTTCGGTTCATCAATTGCTTTCGCTTTTGATAAACCATACAAATATTTCAACATTCGATCTCAACTTGAGAACGGACAGAATCTCGACACACCAGGAGAATGCTCTTCAAGTGTTTTTAGCAGGACTAAAAGAGCCCATCGGCGGGAACGTAAGAGCCCGCCAACCAAAAAAATTAAAAGAAGCTTTCGATGCTTCTATTGAAGAGAGAAACTATCAAAATAAATGCGGTCTTAATAAGATGGAAACTACAAATCGATTCCAAAAACCGATTGTTGTAGCACCACCTCCCCCACCAAGGCAAAAGAACTGGAATAATTTTAATCATTACCAAAGAGCCCAGTATCAGCCTCAAACGAATCATTTTAATCCACAGCAAAATTTTTCGAGATTACAAATGAATCCTTTTAATCAACGGCAAAATTTTCAAAGACCTCAAATGAATCAATTCCACACACCTTACCAACAACATCAGAACCAAAGCTTTCTAAATCAACCGCAAGTTCCTCCGCGAAACGTATTCGCCCCAAGACCAGTTCAGATGCCGAAGCCTACTCCCATGGATGTAGACCCTTCAATAAGATCTAATAAAATAAACTATATGAATAGACCTCGGAGAGCAATCAATTACCACGAAGGCACAAATATGTCTGATCCTTACGGCCCGTACGAAGGACCAAATTGTGAATACGAAACCTATGATGAAGAAAATTATGAGCAGGATAATTATCACAATGAATCGATGGCTAGTACATCTTTTCAACCTGTGGTAAACAATCAGGAAGAGAGTGTCGAAGAAAATACCACTTCCACTGATGAACTGAATTTTCAGATAATTACGGCCCAAGAAACTCCTCCGTAAACAATTTTATACCGTACATACAAATCAATACCACTAAAGGACCACTGAAGTTTTTGATCGATACGGGAGCGAACAAAAACTACATTAGTCCGAAACATGTCAATTTGGACAAATGCAATAAAATATAGACCTGGGAAGCAGAATGTGGTGGCCGACAGTCTTTCAAGAATACGAGAGGAATTGAATGCTAACGATATGGAAGAAGATTCCTCTTCCTCATCTGAAAACGAAGAATCGTCAGATGGAGCTACAGCCCATTCCGCAGATACCGATGATTCTGCGTTCATTTCTTGTACAGAATCCCCTCTTAATGTCTTCAGCAATCAAATTGTCCTCAAAATCGGCCCCAACGATGATAATACTTGCGAGGAGATTTTCCCCCGTATTTTCAGACGCACTATCACTAAAGTAAATTATGGAGTTCCTTTTATCATAAAAGTGTTTAAAGATTTTATTGACCCAAAGAGAACAAATTGCATTTTGTGTCCCGAATCTGTAATTCAGACCCTCCAAATTGTTTACAAGAACTATTTTAGCAGAGGAAAACCATTTAAAGTTTTCATTACACAAAAAAATAGCAATAGACTTGAAAACCGCAGAGGAACAAAATGAAATCATAGAACAAATTCATACAACCGGGCACCGAGGCATATGGGAAAACAATCGGCAAATCGGAAATCGTTACTATTTCCCAGCTATGAAAAAGAAAATAAGACAGTTTCTAAGGCTCTGTCACATCTGCAACAAAAGTAAGTACGAACGACACCCTTATAAAATCCAACTGGGCTCAACTCCAGATCCGAAAAAGCCTTTAGAAATTGTTCATCTAGACATCTTTATCAAACAACCTAATATATTTCTTTCATTTATAGATAAATTCTCTCGATTTGCAACGGTAATTCCAATCAAATCCAGGAACATCGGCGACGTAAGGAAAGGTTTAACCAAGTACTTTTCTATTTATGGTACCCCAAATTTAGTTATTAGTGATAACGAACCCGCATTGAAATCCATAGAGATTAGAACACTTTTAGACAACCTAAATATCCAGATGCATTTTACTCCACCCAATCATAGTTCGAGTAATGGTACAGTGGAAAGATTCCACTCAACTTTGAGCGAAATTTTTCGTTGTACTAAGCCTAATTATCCCGACATAAACGAAAAAGAAGTTTTTAGAATAGCTTGCACCATATACAACAACACAGTCCACTCTACCACAAAAACCAAACCCCGGGAAATATTCTACGGAATAAGGGATGGAGAGGAAAGGCCTCTTGATATGGAAAAGATTTTAGAAAACAGAAACAAATTCTACAATGAAATTATTGTACAATCAGATAAAAATAAAAATTTGGGTTACCACAATAAAAAGAGAGAACATCCACCGGTTCTTCGAGAGGAAGAAACCGTATATAATAGAAGACAAGGAATAAGGAACAAAGGAAAAGAAATGTATTTCCCAGTCAAAGTTGTCCAAGATAAAGGTAGAACGTTTCTGGACCACTCTGGCAGAGAAATACACAAAGAAAATATTCGGCGAAAATGAAACCATACAAATTATTTTTCTAAATTATAGATGTTGCAGAGCCAACTTCTAAAACTAATTACGCTGACGTTCATCACGACCTCATCATCGAGAACGATACAAATACATGACCTGACCAGAAACCCAGGACTAGTGACGTTACAGACCGGAAACGTACTAATTAAGACTGGACGTCACAGGATATATCACACAATAGACTTGGAAGACTATAGACCATTACTAAACAACATCGCTATCACTATCGACGGACTTAAAATATTCACAGACTTCAGCGACGTTTATATCACATTACAGTCCAAATTTAAGAAAGCCCAAAACACGTATATGAAATTGTTACCAAATAGAAGAAACAAGAGAGGAGCATTCAATTTTCTAGGCTCAGCCATAAAGGCGATTACAGGCAATTTAGATGAAGAAGATCGAATCCAAATAGATAACGATATAAATGACTTAAAACAAGGCAACCAAGAACTTATAAGGCAAAATAATATTCAAGTAACTATCAACAAACATCTAGGAAAACGTATAAGCAAATCAATAGATTCCGTTAATGAACAACAAAGAATAATCAAGCAACAAATTATATCAGCCAGACAACCTCTAATCACCAACAAACTTGTCAATCAAAATTTCACAGCAATCCGACAGGCATTTAAAATTTCTAATCATGTCGACCTAATACAAGAACACCTAGACTCAATTTTCGAAGTTATACAACTTGCAAAAATAAATATCATTTCTAAGAATTTTCTAGAAGCAGAAGAACTAAAGTTTTTCTCAGATATGTTAGAAGAACAAAATATTACCATTCTACATCCAGACCAAGCATACGATTACCTAGACATCAGAGCCCTCTTCAAGGAATCCATCCTCTACTTCATCATCGGCGTCCCGCAGATTTTACCACATCCATTCACCAGTCTTCTCCTAGAACCACTTCGAATCAACGGTCAAATCATCAAACTCCCTTGGCGTAAAGCAGCAATCTACGGAAACTCCACCTATTTCATCAAAGGCAGTTGCCAAAGTATCGGCGAAAACTCCATTTGCGAAGAAGATAAATTAGACGATACCTCAGACGACAGATGCTTCTCCAAAATCATACGAGGCTCCCCAGGAAAATGCACCTTTACGAACTATCGGAATACAACCAACATAAAACGATTGACAGACAACCATATCATCATCATAATCACAACAGTCACACTATCAAGCGACTGTCTACATAACAACAGAGTTTTAACAGGAACGATGCTGTTGTTTTTCGAGAACTGTACAATCTCACTGAACAACAAAACTTTCAGCTCCATTACATTTCCATCGAGAATTATCCCAACAATAGTGCCTCTGGATGGCGTGAAAATTGAACAAAACGAATTCGAGTAGAACCTGGACTTTCATACATTAAAGAAATTACATTTCCAATACCGAGAACAACTGGAGATAATTAAAACCCAATATTTCATCCAAACATCAACGAGTTTGGGCCTCTCATCTATATGTTTCATTATAGGCTTGATTTTTTTTTTTTTTTTTTTTATAAATACGTTTATTTGTCGTTTTTGTTTGGTAAAAATTATTTACATAATTGATTCAACCTCGACTTCGAAACTAAATTTTAGTTCATCTATGTCAATTCTACCATTGCTGCTATCAATGAAGGTGATATATGTCAACAGCAATCTCATTATCAAAATTCGTTCATTCATTGCTATCCCCTCCAGAGATGGCCGAAGGAGATTCTCTAAATGGAGTGCGCGTTGTCCACCAGTTACCACTAGCAGCTGTTGTTGTAGCACATTGAATGCATCTCGTACTCTCGGACACCCAAAAAATTTGTGCTGTATTGTTTCCACATTCGAAGAACAGTGTATACAATTCTCATCGTCCGTTCGCCTCATAACGAACATCAGTCGCCGGTGCGAGAACTTCTCGTTTACCCACATGTATAGAAGACTACGTTGTGTTGGATATAAGTCCCGAACAGCAATATTCTTCCACACACGGGGCCAGTTAGTTGCAGGATTTGCTATTTCTACTTTCGGTTTTGCTGTACGTTCTATGAAGAAACGGTGGATGAGATTGGCGGATGGTTGCTGTCGGATTTGGAAGGGGAAATTTGGAATGTGGTTCAGGATAAGCTTTAGGCAAGGAAGATCTGAAGGGGGAGTGGTTGTTTGGGAGAGGAAGGAATTGTAATAGGGAAGGGAACTCATTTCGTGTAGGTGCCGATTGATCAACAATGCCTTGCACTTTATCGCTGGCAATTGAAGATTGAGACCACCATTCTCCCGTCTTCGTGCTAGCTGCTCCATTGGTATGGTTGCACATGCACCACGGAATAGAAAGCGTCGCATAATGGTCGTCAGTTTCGCCACGTGTGCTGCCGTTGGATGCAGATTCGCTGCCATATACCATGTCCTCGAGGAAATAAAAATGTTCAACAGCGTTACCTTCTGTGTTAATGATAAATTTCGTGAAGAATGCAGCCATACTTGACGCGAAAAGTTCGTCACGAGTAAGTCCCAATTTGTCTTTGCCATACATCGGACCGAATTGGTAAAAATAATCCCGAGTATTTTGACGGTGTTTTCCGTACGAAGCCACGATGTAGTGATTGGATCGTTTACGCATCCAACGTCTATTGCGATGGTTTTATTCTCATTCAAGCGTGCCCCTGCTACTTTTTCAAAACGCCGGAACAAAACACGCATCGCATCAAGCTTATCTACACTTGATACAATTGCACTAATGTCGTCAGCGTAAGCGGTAATTAGGTCTGCTCCACACACGTGCTCTAATCGCTGCAGAAGTGGGTGAAGATAGAGCACGAAAAGATGCATCGAAAGAGGATCTCCTTGTCGGACAGATCGTTGAATTTGGAATGGTGCGGAGAGGTGTCCGTTTATGAGCAAGCGAGACGAAGAGGCTGCTGATACACGAGAGAGCAAATCTACAAGTTGTGGATTGAAGCCCAGCGCTCGCATCGTGGTAAATAAGAAACGATGGTCCACACGATCGAAAGCGTGATCGAGATCGAAAGAGATCAGCTTGCCTTTTTGTCTGTCCGCTTTCAGCTGAGCAATTTTGTCTTTCAATGCTAGCGTTGCTTGAAAGATATTGCGACTGCCGTTTGAACATTTTTGTGAGCGAGTTAAAATGCTATGAGCTCGAAGCACATTTTCAAGTCGCTGCTTCAAAACCCGCGACAGAATTTTGTAGTCGTAATTGACTAAACTAATCGGTCGGTAGGAACGTGCGCTGTCTCCCGAATCTCGTTTCTTAACCAGTACGATCACCCCATCGACGAACTGGGATGGGAAATTTGACCTGATAGCGTCATTGATAACCAGGTTCAGCTCACGATGTATCACATCGAAAGTTCGCATATAAAACTCTTTTGGCAGTCCGTCGGGTCCTGGTGATTTTCTCGATGCGCTTGTGCGGATAGCTGAAAATATCTCACTCGTAGTAATTTCATTCATACTGGCTTCGTTTGTATCGTCCCGCTCGGGGATGATTCTCTCGCACTGGAACGGGTGGCCTTCTTCCTCTTCTACATGCCCGGGTGCGTATAGATTTTTAAAATACTCAACCATATGGTTTTGTATCGCAGCAGAATCGCCGATGATTTCATCTCTTTCGTTTCGCAGCCGCTCGATGATAGTTTTTCGGCGCACTCGCTCGCCCAGCTGATAAGTCGATAGCGGCTCACCAGCAACGAAGGTTTCGTTTATACGCACAAACATTTCGGAGAAAGTTCGCTGGTGTGTTAGCATTTTTGCCTTTATCCGATTGATGGTGGTGAGCATGGACCGGTTGTTTTGGTAGCCATCGTACGCATGCCGTAGTAACTGATATAGACGTTGTTGTTCACGATGGAAGTTATCGAAGGCTGTTTTGGACTTCCATCGGAAAAAGGACTTTATTTTAGGCTTTGCGCACGACAGCCACCATTCCATCCACGACGGATAATTTCGGCGTTGACGAGTCCAGTGCTGCCACCGTATTTGGAACTCGGTAATATTTTCTACGGTCAGTAGATGCGGACGTAGGGACCAAAATCCACGACCATGTGCTCTGTCGGGGAGGGGAAGGCAAATTCTCGCGGTGACGGCCTTATGATCCGAAAAACAGCACACATGTACAGCTGTTGTTCTCAGCTGTTCTCGGAGACCGTTGCTCACATAAAATCGATCGAGTCTAGACGAGGAGTTATGTGTGATGTAAGTGTATTCCGTCTCTCGTGGACGGAGCCGCTGCCACACATCATGCAGATGTAACTGCTGTACGGTGGCTAAAAGAGCGGGACTCGAATTTTGTCCCGTCGCATCGCATTGACGAATTACGCAGTTGAAGTCGCCTCCTAAGATGACGTGATCGGTACGATGCCGAAGGTAGTATGCAATAGTGTTATTAAAGAACCGCTCTCTTTCAGCACGAAGAACTGAACCAGATGGGGCGTATACATTACATAACGTAGTGTTGTGGACACGGAGAGCGAGCAATCTCCCGTCTAAGCTTTTCTCTACATGTGAGAATTTGATGTGTTCTTTTAAAGCGATTGCCGTTCCTCTTCTTGAATGGTCGACATTACAAATAACGTTGTAGCCTGGCAAGAGAAGCTGTTCGTTCCCAACCTCCTGCAAAAACACAATATCCAACTCGGAGGTGCGAACGAACGTGCGAAGGGCGTTTAACTTGGTTTGGTTGGTGATGGTATTAATATTTATCGTTCCGATGTTACAACTGACGTACTCCATTTTATTGAATTTCTTCGTCGGAGATTCTAACGTGTATTGGTTCAGTGACGATGATATCTTCTCCGAAGTGGCGCATTTTCTTGCCTGGTGGTTGTCTACGCGAGCGCCGGCTGGCGTTCGAGGTTTGAGAAGTTTGTGAGGTGTCTGTTTCGTTGCCATCGGGTCTACGATGCGACGTGATGGCGTTCGGGAATGAAATAGGCGAGAGCTGGATTACAGCTTGTGATGTGGACGGTTTCGTTATTGAAGGTGTAGCGGGAGGAGGCATCGTCTTTTTTTGTTGTGGTGTTGCAGATTGTGTCTCACTCATTCCAAGTAGATTCGGCTTCAGACTCGAGTTATCATGTTGTCCGATATCGAGTGGACTTATTGCCATCCGTTTTGACGAAACTGATGATAGTTTACGGAGGTTCGTTGGTTTGGTGTGTTGAGTTTTAGTCGGGTTTCCCTTCGTTACGCTAGCGTACGATTGATCTGCTGCGAGCTTCTGCACCAGCAGTTTCTTGTTCTGTACACATGGAATGCCAATGTGTACAAATTCGTGGCAGTGTAGGCAAGTTTGCCGCTGCCCCTTATATCTCACCGAAGTTTCTTCTCCCTGAACCGTCACGAGAGAAGGAATGTTCTTCGTGACCACCATGCGAACAATACGAACCCCGGTTTTAACACCACCGAAGTCGCTGTATCGGTCATCCCACAGAAGGTCACGAACACTTATTACTTCGCCGTACTCGGCGAGAAAATCAGCAATCTGTTCATTAGTGATGCTTTCGGGTAGCTCAAGAAGTTTTACCTCGACCGCGCCGTCCTCCATCGCAATTCGTAATTTGTATGGTTTTCCTTCAAACACGAACTCATGCTTGTTGTCGTGCTGCTCAACTATTTGTTCAGCAAGTTGCAGGTTGTTGACCTTTACGAAGGTACATGCAAGTCGTTTGCTTGGCTGGAGTTGTAGAACGTTTTCACGTGTGAGACCGAGTTCTTTTCCGACGAACTTGTGAATCTCATCATGAGAAAGCAGTTTCGGAAACTGCGAGTAATCGACGCGAAACGTATTTTCGCGGCGCGGCATCACGGAATGTGACGTCGCGAAAAGCGTAGATGAAAAAAATGTAGAACGTATTAAATAGTCTGTGAACGACTTCCGAAATTTGCTCGTCTAAAAAATCGACTGATCAACTCGGAAGTTGAGCGCTAACTATCTTGATCGTCATAGTTTACCATTGGTACCAGAAGAAAAGGACACCCAATGAAGAAAAGCCAAACATCAGTTCAGCAGACAACCATCATCCCAACACAATTGTATCGGGACGATCCAAACTTGATGAGGGAGTAGTTAACGCAAGCAACATCATTTTTCCCACAGCAACAGAACCGATCACAGTTTATCGGTAGCATCAATTCGCGAACGCAAGCGAAACAACAATTTAGGACACCAACGTAAAACATCGGTTCGGACTCTGTACCTGACGCGACAACGGACTGGATAGAATGTGCAGCGTAAGGGCTTTAGGTAAATGGCTAGGTTTCATGATGTAAAATTGATAATAATAAAATCAGTCTAACTTGTACTCCCGGCGAAACCGGTCTTTCCTTTCTTTTTAAAAACTCTTCGATATCCTCATGTAACTTAATTTATATATATATAGGAAACGCAGTGTATTTCGGTGAATAACACTAGGTTCACGCGTTCACGCCAAAATCGGCTGCATTTATATTCCATCTCTACATATTCCACTTTTATGCATTAATAGTGTAAACGAGGCTCGAGACGCAATTCATTCGACCCAAGAGTATAGATTTTCCACCTCACCTCTTCCTTATATGTGCGAGAGTTTGATTTACACTCCTACCGAACACGTCCTGATTATCGCTCATAAACACACACACAATTCCAAATGCAGTTTGAAAGACGACGTCTTCCCTTAATATGTTCAGCGCGCTGGATCACATCAACGTTCAAGCATGAAGTGTACCTTAAAGATGACAGCATATGTCATAAAAGCACTGTGGAGTATCATCTGTTTGGAGCACCAAGATTGGCAGCGAATTTGTTACGAAGGAACGGATGGGGAGGAGCCTTCCCAATGAGGATGCGAGAGATTTCTCCAGTTCATGCCTGCATGTGATGCTCGAAAGTTGGCAGCATATGAAGGAAAACTGTAGCTGGAGGAAAATTGATAATAACGTGTGTGTGAAAAGAGATAACGACAATCTCCATCGCTCGTCGTTGATGATATTTCCAATAAAACATCTACGAAGGGATTGATTTTATGTGTTCAACTATAATTATCGCATCTAGCGAATGACTTTTATTCTGATTGACGATTCAAGGATACCTTACGTAGTAGAAAATAATTGGATGTCGGTGTGTACACATGTCTCACCAGCAGCAGGCGCAAGGTAAGAGAGTTTTCAATCAAAATAACACAACTGATTTTGGGAAAATAAATTACGATAGCTTTTACGAGACAAGCGCTATTTTCTCGAGCGTGAATCAAACTGAAATAAAAATAAAAAAAGATATCCATCTTTTCATCATCGTGGTGGAATGAGTGCAATGTTGCCATCAGCGTGGAATTAATAATTCGGTGGTCCTCTTCTCCGTTCGAAGCTCACCGAAAAGTTGCACTGCATGATCCCCGCGCACTGCACAAACCGCAACCGAATTGGTCATTAAATGTTACTGCTTCAACGGAGTCAATCAACAGATTCGAAACAGAAACCGACACGAGTGCAACGTTTCGAATTGAGATCAAGCTGTCAATAATAGCAGTGCTCCTTTTTAATTTGGAGGAAAATCGCAACAAAGCTAATGCAAAAGCAATACTGATGCGGAAAACATTAGTTCATTACAGCGCATTCGTCGGTTGATCGGTACGAAGATGTTAATGCTGTCACTTTCGACTAGGGAAAAGTTTGGGTTATTCAACCTAACGTATTCTCGTTGCTCATCGTGAGTTTTAGTTTGAGATTGAGCTTGTACACTTCGTAGTTGGTCTCCGTGATTGATCTGAACCAGTAAAATAGCTCAAATGACACATCGAATGGTGCTTGGGAACAGCAATTCATTCTGACAGATCGGCCACATAACATAACGGCCCTTTTCAGGGCCACCAAATCATTATCAAAGAGTTTACGAGTTTACGATGTATTTTTTCCAACATATCCAAAATCAATGAGTAGCCTAACGGAATCCTGCATCAACTATGCAGTCGTGTCTCGGACACTACCCTTCTGTGATTTTTTTTTTTTTGAAAACCCCGATTTTCGGTGATTTTTCGTATTTCAAAAAAAAAACTCAAATTTTTACATCTCTGACAAATGATGAAGTTCGAATGAACTGATATTTTGCTAAGGGTATATTATCGTGCACTTTTTGATATTCGAGATGACTATTTTCATTATACAGCCATTCCATGCAAAACCGATATAATGGTCCTCAGATTTTCGCGAAAAGTGGTAATTTTGTTCTTTATCGAAATTTATTAGACCAGTATTTTTTTCCATTTTTTAATTAGGGTGCCCATTTCCATTTTCGGGTGGTCCGAAAAACTCAACTTTTTCCCCTTTTTTCCAAAACTGATTTTTTCCAAAAATTCACATTTTTTGAACTACTAGACCGATTCAGATGATCATCATATTAAATTAAATCCAATTAGCTAGTCTTAATATAAAAATATTATACTTGCAAAAAGTTTGATTTTGTTTATTGTTATTATTGATTTTATTTGTTTTTAGCTGTTCACATGGCTTTGGACTAGAGGACTATTTGTTATATTTTTCTTGAAAGCTGAGGCAACACATCCAACAATCAGAAAAAATGAAGAAGAAAGGCCTTAATTTTGTTCTTGAGTTATGATTTTTCAAAGTTAACCAATGGTCCGAAAAATCATTCTTTCCTCTTTTTTTCACCACAAAAATACATAACATTTGAAATACTGAACCGATTCAGATGATTGACATATCAAATTAAAGTCTGTGAGTCTTGATTAAAAAAAGACGGATGGGTAATGTCGGGGACATAACCGGAGTGACGTAGGACTATACAAAGGGGACAGCTTTTGTTAAATATATATTTTAAATATATTGTTTTATTTTCTTCTCCTACGTGAATACCTACCTATCTACCTGAAAAATGGATTAGTTTACTGTTTACTCTTTATGATTATGTTGATGGTTCTGAAAAGAACCTTTGGTGTTGTGTTTTTGTTATCACTCGTTATTCCCATCTTGTTCGGTTAAACCTTCCTGTTTAGCTATTGCGTTTGCCACTCGCCACAGCTTTCACAGTTGGAAAATTTCTTCCCATCCAGCTTGTGACATATTGTTCAGTAAATTACATTTAATGTGACGTGCCGGAGAAATACTTTGCCACTCACTGAAACTAATGGTTGCCTTGATGAGCGCCGAACCGAAGCTGCTCTGTTCTTGATGCGGGTTTTCTGATTGTCGTGAGCAGCTTTGCAAGCCAACTCGAGCACTCCGACGGCCGAAACTCTATAATCGCTGTTAGGTATACTGGTGCTCCGGCACCAATCCGTTCGGTCTAGTTACCCTTGCGGAGCAATCAGTGAATGCGACCAACAGGGAACTGGAGACCTGCACGGTTCGAGTGAGACTTTGCCTTTCCCTTAACTTGTCCTCCTTTGTTACGTCCACGATGCCGATGCCGTACAACCACACGGGTTTACGGTTTGAAAGAAAATAAGATATTTTTTTGGGGTCCGCGTGTTTTATACTCTAGCGGTACACACTCACAGGATAGAGACAAATCGGCAGACTCAGCCAGAGGGGCGAGTCCAACGAGACGAACGAATGAGCGTTAAAAGGGAGCGATGGCAAAAAAATACATTCATTACGATTTGTTCGCTCGTTGGATTCACATGCAGGCTAAAAAGGGTCCTTTTCAGGATCACAAAATTATCTTCAATCTAAAGAGTTTATTGTTTTCTTGTCACTCGATATCCCCATCTTGTTCGGCTAAACCTTCCTGTTTAGCGATTTGTTGCCACTCGCCATAGCTTTCACAATTGGAAAATTTCTTCCCATCCAGCTTTGTGACATGTTGTACAGTAAATTACATTCAATGCGACGTGCCGAAGCGCCACTCAGTGTCGCATTGGAGGCGATTTTAACCTGTAATTGAACATTTGTGATGACAGTGGTACAGTGTCGACTTTCAATGTGGGGTCATAATTTGGATCTCTATGTTTACAAAAATGTCCAACTAAATAAGTCGCATTACATGTCCATCCAATTAGCTAAATGTCGAACTAATTGTAAATTACTGTACTTTCAATCTGGAAACAATTTAAGAATTGGTGAAAATTGAATAATCTGGACAGTCCCCAACTATCAATAAGCTCAGAACAACTGCCAAATTCACATACTCATCAGATCCTGGCAAACAAATTATGAAAAAATCAATTTGTGTTTTATTATTATTTTGGATAATGTTTTAGAAAGCATTGAACTGTATTTCGTAAACTCTTTTTTGAAAGGTTTAATGGCCCTGAAAAGCGCCTTGTTTTATGGAATGGTTCCAATTTAGAAAACTTAGTACTCGTGGTTTTGAAAAAAACCATTTCGAACGCCCTCGATGCTGCCTTGTTCTGGATTTGCCACCAAAGCAGTTTGTATAAAGAACAAACTTTTTTCTTCTGCTACCTGATGCCGTTTTGCGATTGCGTTTGCCACTCGCCACTCGCTGCAACTGCCTGTTGTCTTGATGTCCACCGAACCGAATGTGTTCTATTCCGAATGCGGGTTTTCTTATCGTCGCGAGCAGCTTTGCCAGCTAACTCGATCACTTCGGCGGCCGAAACTATATAACGCCGGCTAGGTGGACTGGTGCACTGGTACTAACGCGCTCGGCCTAGCTACCCTTGCGGGGAACTTCAGATCAACACGGTTCGAGCGGGATTTTGCCTTTCCCTTCACTTTTCCTCCTTTACCATATCCAGACATGGCTGCTTGGGTTGGTTTGTTGATGTGTTGTGATGCGAACCGATGTGGTGTACGGTTTGAACGAGAATGATCGTTACGGCAGCGGAGCGGGGATTTTTAAGCTGACTGGCTGGCTCGAGAATTACGCATGTGTGAGACTGCGACCAATGTTTCGTTCATTTTTTTCTTTTTCCTTTCCAATCGTGCTTCATTCTATTTCGCTGCTGCTCTGGTTGCCCGTTTTGGTCGGTACGATTTGAGGAGCACAAAATGGACCAATCAAAAATTGGCATATAGTGCATTTTGACAATGCTTGATATTTCACAATTATTCAATTATTTATCTCAAGAAAAATGAAATGTTATTCGTTATGATAGATG
This sequence comes from Toxorhynchites rutilus septentrionalis, assembly GCF_029784135.1. NCBI lineage: Eukaryota > Metazoa > Arthropoda > Insecta > Diptera > Culicidae > Toxorhynchites > Toxorhynchites rutilus. The sequence goes on from NC_073746.1 coordinate 12,896,589, forward strand.
CGTAGATATATTTCCTATCAATTGATGCAAAAACCTTTGCGATCTATTGAGAAATGCTCGAGTTATAAGCGTTCCAAATCTTGGATTTTTTCCTACTTGTTCAGTGCCTAGATTTCCATTTCACCCCCTATATCTTCCGGTTAGACGTAGTCCTACGTCAAAAATATTAAGCTTGCAGAAAAAAATTGTTTTCGTAATTATTCATTGTTTGTATTTGTGTTTTCTTATAGTTTACTCGGTTAACTAATTTACTCGGTTTTTTACATTTTTTCTTAAAAACTGAGGTTTTTTCACATAATATATCTTAAAATCAGAGAGGCATATTCGTTCGTTTTTGAGTTGTGATTTTTCGAAGTCAACTGGTGATGCAAAATCGATTTTTTTAAACTTTGAGAAGTAATAACTCAAAAACGAAAGGAAACACCTCTTTGATTTCTGAATATGTTATGTAAAAAAATTTCTGCTTTCCAAAAAAATATTCAAAAATATAGCGCCCTCTATCTTTAACCGAGTAAACTATAAAAATCAGATACAATTAATAATTACGAAAACAAAATTTATTTTTTTTCGCAAGTTTGATATTTTATTATATAATATATTCTATCTCAAAGGCTTAAATTCGATATGTCAATCATCTGAAATGGTTCGGTAGTTCATGAGATATAGTTATTTGTGGTGGAAAAAGGGGGAAAAATTATTTTTCAGACCGTCGGTTAACTTCGAAAAATTATAACCCAAGAACAAAAAATAAAGCCTCTCTGATTTTTGGATGTGTTATGTAAAAAAAACCTCAGTTGTCAAGAGAAAAGAAAATAAAAAAATATATCATCAGCTATTCTCAACCCGCGGCACGCGGGCCACATGTGGCCCGGTGAGCTCTACTAGTTGGCCCAGCTAATGTTACATTATTTTAAACTATTTTGTCTGTGTAACAATATCGAAAACCCAAGAAACAATCGTGGTACTCGTAGTAATCGTAGTACTTATACTCGGCGAAGCAATAAAGCTGAGTATTTTCACAACGCTAATCTAGAGTACTTATTTCCAATTTTGCAAAACCCAAGTAATAGCGGTTACAGCTTTCATGAAATATAAAACGCGACGTTCGTACTACCGACAATGTGTTTTCTCTAATATTACAATTCAAGCTCACCTCATTTTCAATTTATTGAATATAAACAAGCTATTCGCAATTTCACATCTTTCACGAATCATCAGTCATCCAGTTAAGGCTAGCGACAAGACGGCACGGCAGCGGGATTTTCCAAATGATCTTTCTCAAGGCAGAGAGTTTAGTTTAGTATCCAAATTGGCATATTTCAAGGTTACAGGCGAATGAACTGATAAATTTCAAAGTCTTGATAATTAAAACCATGATCATCGTTGTTCAAGTCACAGACTTGTTCCTGCTAGCAGACATCATTCTTTCTCAATGCTGATGTCGAAACTGGTTTTGCTCGATACAAGGGAAGAACGAAATTTCGAAAACGGGAGGTGCAAGTATTTGATCGTTAATATCTCTATGCCGGACGAACATGAAGTGGGATGCATTCGAAACATAAAAGGTGTATGAGTGATGGTTGTTACCTTCTGAGCCTTAAAATTATTAAAATTATTAAAAATTGAAATGAATGTTCTAAACATTTTCGAAAAGCTAGCGAAATAATTTTCAAGAGTGTTTAAATGTTTGTATGTATGGGAGCCCTCTTTCTCTCAGACTGAACGTCAGCTTGGAATTACAAAGTACAGATAGATAGTGTTTCGAAGAATAAAAAGCAGAGCATAAACGTGAACCTGAATCCTTTTCGGACGGGGCCGTGTATGTGGCAAAGTATGCGAAAAGGGTTAATGCTTGCTTATTTGTCTCTGTCTCTTGATTCGTTCTCTCATATTGCTCCTATATATCATACTGTACCATTATGGAAGGATAGCATTTTTTGTGATTTTTAAGCTCATTTAATGTTATAAAACATTATGTGAAAAGATGTGCTAAAAATTGTTTTGGGTGTACGAATTGAGAGATTGAGAGGTGGTGAGAGAACAAATATGATATCGTATTAGGCTGCACTGGATTTAGCACGAGAAGAATATTCGCGATGCATACTGAGTGCGCTTCGTGCGTTGGCATTAAGAACACAAATCTCGTGTATTGTTCTCGCGAGAACAAGAATGAATCGTAGCTTACCATCTTCAACGGCATCGTAAAACACACAAACCCATCGGTCCTTTTCAAAGCCACCAAAACGTTTGTCTTAAGAGATAGTTTAACAATATTGATGCATCCTAAAAAAATATCCCAAGTAATCAGCGTAATTACAAATTAATATGTATAATTTTTTACTGGAATAGAGCTTCTGTGAATTTGCAAGCATGTTCGGATTTATTGGTGTAATGATGATGATGTTTTGAATTATAGAGGCTTTCTTAGACTTTCTCAGTTGATTCGCCTCTAGCCTTAAATAAAAACAATTCGAAAAACTAAACTTAGCACTCGGCCTTGAGAATGACCATTTGCCTCGCTGCCACTGCCGTCTGGTCGCTTGCAGGATGGCTGAAAATCGTAAATGGCTTAGTGGCGATTTTTTCCGATCGATCAATAAATTTTCGTGAATTCGAGCATTGTTTCCGGGTCAAAGTGGCTCCAAAGTGCGACACATTTCAAGTTGGTTCAAGGTTCAAGGTATTTTCAGTGGTGAGAGCTGCGTTGTTCAGTGGAAAACTGAATGTGAAAATTTGTTTCCCAACGGTTGCTTCCAACGCCGATTCGATTCCGATCATCTATTGCCGTATTCTTTGGACGTTCATTCTGAAAGTTTGTTTGGAAATCTGCGCAAATTGACGTTATATTGCTTCCCGAAACGCTCGTTCAGTGAAAGAATTCATTTATCGATCCTTGGCAGTGCTACCAAATGTTCGTACTAACGCGTTTCATTCTTGAATTTTCGGCTTGGCTTGGACATCACCGTCCTTCATTTTTTTTTGCGGCCCGCGACACCATGACTGACACGTGTTTGTGGCCCCTCTTAAAAAAGAATTGAGCACCGCTGCTCTCGATCAAAGCCATGTAAACAACCAAAAACAAATACAATCAATAATTACAAAAACAAAATCGATTTTTTTTTTCACTGAACCAATTTTGATGATCAACATATCAAATTGATATCATTGAGCTAGTATTTTTTTAATATCACGCTTGCGGAAAAAATGGATTCTGTTTTCATAATTATTGATTGTATTGTATTTTTTTATTGTTTTCATGGTCTCAGGACTAAGGGCGCTATATTTTTTTATGAGGATTTGAGGATTTTTTACATAATATATCCGTAAATCAGAGATGTGTTCTTTTCCGATTTTTGAATTATGATTTTTAAAGTTAACCGATGGTCTGAAAAATAATGTTTCCCCCTTTTCCAAAAATGACGTTTTTCAAAAATTCATAACTTTTGAACTACTGAACCGGTTTAAATAATCGATATATTAAACTGAAGTCATTGAGCTAATCTCCTTCAAAAAAATGGAATTGTATTCGCACATGTCTAGCCTAGTCGTGTAGAAATATCGAACGAAGACTTAAAATATGTTAACATTGAAACATCATAACTTAAAAACTCATTTGCTTCAATTTGACATACCGATCATCTGAATGTGTAGTAGTTCAAAAGTTATATTTTTAAATAGGAAAAAGGGGAAAAATGATATTTCGAACTATCGGTAACTCTGAACAATCATAACTTGAAAAAGAAAAAAATAAGAAGTGGGTTATATCTGTGATATAACCGCAAGGTAGACGTAGGACTACCGTTGGCACGGTAATCATTTATTTGAAATTGCATCTGAATCAATTCTTAATGAATGAATGAATGAATGAATATTTTGAAAGATTGTTGAAAGTTTTTCTTGTTAGTGTGTGGGTGGATTATTATAAGTATGGAATTGTTATTAACATAAAATTCAACTCTTGCGAACTTGTTGGTGGTCCCGAAACGAACCGATGGAATTTGAGTGGCCTTGAAAAAGAAACTGATGATGTTTGATACATGATTCATTTTTGTTTTCGTGAGAATAAGGTTTTTCATGACCACTCCATGCGCAGAATAGAAACTGAGGGTGCCATTTCACGGTGGAAACGAAATAAATTATATAACCTTGCATAAAATTCTTCAAGATTTTTCAAGACTGTTCATGCGAAAGCAGAACAGAAACATGAGCTATTGGATTGCATCACGGGAACACCAAGTCGAATGCGTAAATAGGTGCGAATTTCCCTTCGCTCGGACGCATTCACACGCAAACAATTTTTCACGACTGCTTCATGCGAAAGCAGAACAGAAACTGATGCGAGTAAAATTACTCACGTCTTGCACGTGTCCGCTATGGTTGCCCAAACACTAATGCAAGCGAGCAAAAGAAATCACAGCTTGCATGTATTCGCTATGACCGTTTCTCCAGGTGCCTAAATTTTGCGTCCGTGTTCGGGAACACATTGCGATCACCAATCATCATCAATGAGCTAGTTAAGATTTCAATAGTTTGCTTTCAAAGCAATTTTTAAGCTATTGAAACGAATTTTTGGACCAATAAGTGACAATCACATAACTCGTTGACAATTTATCTTTCGGATGAAGTGATTATTATACCATTCCATTCAGTCGGTAAAGAGGTATAAACGTACAAAACCTTGCAGTCCAGCGTCACTCTCTCGTTTTCGAAACTTTGAACTTACACCCCGGTACAGAAATGAAAGACGTAATTCTACGCCAAAAAACACTTCTCTGATTTTGAGATATTTTATGTAAAAAATCCTCATGATATAAATATTAAAAAAAAAGCGCCCTTGGTCCCGAAACCATGTAGACTATAAAAAATTGATACAAGTTATAATTACGAAAACAAAATCCAAAATTTTTGAAGTGTAATATTTTTTCCATAAAAATACTAGTTAATTGACTTTATTTAGATATATCGATCGTCTAAATCAGGGTTTCTCAAAGTGGTCGATATCGACCCCCAGAGGTCAATTTTGGTTTCCCAGGGGTCGACACAAACGAAAAATGATTTTGAGGGTCGACGAGGTCTGAAAAACGACCCCTAGAAAAAAACCAAATTATTTGTTTGAAATATTTATGATGTTGCACAAGTTGTGTTACGTGAGCCACCTTGTTATAAGAAAGACTAATATTTTAGTAGGAAGTATTATTGCTGTCCATTTTAAAAATTCAACAAGACGATGCGCGTGCGCAGAATGGAAATAAAAAAGTAGGGGAAGACGGGGTAAGACCGCCCGGCGGGGTAATATAGACCATTTCTAGTTTTATGAGAAATCCTCAGTATTTTAGCAAATATGCTACGCAAGAAGCATTAATAGCATATTTTTTGTCATTGAGAAACACCTTGCTACACTTGAGCGCACGAAATATCAAAGTTGTGAACAAAACAAAGTTTTCATCCATTGCGGTTGCAAGTGATCTAATTTTCATGGTAACCAAAATAAGGATTTCTCCAGCAAAAAATGTATATTCCGTTAGTTGCCAATATCCCAGTCCTTCAGTAGATTGTTCCGGTTCTGCCTACGTGAATAGGTGTGTAAAATAAAATGCGTGTAAAGTGCAAAATATTGCAAAAGGTGCTCTGGGGGGAAGACGGACCATTTTCGAAGGGGTAAAAGCGCTACACGTTGTGATATTGAATGATTTTCATATCAAATAAAATATCATGTTTTTGCTCGTCTCTTACACACAAATGCGAGAATCGATTCTACGCCACCACAATGCGAGATGTCAAGGAATTGGCATTCGAATAAAACAACATATCGAATCGGAACTAGAAATACCTATTTCGGGGTCATTCAGACTTCACGTGAACAGATTTTGAGTGATTTTAGACCCACGTAGATAATCGTCATTAAAGATTCCGAAAATTTGGTAAATTTTTCACGAATAGTTTTAAAATTCTGCATGTGAAATATGGATGGCCTTTCGATAATTTACGAACAACCCTAAACATTTAGTACTTTAGACAACACTGTTCCAGTTATTTTTACTAAACTAAACTGTTTGAAAATAGCTTCGCTCCGTCTTACCCCGTCATGGTCCGTTTTATCTCGCGGATGGTCCTTCTTACCCCGCTAGCAAAATTAAAAGTAATTTTTTATCATTTGTAAAAATTAATGAAAAAACGCCAAAAACTTTATACAATCAACAGTTACACATTTTTTAGTAGTAGATTATTTACTTTAACCAAAAAAAAACAAAATAATTGTTTTACTGTATAATAGTGACTTCCAAACACGTTTGGCTGGTTTGTCACATTACTTTCATTTTTTGGAAGAATTACGGGAGTGAGAATTGAACTCGTGACCTTTTGTGAGAGAGAGGTACGGATGTTAACAGTGGGCCAGATAGCTTCCATGAGAAAATAATTTCAAGTTTACTAATTTAAATAATTGCAATGTTTTTAAATTGATAATTATTCAGTAAGAATAAAACTTAAGAGGTATGAATTCATTCTGGAAAGGTGGTCAATCAACCAAAATAGTTTCAGAAACCCCTGGTCTAAATAGACTCAGTAGCTCAAAGCTCAACCCCTTTGAAAAAACCATAAAATCGAAACAGTCACCCTAAGGAAAAAATAAAAAAAAAACGCGGGTCAGTTTGTAGCATACAACAAGAAATATTGAAGATGCACCAAGTACCGATCGGACGTTTGGCTCGACTCCCATTCATTCCGCCGTGAATAGGAACTCACCATTCTATATTCTATTGGAGCGTAATGAACTCTTCCAGCAAGCTTCTATATGTGCTTCTGTTCATAAAGGTTTTCAAATGGTGATACAGAAAAGAAAAGTTTTTTTTTTTTTTCTCTTTGATATCTTGAAGTGAGTTTAAAATGCAACACCGAAAGGTATTGTCCATATGATTTTATGAACACCTAAGCAGTTCATAAAAGAATAAAAGAAACTATTGAATCCATTAAAAGCACTGATTCAATCGTTTTGATTGGCCATTTTTTCATCTCCATTTCGAACCCGACGCGTTTCCAGGACTAGTGACCCGTCATTTGATTATATAGTACACGTGAGCCGCGGCGATAATTAAGGTAATGGGCTCGTCCGTACGCCAAGTTCCGGTTGTCTAGCACAAAACCGTGGAACCTGCCGAAACGTGTAATCTGTCAAATGTTTCACACCCAATAAAAGCCAGACAGTGAAAGTCATAAACTACGCGATAACTCGGTAAACAAAATATGATTGACAGGCAGAAAATTATTCACAGCGACTCTGGAGTCGCCAGCTTTATGATACTTGTGCGAGATCGGATACAATAAATCTGTCGAGAGTGTCGAGAGCGCCGAGGATTCGACGAGGAAGAAATACGAAATGAACTAAAATGTTAACTGGAAAAAAGCACCGGCATGGCAGTTCTGCACACATTTGCATCCTGAATTATGATATAAATCATTTTTTTGTTTTGGTTTTTTTTTTAAATATAGAGAATGCGAGAGATCTATCCTAATCACATATTCCGCTAATCAGATACTCGGAGGGGAAATAAATCCCGAATCTTTGATGAGACGGGAGGAGGTTAACCATTGAATCAATCTGTCACTGTCGGGCCACCGGAGACCCAATATGAATATTCATGTGCGAGCGACATACTTTTGCAAAGCGTAACGATCGAAATCCAATATCTGTCCCCATATATCTTTCGCTCTCTTTGTGAGCGTCCGAACTGATTAGAAAATTTACAAACCTAAGTCAATCCAAGCGCTGAATGCATTACCGCGCGTTTGGGTCTATTTCTCCTGTCTTCGTGACGAGCCTCCCGAAAATAATGACAAAAAATCACGCACAAAAAAAAAATCGAAAACATGACTGAATCATCCTAGCAGTGTCAGCTCGGCTGGTTGAGTTGAATGAGTGTTTAAATGATAATGTTTGTTGTTTTTTGGGCCTTTTCACTGAACACATAATTGTTGTGGTCGAGGGGAGACAAGGCGGAACATTCTGAAATTGGAGACCACGGGCATTTTGTGATCAAACTGAATCGATCCGCGATCGAACCGTGGAAACGGTGAAGGTGAAAGAAAAAAAAAATAAAAACACAACATCAATGATTCGGTGCATCTTGATAACATCTTGTGACAGTGGGAAGGGGACGGTGGGGTGCGAATGGTGGTCCGCCGTGGTTCGTGGGGTCTTCCAAACGAGGGGTACGCGAGTATATATAGCAACGGCGGGACGCTTGCTGAATCAGTACCGACTCTGGTCTCGCTATCTCTACAGGCGTATCCGAAACCGTCGAAAAAGACGGTAATTAACGTGTTTTCGAGTGATTGTTTGCAGAATGCGAATGGTACGTAACCGATTTTCGACAACAGTTTGGGGGTTTGTGAGTGAATATTTGATCAGTGATTGAATGAACATTGTCCGATCAGTGGAAAAAAAACTGGTGGCAAGAAGTGCAGTTATTAATTTGCTGCGATTTATGTATCATATCATCTCATGCATCTCGTGCCCAGAGGGCACCAGATAAAACGCATAAAAAGTGGAGAGCACTTTGCACCGCTGTATCAATTCATTACATCGGATCGGTGGAATGCTTTTGCTGTACTTCTTTGTTGTGAACTAATTGCTGCAACATAATCGGATTATGCAGCAGCCCTCTCTGACACCGTATAGCTGACGATTGGCTGCCAAAGCGTGAGATGGGAGAAACAATTTGTGTTAAAATAATTGCTTCTTTGTTGGACTCAAAAGTTTTGCCCCAGCTGGCTTCTACCGAGCGAAACCATCAAACGCTGCAGACTGCAGTTGTCTATCTGTTCAATGTTGAAGTTGGTTTTTATTCACTGCAGAGAATTGTTACGATAACAAAACGGTGTGAAGTGAAACAAACTGATTGATGGTTTTAAATTACCGATTGTTCCGTGATAGGGAAACATTTGTCTGTGCAAGTTTTAAGATGAAAGTTTATTGTGTTATTGACGAAAATCCACTAACATACCAGGAAGGATTATCGTGAACCCAATCCTCCCCAATGAGCTCAATCATTGCAAATACTGATGCACGGTGGAGTACGAGGCGCAGTATTATGACAGTTTTCAGTTTACAGCCACAAGTTATGGAACGATCCTTGCGCTAAGCACTTTCAAGCCGATTTAAAATCAATTCACGTGCGACACGTACGGCTTTCTTCGGCGGGTTGCGTTCCGTACCCATCTTCAAGCGATATTTGAATTGCGCAGAAATCCTTTCGCCATGATTCGAGTTAGTGTCATAACGTGAACCGAGGCTCGAATGAAAGATTACCTCATGGTGTTTATGGCGTAACTCGAAGCATTCACTCATTGCAAGGTCTTGCACAGAAAATGCGTCCACCGATTTCTTACCTGATCGAGATAACACACATGTCTGTCACCGCTGTATACATACCTGAGCAGTCAATATCGAATCAACCGTTCTTGATATTATGAAAAATTCAATTTTTCAGGATATAACCACCATCATTTCGATGTCCTTCAAAAGTCAGAGATAATACCCTTCAGTTTCAGTGGTGACCTTATTTTTCTAATTTAACATTTATTAAAAAAAAAAGTTGCGGAGCGATCAGAGGAGTTAAAAAAGGATGAAAGTTCAATTCCTACGTTTCAGTAGAACGGGGTACACTTTTTTCCAGTCGTTAACCAAATATGGTTATAACAGCACGCGGTACGAGTGTTTCCGTAGATAACCAAAATCTCATCAAAATCTAATCATGTAAAAGACTGTTTCTGATAAATGATATGTTGTTCCTTCTTTTTTACTCGGTATATCTTTCTGTGAGGGTCAATTAAATGGTATAATATCCATTTTCTATTTCCTGTGCTTAATTCTGAGTGAAACCACATCACGATAACCATCTATTTTCGGATAGATTTTTATATCAACATCAGATTTTTAGAAGTATAGGGTGTACCATTTCATGGTTTATTTTGATAGAAATTAACTGAAATTCAATGTTTCAATATATTTCTCATTCAAAGCATTGTTCACCGTTTGCCACGACTTTCCCTGACATGGGGTCATGATAACATTCCAATAAGTCCTATAAAATAAATCTCAATAGAATATCGTCTACAATATCGCCATTCAAGAAATAATGAAATATTTAAGAAACTACATGTAAAGAGATCCGTAGGTTTTTTTTTTTAAAGAAGATAGCATTCTCTATAAACTTCAAAAACTCATTCTAGGTCTCGGATAGGCCCAGAATATTATGAAAAACTGAATATTTATGGTATCCGAGGGAAAGCCAGTGATTTTGTGCATAGTTAACATCCATTCATACATTGTGGATGTATTAGCTAATTGAGCATTTTATATACTCAATTTTTCCAAAATTGTCTTCTGATATTGCTTAAAACCGCAACTCATACAAAAATGTTTCCTATGAATGACTTATTGGAAATTTATGAGTTTCTATAAGACATTTTCAAATAATATATCATTGATTTGTTACACTGAAAAAAAAAATGGGTGGGGTATATTTATGATATAACCGCAAGGTAGACGTGGGACTAACTTAGCTTAGCAATCATTTGTTTGTATCGATTTAATTTTTGATTGAATGAAACAATTTCCGAATTCAATATATTTGCTTTGTGAGTAAAAAGATTGTAGAATGCCATGTAAGGTCAATTCATGCATTTGGATAGATTATGTTCTTCGTTACAAGTAAATTTAATGACAGTCCTTTTACGTTTGGTATGATGACATCATTTTTTTGAAGTCTTTGTTAGACAAACACATTTCAGTCGGAACAAAAAAGCCCCCGATTTGCATGTATTTACAATTCCGATTTCCCCAGACACCTTCGTTTAGAAGTCTGTATTAGCTAAACACATTTCAGCCGGAATAAAAATGCCCCCGAATTGCAAGTATTTGCAATGCCAATCTCCCCACGCTCCTTGGATTCAAAGTCTGTCTTAGAGAAATACATTTCAGTCGGAAGAAAATACACCCCACCTGCATGAATTAGCAGCGCCAATTTTCCCAGACACCTTGGTTCAGAAATTTGTGTTAGGGAAACACATTTCAGCCGAAACAAAAATGCCCCCGACTTGCATGTATTTGCAACGCCAATTTCCCCACGCTCCATGGATCTGAAGTCTGTGTCAGGGAAACACATTTCAGTCGGAACAAAAATACTCCCTACATGCTTGTATATTTGCTAAACAGAATCCCACAGGTACATTGATTTTGAAGTCTGTGTTCGGGAAACCGTAAATCGGGCCAATCAAAACTTGGCAGCTAGGGCGTTCAGATAACGCTTGACATTTCACAGTTCTTCAATTGTTTATCTAATGAAACATAACATTTTATTAATTGCGATGGAAGCGTAGAAATATTCCGTGTCAATTGATACAAACATCTTACCGATCCAGTAAGAAATGTTCGAGTTATAAGCATTTGGAATCTTTCATTTTTTCCTGCATGTTCTGTGTTTAGGTTTTCATTTTACCCCTCAGATACTCCGGTTAGACGTAGTCCCACGTCAAAAAAACAGTTTCTTGAAATCGATTTAAAAAAAGTGAATACGGCTGAAATTTTCTTCTATTGATGACAATGTACTTGTTTTCAAATGGTCCATACATCGAGGAAAAACTTATATATACAGAAAAATGATTTTGCCTACCACAATTTATACAGTAAATATTGAATTTATGAATTGAAGGATCGATCTTTCAAAAATGGTTTCTATGGCATATTCAGCATCCCTTATAATTCAAGGTTGAAAATGAAAATTATATGAAATGAAAATGAACATCATTTGATGCACAAGTGGTTTCATCACCAGGGGTTAACGTGAACGCGTAGAAAATTGATAAAATTTATCCATTTTTTAAATGCAAGCGTCAGAATAGGTCATTTTATTGATCGTCGACAATAATATAATTTGCTATCAAAACGGTTATATAATAATGACAGTATTTAATTTACATATTAATATACAAATTTGTCGACAATATATGTTAAATTCCAGAGATTTTCAATTGACTTGCGAAATAAAATTGTTAACTATTTTGGGTGACTTATTGGTCAAGTATTATCCATTTTTTTGAACAGAATTTTATTCGGTACAGAATTACAATTGTGATTTTGTTTTCATTATTGTTCAAATCGAATTCAAACAATTTCCCAAAAGTCACTTATAAAGTATTTTTTATAGAATGTTGTCATTTTCAAGTTTGTTTTTTATCCCTTTTGTTTATTTTAGGCTCATTAGCATTTTAGCTGTAACAGGGCCGAATTTTAATCGTGTACATGTCACATGTTTATCATATCTATAATGAGCACATTTACACAGTAACCATTTAGGCGTAAGAGTTTTCCTTCTCCTCTTCCATTATCCAGTTAGACCGGACAGCGGAGCGAACGCGCAACCAATGTGGATACGGAGACCCTCTCATTTTTATGTTATAGCGATTTAAAAAAGTACAAATAAAGTTGTTGTTGAGAATCTTTATTTCATAACATGAAACAATTCTCACGCCGCCAAATCACTCTGCCCCGATCCTCTCAAATGATTTTGAAACTTTGTACAAATGGACATCTATTTTTTTAGCCTTAAGCCTTAAGGGAGTATGCTACTGTAGAAGCACGAGTTTCTGACGTTTTTTGGAGCTCCAAAAATATAAAACAAAGGATAAATAATTTCACTATCCATTATATCATTATTTTTTCCTATCTTTCAACATTAATACCCAAATTGAACGGAAAAACATTCATAATTAGAATAGTTACAAGCTGATGAAGTGAGTGGGTTCAAAAAAAATCGTGCCATGTTACGATTCACGATTCCAGCTCTTTTGGTTATCTGAAACAAAACAATCGAACAGTCGGACAAGTCAAAACCAGCCGTTTGAAGAAACAAATGTTGCTTTTCATGTTTTTTCTTACGTTTCCCAGCTTTTTAAAAATTTTCAAATTTAAAAAAATATTATTTTCTATTGGTTCATGCGGTATAGAGCTACATACAGTTTGTACTCAAATAAATTCGTTTTTCAAGCTTTATAAAAACTAGTTTCGAGAAAAACGTGTTAGAAGTTTAAAATGTTTATGGCCGTAGAAGATTAGATACCGCATCTCTGAAATGGCCATAACTGCACCCGGGCTTATGGCTTGGGTGTCACCCCTCCAACCAAATCTTGTTATCAAGTATTCGTTTCGTTCTCTAATACAAAATCAAGTTTACTGATCCAAGAAACTGAAATTCAAGGATATAATAATAAAATGTATTTTCATAAGCGTTTGGATTTTAATTTACAAAACAAACATAGGAAAATTGTAAGAAATGTAACATATCTATTTTTTCATTTATTTATTTATTTATTATTTTTTATTCATTAATTAATTAATTTTTTTTTATTTGGCCAAGTGACTGGTCTAAAACGAGAGATGATTTTCTCGAAATGTTTGTGTTTTGCATTTTTGGGAAGCTTATGCCCTCAGACATGTTGTTCTATAAGGATTTTTCGATATTTTATTTCGTTATGAATTGATGCCAAATTGCCCAATTATCACGGTGTTTTGATGCAAAAACAGTAGTAAATGGTTCTGAAGAACTTCGTTGTACTTCTGACGGTTAATTCGCCACAAGATAATTCATTTCTCGTCTAGTGAAACAAAATAACAATATAACATATCATCACAGCTGCCTGTAAACGACTATACCCGATAACGTTTTGACACGAACAATTTATTAGAGTGAAATTATGTATTTCTTTTTGACATAGGACTATGTCTTTGATTTCTATATAGGGGTGTCACTCTACGAAAAATGTAACGATTTATTAAGAGTTTTCAAACGCATATTACTCAAAATGGTTTTTGCGACATATGTTGTGTTATAAAGGGTGTGTCACATCAAATTACATCACGGAAAAAACGCTGTAGAAATTCGCCCAGTAGACCGATCCTTTTGAAAATTTTAGACAGTAAAATAAAAACTATTAAACAACTTTTGGCATTTTCCTTTTATTCATACTTCGAGCCCAAACCCGTATGCTCGCACCTTCCTCTTTACCCCGTCCATAAGGTTCTGTACAACGTCAGGTTGCAGTTTTTTTTGAACAGAAATCCATTTTCTCTTGAAGTACGCCTCCGATTTGACAACTTTTGGGTTCTTCCGGAGGGCCTGCTTCATAATCGCCCAATATTTCTCTATTGGGCGAAGCTCCGGCGCGTTGGGCGGGTTCATTTCCTTTGGCACGAAGGTGACCCCGTTGGCTTCGTACCACTCCAACACGTCCTTTGAATAGTGGCACGAAGCGAGATCCGGCCAGAAGATGGTCGGGCCCTCGTGCTGCTTCAATAGTGGTAGTACGCGCTTCTGTAGGCACTCCTTAAGGTAAACCTGCCCGTTTACCGTGCCGGTCATCACGAAGGGGGCGCTCCGCTTTCCGCAAGAGCAGATAGCTTGCCACACCGTGTACTTTTTGGCAAACTTGGATAGTTTCTGCTTGCGAATCTCCTCCGGAACGCTGAATTTGTCCTCTGCGGAGAAGAACAACAGGCCCGGCAGCTGACGAAAGTCCGCTTTGACGTAGGTTTCGTCGTCCATTACCAGGCAATGCGGCTTCGTCAGCATTTCGGTGTACAGCTTCCGGGCTCGCGTCTTCCCCACCATATTTTGCCTTTCGTCGCGGTTAGGAGTCTTCTGAACCTTGTATGTACGCAGGCCCTCCCGCTGCTTGGTCCGCTGGACGAATGAACTTGACAAATTCAGCTTATTGGCGACATTCCGGTCCGAACTTCTCGGATCACGTCTGAACTGCTTAACTACGCGCTTGTGATCTTTTTCACTGCCGTTCTTCACCTTCCGGTCGATGGTCAGGTTCTCGAAGTATCGTTTTAGTACTCTGCTGACCGTGGATTGGACGATTCCCAGCATCTTACCGATGTCCCGATGTGACAACTCCGGATTCTCGAAATGAGTGCACAGGATTAATTCACGACGCTCTTTTTCGTTCGACGACATTTTTCCAAATTTACAAAAAATTGACAGTGAAGCATGGCCAACGTGATCTATACACTCTTATCTGATTATAAGCGAAAGCTGAAGATATAATTCCTAAAAATTAAATTTCTACAGCATTTTTTCCGTGATGCAATTTGATGTGACACACCCTTTATATCATTAAACAGGAAATTTATCCACAATTTTTTTTGCTCGAAACATGAACAGTGACGACGGCGCCAGTGGTTGTATGGTTAGCGTAACAGCCTCACAATCCGATCGGCCTGGGTTCAATCCCAGCTGGCGTCGTTGGGATTTTCTGAGGCGAAAAATCTCTGGTTACGTCTTCCTTCGGAGCGGAAGTAAAAGAAGTTGGCCCGGCTCATGAGTTGTTGAGTCTGATAGGTAGGAACAGGTGGAGTCGCCTCCCTGATGTCGGTGATTGGCACTAAAAGTGGCGGAAATAGGCCGACGAAAAATAAGCGAAGATAAAAAAAAAAAACATGAACAGTGAATATAATAAAAAAAAGTTAACAATTTGACGATTTAATTGGGTATGTTTTCTTTCGATTGCACTATCCATTCGCTTCCTCCCCGACGCAACTAGAATTTTTTGCCTAAATTCGGGCGTTAGCTCATAATGTGAATTGATGCGTAAAATGAATGATTTTTCATTTACCGATAATAGGCATTAATTTTATATTATATTGTTTGTTGTCCAATCAACTTGTACTCAATTCATGTTTTTATCGTGTTGGTCTCACTACTAACAATTTGTGTAATTGTGGTCCAGGATGTCATAATATCAAGTATGTTGTTTGGTTATGTAAAAATGCAATAAATGAATTTAAATGGCTGCTGATTTAGAATATCGAATGGGTATACCCACGTAAATCGGATTATGATAGCTTGAGTAGTCGCGATCTTACAGGGCTATAAAATTATTACAAACAATATTCCGGACAACGTGGTAACGAAGGAGATAATGCTATTTTGATCCATAATATATTTTTGTAGTCATGGATTGATCTGACTCAGTCTTAAATGTATGTAGGTCTTAACTATTTAGACTTGCGTTTAAAAATGATTCATGATGATTTTTTGTCTTCTTCTGCATGATTGAATAAACAGAATAAAAGGGTAGTAATGGCTTTAATGGTATTTTGTGTACATTTTTGAACAGAATGCGGTTCTGAATTCTACCACGTTATGTCATCTAACCCGTTTAAAGGATACAAGTAAATACAGGAAACGATTTTTCCAGGGCATCAATTTGATGTATCAGAAGAAAACTGAATTTAAATGCAATTACTACACACAATCACAGTCCTATGTCAAGATCCCGTCCGTGCCCCTAGGCTCAGACCCATAAACTTTTTTTTCTTTTTCAATGTATCGAGTGTACATTTTTGAGTTTTATGCTTACTGTAAGCATACTGTAAATTCCGTTTTCGTCGCTAGCTGTTCCACTGTCCTACCGCAGTTTTTCCTCCACCATCAATCCTTTTTATTGATGTGCACTAATATTTTAATTTTATATTGATTTTCTACAACATTACAATTGTTTTGGAGATTTCCATCTAATTCTAGTTGTAATGAAATATGTGCCTTCATTAGCTTCTTCTTGCCTACAAATGCGTCTTAACAATATTGCCATATATTTATTTGTACTGGAATCTGGAAATATTTCTTCCATTCTTACTGTTTTCTTGAAAAACTATGCTATCTAAAATATTTGTTACAGCGATGTGTTTGTTTTAACAGTATAGAAAATATGATTCAATCCTCGAATTACTCATTTATTTTATATTGCTCTCACATACTCCTGCTAGAAAGAGACTGCATACTATTAGTTAACCCTTAGCGAACGAATTCCGACATATTCGCGATATTGCAAATATTCCAAAAAAAATTCAAAAAAAAAATCCTGAAATATAACAGAATGCTCAGAAGGCATACCCTAACAGGATTCTTAAAAAATATAAAGGAATGCCGCATGTATGGTGGCATTCGATTTTTTTTAGGAATATTTACAATGTCGCGAGTATGGCGGCATTCGTTCGCTAAGGGTTAATGAAAGTTCAGTTTAGTTCAGTTTCAACGTAGATAATGTCCGGGAAAACATTAAATAAAGAAAATGAGCTTGTGCAGATATGCTTCGCTGTGAATGCTGGGTGACTTAATCGGAATAGTGTACTTGCTGCTTTGAATTGACTTGCTTTTGCTCACTCGGCAATGTTTTCAAGTTTGCTTAGAAGAAAACTTCTGTTCGTCACAGCCAGTTAACCCTTTATAAGGCCATAGTAACTAGACAAGGAATCGACTTCAACTTCAGAAAACACAATCCTAATCATAACATATTCAGGAAGAGTACATATACCTTTGATAAAAAATTTACTATTGAAACAGTTGAAAAAATTGGTAACAATATAGTTGCCACTACCCGTTAACCCAAAAAAAACTGCTTGCCTGACTTGTAAACTTGTTAATTCGATATCTTTTTAGTATTCTGCCTTTGCTCCTCATGTACTTCAGGAAGATGGGAGGTACCCCATATATATTAGGGTGCCAATGAAAATTGTCATCTCGATTTTTCATATGGAACTTCGTGCGAAATGTTGATTTACACGATAAAATACCCAACGCAAAATATTAACTCAATCGGACTTCATTTACTAGTGGTGCCTGATTCGTGATGACTGATTCGTGGTTGTTACGAAAACATCTCTTTTAAGTCCGCGCCGAAAGATTGATTGCCGAACAAGGAACTTTTTTTTAGATCTTCGACCTATTTTTTAATATACAGTCATCCGGGGTACTCTCCCGAATCATTCATAACAACGCAATCGTATTTCATCAAAAAATTCTCGTAGAGCTTCCTTGAGCGTTTCTTCACTTCCACTTCGCGTTACGGTCCAGTTCAACCTATGCCTTCAAATTTCTCTAACCAGCTTTCTTCTTTGTTTTCTGGACATAGGATAGTGGAACGCATGTCTTCTTGCCGTGTCTTTTGATGACAACTTCGGGTTCCGTTCGAAAAAAAAGCCAAAACTATCGAATGGATTTTAGGATCATCTACTCTGCGGGTCTCCTGTCGATGGTCAGACATCTTCCAAAACGTTACAGGATCTCATACATTGTGGATGATTTGAGTCCATTCCATGGCTCAGTCAACATGATAGACCGATAGATGCAGAAAAAATTAACTTATCTTAATAACACACGTCTACTGTGATTCTACACACCGAATAATTCGCGATCAAACTTTAGTTTAACCCTTATCGTACCGAGCAATAAACAGTATTTTTTTTACGTTTTTTTGAATTTTTTTTACAATCTCCCATTTTCCGGGAAAGGATGAAAAATCGAAAAATTTAGAAATAGACAATAGGCCAAAAACTGTTATGGTAACATGAAATCGGGATTAAAAAAAATATTATGCCAAAATGTCATCAAATTGCATGAAACGTAGAGATCTCATCTCTAATTTTTTTTTTATCAAAAATCGACTCTCTGGAACTCGTTTTTCGGAATGAGATACATAAAGTTTAGGGTACCAATGAGAAAGATCATCTGGATTTTTCGTAAAGGACTTCCTGCACAATGTTGATTTGCACGGTTAAAAAAGCCCTATGCTAAATATTAGCTTAATCGGACTTCATTTAAGGTAAATGATTTTGATTTGTCCAGTCGAAAATATTGTTTGTCCACTTTTTTGAATGCTCTAATTCAGCGCACCTGTGTAAAATCAGGTATTCGAATGTTTCAAAACATATAATAAAATTTGTCTTCACCATGATTTACAATAGTTTTATAGTGTATTCTTACGGAATCACATGATTTAAAGGAATATAAAATCCATCTTCTATTGGTGTCCATGCGCCTCGCGTTTGAGCTAACTTTTAATCAATCACCAGATGATTGTTTGGCACGTATTCAGACCTTTTCTGGATTATAACACTTACAAATATTGTAAACATCATTTTTGCACACCATTTGTATCAAATTTACATAGCTAAACCATTAAATTAACGCATTTCGATGACCTCAATTCTAATCATGAGTTGTCCAATTCACTAATGTTGTTTTGTCCACATGATTTCTATGGCAACCGCTTGGCGCGCTGCAGTTTGTTTATGGTGTCCTTCGCGCATAGCAGAAATAAAGTTTCTCTGTGTTGAGTGTGTTGAGTTGAACACTTTTAAAATGCCCCAGAAAAGGTAATATTCTGAACAAAAAGCCTAAATTATGAATGGATCAACATGATGACAGTAAACTCAAACAATGATAAATGCAACATCTACTTGAAAAATCGACTTTTTTCATTCAAAAATGGTGATTTCTAAAACCAGACAAACCATGATCTTTTTTTTTTGGACAAACCATGATTAAAGCTGGACAAACCATGATCATAATTTCTCTTTGAGGAAAATCGTTAAAAAAACATAAAAATTAGAATAATTTCAACGCCTTATGGTAGTATTAGCAATTAGAGACTTGGGGCTTTTAAACAAACCCAAATTCTTGATTATATGTGATTTTCATACAGAAAAATCAATTTGAATTTACTAGTTGCGTGAAAACACCCTAAATCGGACAAACCAAGATTATGTACCCTATTAGTGTCGCAAACGTCAAAATTTCAATTTTTTGAAAACCGGAAAATCTCCAAAAATCTAAACCAGTAAATTTCGACGTTTATGGTGATCATGCGTCGCAAATCAAACGATATTAGAATAACGCTATGATAATCTGAAAACTAGATGTTTTTCTCGCTTCTGTTTGCTGAAGACAATCCGAGTAATCCGATTCATATCCAAAATCAGTTGCAATTGCCATTGAATGACATTCACATCTTCATAAATATGATGACTAATGACCCACATAATTTCATATAAGAAACTTGTATAACAGTCACTGATCAACGATTTATTCACACCCATCGAGAGACAAAGGTTCAATAAATCTTTATTTCACTAATCTCTCTCCACTCCAAATCAACAGTTGATTGTTTCCTGCTGCCTTGCCCTGCTGGTGGCACTGGCCACTGCCGAGGGCGAGAAAGTTTCAGCGGAGAAGAACGTCGCAGCGGACGAGAGAAGCGCAGAAGCTGAGCGCCAGCATGTGAAGCGTGACCTTTCGCTCGGCGACTGGAATGCCCTGCCACGCTTCGTGGAGGAACATTCCCCGATCGCGGAACACCATGAGGCTCATTTCCATGATCAGCAACAGCACCAGCACCACCCCCACCACCAGCAGCATCATTTTGAGCATTTTCAACCATACCATCCTCATCAACATTATCAACATCATCATCATCATCATCAGCATCAGGAGCAACATCAGCATTATCACCATGGGCCACGTATCATTGAGGAACCCCTGAAGACGATTACGATCGAGAAGAAGATCCCCGTACCGTACACCGTGGAGAAGCACATTCCCTACACCGTCGAGAAGAAGGTCCCATACCCGGTGAAGGTTCCGGTCCCGCAGCCATTCTGGGTCGAGAAAAAGGTTCCATTCACCGTGAAAGAGTACGTTAAGGTTAAGCACTACGTTCCGGAACCATACACCGTGTACAAGAAAGTTCCATATGAGGTGAAGGTAGGTTGAATTTTGTGCGTTTTGTGTGTGGAATATGGGCTTGAAAATTTCAACGATTTTGGTTCAATTTTGAACAGGTCCCAGTCGACAAACCATACAAGGTCGAAGTCGCCGTCCCAAAGCCCTATATCGTCGAGAAGAAGGTCCCGGTTGAAGTCAAGGTTTCGGTTCCAGTTCCATACACTGTCGAGAAGAAGGTAGTAAACTGGGTTAATTAGTGGGATGTTAACTCAAGCGCGGATTCCATTTGCAGATCCCATATGAAGTCAAGTATGAGGTTCCAGTCCCCAAACCGTACACCGTCATTAAGAAGGTCCCAGTTGAGGTGAAGGTTCCAGTCGATAAACCATACAAGGTCGAAGTTGAGAAGCCTTACCCAGTGGAGGTGAAAAAGCCATACCCAGTTGTCGTCGAGAAGAAGGTACCTTACGAGGTGAAGGTTCCAGTCGATAAGCCGTACAAGGTTGAGGTGCCCAAACCATACAAGGTTGAGGTTAAGGTCCCCGTTCCATCTCCGTACGTCGTGGAGAAGAAGGTCCCATATACTGGTGAGTACAATAGTTGCTAATTGATTCACAACGTTTTTGGTTATACGATATCTTGTCTACAGTTGAAAAACCAGTGCCCTACCAAGTGAAGGTTCCAATCGATCGCCCATACCCAGTGTACAAGGAAGTGAAGTTCCCCGTTCACAGGGAAGTACCAGTGGGAATCAAGGAGAAGGTATTCGTTCCAGTATCAGTGGAGCCCGAGCATCATGAAGAACCAAAACACGTTCACCAACTGTCGCACACCCATCAACATTACCACGCATCGGAACAGCAACACTTGCATGAACAACATGCCCATCAGCAACAGCAACACCAGTTACAGCAGGAGCATGATCTGCAACAACATCATCAGCAGCAGTACGAACAAAATCAACACGATCTTCAAAAGCACCATCAGCACCAACACGATCTAGAACAACACCATCAGCAGCAACAGCAGTTTGAACAGCACCAGCACGATCTGCAGAAGCACCATCAGCAACAACACGATCTGGAACAACATCAGCAGCAGTTCCAGCAGCACCAGCAGCAACTCGAACAGCACCAACATGATCTGCAGCAGCACTATCAGCAGCAGCATGACCAACAGCACTATGGTCAGCAGCATCAAATCCAGGAGCACACCGAGCACCAGCATCAGGCTCAGGAACACCAAAACCAGGAACACTTTTCCCATGGACATCACAGCCAGGAGCAGCACTATCAACACCACGCGCATTATTGAACCTCGGAGATCCAAAGAGCGACCTCATGACAACCTTTATGTGATAATAATCTCCACATTCTAGCGGTAGTATCGGGGTTTCTTGGAGTAGCCAAGCTAGCCAAGAGCCAAGGGACTGAGGGCGCGGAAAGGCTGAAGCTTTAAGGAAAATCCAACGTCGCTCAACAGCCAAATTCGTCCCGTTCCGTTGATGTTCTTATTGTTCAGCTTTTTCTAGTCGAATGAACGAGCCAATCCATTTTGTTATGTTTGTAAAAAAACGCTTTTTTGTTCGTTGTTGAATAGTGATATAGTTTGATAAATATATAATGATTTGTAAGAGGACACGTTTCAGCTTTGTCTCGTGTTTGTCTTATTGACTGTGACCAACCCTCGTTCTGTGCCAAATTACGCAATCGTTTCCCAAATATGTTTTCGCAAGCATCAATGCCATCATGCAGACATCGAATTGAACCGAACGGCTGTCCTTATTTTCCGCTTCGTATAACCCTTGTCTATCACCTGAGATTGGCCTGATTTCTCCTCCCCCTCTCGGATGTCTGGTGTCTATCAGGTCCCGGGCCAAGGTTTCGGCGTAACAAACAGTTCCATCACTCTTAATTTCCCTTCAAAGAAAAACGATTCAACCCAACGTGATGAGACAATCGTATAACAAATGTAAGTCAGTACATCACTTGCGTGGGCGTTGGGTTGGTGTTGGAGAAACTGTGGATATATGTTCAATGTGGAAGGAAAACAGGAAGTCGTTTGCTATGGTCTGTTATCGGAACCGACAGCCCCTCAGATTCTGACCTAGTGGAAACTGTAAAACGGATCCGACGTTAAATTATTAAGATCCATATTGGAATCAGAGCCTCGGACGTCAGTTTCCCCCGTTATCTCTCTCCGTTAGATGGGTTGAGATTTCAGCATTGAATTGGTAGTTTTGTTTCAAATCGGATTCATTTTCCGGACGAAAATGGTTTGTGTCAGAAGAAAATTAAATACTCCAAAAACTGAAAAGTGATTCCGACTCCCACGCACTGTCTCGACTGCGTGTGCCTATATGATTACGGTTAACCAACACGGCTGGCTGATGGCACAACCTTCTCCCCCCGAGTTGAGCACCAATTAGCCTTGACAGTGCCCAACAAGCTCTTCCAGCTACGGCGCCATTCGTACCGAAGGTACTGAAGCGAACTCTCGTTACTGAGGATAATACGCCTCGAGAATTTATGAAGAACCCTTGATGAAAGCATCTGTCTCCACGTTTATGAACAACAACAAGGAAACAAGTCTGTGCGTAAGTGTCTATGCTGCCTACCTGTTAAAAGGACACCGACACCAATCGTCATCCACCAGCGTCCCGCGCTTCCTCCCCTCCTCTCACTCGTTCTAATTAACTTTAATAATATCACTTTGTCATGAATATTAAATTTTATATGCCAGGCAGTAAAAACGACTGAATAATGCAAAACGCGTACATTTTGGCCTACAATCCGAGGGGAAGCCCACGTACAAGCCCCGGTGTGTTGAAACATGTTAACCCACTCGAGATCAGACTCACGGAGCCCGAAAAATAAGGTTAGGCAATTCGTGGACCACTCCGCCCACCCCATCTGTAAGCCGTGAGGAGTGGTGCGAGGATTATTGTTCGGTTGCAAAAATGAAACGTCGTCAAATACAGGAAGGTTTCTTACACAGCAGCCGCACAGCTGCTGAGAGCATATGAGAGAGAGAACGTACACATTATAGGCTTAAATAAAGATATGCACGTTTTTTCAGCTAGCTAGCAAGGCTTCCCTGGTTCGTAATCCTGTCTAAATGAGGGTTGAAAGTGGTACCATTCATTGTTGGGTGCCTTGTGGGGTCGGACGGCTCATTCAATTTGAATTCTCGCCCTGCACGTGTAGATTTTCAACTAAAGCTGTTTACGTTTGTGTTTTTTTTTGTTGCTCTCCTGAAAATGGGGTTTCTCCATTGTGTTGGTGGAAGAGAAAAACATATTTCATTTTATGCTAAATATTTTACAGGAAAGTTCATCTCAGAAATGGGAGCATCTGATGCGCTTGAGATACTGCAGCACTAGGGATTGTTAACCGGTTTTACCGGTAATACTGAGTCATTTTTGATTACCGAATCACCGGTAATTTTACAATCAATAATCGGTAATTTCGGTAATTTAATTTTTACAATAATATTTGCCTTTATGCTGCTTCGGAATATTACTCGAGAGTCAAAATAAGATCGAAAAAACACAACTGGTAGTGTTGCGCCGATTCTATGACATCCGAGCTTCAGCTTCAGAGCTGCTCGATCTGAAGACGAGACACAGGATAAGCTTCAGTTATGAAGAACAGACAGCGATAAAGTAATTGGTTGATGCTCTCGAATCGCTTTTGAACTGCTTTGGCGGAAGAACCCTTTATGAACCTGACGTCGGATTGCAATTTATGTTAGAACAACTATCGGAGCAACCATCAGAAATCTCGAAGCAGCTGCTTGGAGCCCTGAAGGAAAGGATAAACGTTTTGTATAGGAAGGTTTGTTCGCGTATACGTGCCAACGGTTTGGAAGGAATCTCTTATGATTCCGATCCCCAAAGTTAATGGGACGGATAAAGCCGAAGAGTATCGCCCTATTAACATGTTGCACAGATTAGAAAAAATGTTAGATGTTAGAGTATAATGTTACAGGTGTTTCAAACTGCCATGTTCGTACTGATGATGATGATGTTTTTTTTATTGTATTGTAGATTATTAAAAAAAAAAAAAGAAAAACGAGCGTTGTCTACGAAAGATTGAGGCTCGCGCGCGTTTGTTGAGTCTGGACTGATGTTTTTCCCCTGTTGGATGTGAACCACTGCGTCCATTATTCTGAACTATTGTGGTATATCCCATTTTTTATACTCCACTTCAAGCTTACCTACTGCTTATTTATGAAGAAGTAGACTGAAAGCTATAGCGAGATAGGTGCCAATCAGGAATACTCTGTTTGATAAATTTTATAATCCTGATCGGCGACGCAGACCAAATTTCCTTGGGCTCCAGAATAGCCTTATCAAGGTATTGAAGTCTGCGTCTAGTTAGAGCTCCACAATTACAGAGCAAACGTTCCGAGGTTTCGCTTTCGGTATTACAAAAACGACAAATATCATCTTGCACTAAACCTATGTTTTTGAGATGGCATTTACTCGGACAGTGTCCTGTTATAAGGCCTGTGATTGTGCCTAAGTCTTTCTTATTAAGACTCAGCAATTGTTGAGTAATTTTAATAATCGGCATGATATATTTTTTTTACTGGTTATGTTGTACCGCCAACCAGTTGGCTAACACTTCCCGGTCTTCCCAGTTCTTCAGCTCACCTTTCAACACACAGTCAGAAATTCCACAGAATGGTTCTGGACCAGTGAAAGGTAAGCTTGAGCCGTTCCTGGCAAGTTCATCTGCTCGCTCGTTTGCCTCTATTCCACAATGGCCAGGAATCCAGTACAGTTGTACCGAACTTATCCGACTTAGTTGCCGTAAGAGGAGAATGCATTCCCAGACAATTTTTGAGGAGCATTTAAAAGCATTTAGAGCTTTAAGTGCCGCTTGACTGTCTGAGAATATGCAGATGTTAGCATGTCTATATTTTCTTTTAAGACAGACATTTGAGCATTCTATTATCGCAGCTATTTCTGCTTGAAGAACTGTTGGCCAGTTTCCCATAGCTACAGAGATTTTTGTTCTGGGACCATACACTCCAGCACCTGTTCTGATTCCCATTTTTGACCCATCAGTGTAGAACATGATTGAACCATTACGAACACTGGGACCGCCTTCATCCCATATTGAACGAGAAGGTTCGATTACACTGTATGGAATGTCGTAGTTAGTCCTAGGTTCCATCCAATCACTGTTCATCTCTGAGGATGGTCCTACGGGTAAGAGATTCAGGATGCTCAAGTGACCAATTTTGTCTCCGTATAGTATTTTTTTCCATTGTTTAAGCTTTAGAACGCTTTTCTTAGCCTCTAGCTGAACATGTTGGTTCAGAGGTAGCAAGTGAAGGATAGCCTCCAGTGCCTTCGAGGGTGTGCTTCGCATTGCTCCAGTAATTGCAATGCATGCTTGTCGTTGGAATTTGTTTAGCTTTTTTGTAGCTACAGTTTCCTTGGTCTTTGGCCACCAGACTAATGAGGCATAGGTTATCCTAGGCCGCACAATGGCACATTACCGATTTTGGTTTAAGGCCCCATGTTCTTCTTTTCATTTTAGAACATGCCCATAGGGCTGTATTGGCCTTACTGATTATTGCATCTAAGTGCGCATTCCAGTTGAGTTTAGCATCTAGGATAACACCTAATTATTTCACTGAAGCGCTGCATTTTATTTCCACTCCCTCAAGATATAAAGACTGCAGATGCTGTTTTTTTCTTTTTGGTGAATGGAACAATTGTTGTTTTTGTGGGATTTATGCTCAGACCTTCTGTGGTACACCAATTTTGTGTAAGGTTTAAGGCCATCTGCATTCTGCTCGATAACACGTTGTCAAACTTGCCTCGTACCATTATGACTAGATCATCGGCAAAGCCCACAACTTCGAATCCTTTTACCTCTGAACTTATCAGAAGGTCGTCAACTACAAGTGACCATAGGAGGGGTGATAAAACCCCTCCTTGTGGGCAACCTTTCGTTGCAATCACATATGTTGACGACCCGCCCAGCTCCGAGGTGATTCGTCTATGTGTGAGCATGCCCTGGATCCATTTGACTATGCAGTTATCGAAGCGTCTTTTTCTCATCGCTTGTACCATTGATAGATAAGAAGCATTATCAAAGGCACCTTCGATATCAAGAAACGCGCATAGAGCGGTTTCTTTTGACAAGAGAGATTTTTCAATTTTTGTCACAAGCATGTGTAGTGCTGTTATTGTGGATTTGCCTGATTGGTAGGCAAACTGGTCTTTGGATAGTGGGTGTTTGGACATGAATACAGACTTTATGTATTCATATAATACTTTTTCCATAGTTTTCAACAGTATTGATGATAAACTAATTGGTCTGAAAGCCTTTGGAAGTGATTTGTCGCGTTTTCCCGCTTTTGGGATGAAAACTACTTTCACATGTCTCCATATCGAAGGAATGTGCTCTAGTATCAGACTTGCCTTAAAGATCTCGATTAGAGACGGAATTAGTTTTGATTCTCCATTTTGAATCAGGGCTGGAAAAGTCCCATCTGCACCTGCAGATTTGTAAGGTAGAAAGGATCTCACCGCGTTTACTACTCTGGCCCTCGTGAAGACTAACCCAGCAACTATGTTAGCGACATCTTTCGGGTCCTATGAGACGCCTTCGAGAGCATATTGTGTCGCCATTATAGCCAGGATTTGTATCCGAGTGGACAGATGTAGATCCCGGAAAGTGAGTCTTCATTAGTAAGTCTAGTACTTCTGAGGGGTTTTTTGTGAACGAACTGTCATCCTTTTTAAGCGATCCAAGCCCGTTCGAGTGGTCTTTTGCCAAAGTCTTGTTGAGTCTAGCAACGATTGGGGTATTTTCAATGCTTTCGCAGTTATATACCCAGGATTCTCGTTTAGATCGTCTCAGTTCTCTACTGTACTCAGTTAGGGCTCTCTTATATTGAGACCAGTCCGAGGTAATTTATACAGTTTACGCGCCGTTTTGCGAAGCCGTTCGAGTCTTTTATTCCACCAAGGAACGTTTCTTGTCGAAGAAACTTTTCTCAGTGGGCAATTACTGTTGTAGGCAGAGACTATCGTTTCATTTAATTCTTTTGTAGCTGATTCAAGCTGCTGAATCGACCTTATTTTCGAGTTTAGAGTTTTAGGCTCGAGTTCAAGTGCATACCGATCCCAATTGGTTTTTTTAGGATCTCGGTATTCTCTATGAACTTCCATGCCATCATTCCATTCAAAAATAATGTGTCTATGATTAGACAAAGACGCCTCTTCGGAAACGTGCCAGTTATGGATATTTTCTTGAATAGCCGGGCTGCACAGCGTTAGATCTAAGACTTCTTGTCTGATAGCGATAATGAAGGTTGGTTCATTCCCTTTGTTAGCAATATCTATGTTGTTTGACGAGAGAAATTCTAAAAGACACTCACCTCGGTAGTTAATATCTGTACTTGCCCACATGGTGTGATGAGCGTTGGCATCACATCCGATAATGAAGTCCTTGTTAATTTCCCTGCAGTAGTTTACAAACGCCGCTACCTCTCGTGGAGGAACCTCAGGAACGTCGCCTGGAAAGTAAGCCGACGCAATTACGATGTCGGCCCTTCCTTTGGCGGTAGGAACTTCCACTCAGATCGCGACGATGTCCCATTGAATGAACTCTGTAATAGGAAAGCATTTAATGTTTGCATTTACTAAGACAGCAGCTCTTGGGGAGTCATGCTTGTCATCATAGAACAACTTACATGAACCTGTTTGAATACCTAGTAGTCTTCCTTTGTGAACCCAAGGCTCTTGTATAAGAGATAGATCCACAGCGTTTTTTGTAAAACTCCTGGATAGCACGCTCAACGCTGCTTTGGCGTAGTGGAGGTTTATTTGCAGAACTTTAGTGTTCTGCATTAGGTTGGGTTATCCGATCTGGTGGTTCATTTGGGAGCTTTAGTGTTCTGCATTAGGTTGGGTTATCCGATCTGGTGGTTCATTTGGGAGGATCGGAGTCCCATCTGTTTTTTTGAAAACTCAGGTCAGGTTTTTTTCTTGTTCCAGTTTCCGTATTCGTATTGGATCTGGGATGGGTTTGAAGAAACTCACCTTTTTTACTTGACACAATCGAGGTTCCTAACCTGTTTGCGATAACCGTTGAGTTTGTACCGCTTGGGCCGGGAATACTCAGAATGCCAAGCTTCTTGTTTTTCGGAGAAGCTTCACGAGGGCGCTTTGGTTTGCCAGAAACCCTTCTGACGACTTCTTGAGCATTTTGTGGTTCCACTATTTTGGAGTTACTAGTCTCTGAAGACTTCAGATTTCCTGGGTTTTTGGAATTTTTAGGTTCCCCGTTCTCCTTTGAATACACCGGAGCTTTTAAGGATTATGACTTGGCGCTGCTTTGAATTTGTTTTCCTCAGCTTAGTTTCGCCAAATCGGAAGTTTATGTTGAAGTTTGTGCTAGTTAGTTGACGCATCGAAGCTTCGTCGACTTTTAGCGTCCAGTCCGCGTGAATTTCGTTGGGATTGGATCTCTTTAGTATTCGCCATTTATCGGTGGAGAGATTTTCATTTTGACTCCCAATGAGGCTTTTGAGTCTTTCGTCGCTGAATGTTGCGCTTTGTGGGAAAAAGGCAAGGAGAATTTCTGGACGCGAACTATTTTTGGCGTCTAGAGCAACCAGTTTGATGTTGTCGTCTAGGATTATCCCGGGAACCACTTTCTTCAACCATTCCGAAGTTTGATGGTCTTTGCACGAAAGGATTAGATAACCTGACTTATACGAGCAATTGAAAAATTTGGGCTTAACCGGCTCGTTTCTTTGTTGCTCTATTGCAGTGAGTAGAGCATTCTGGTTGGAATCTAACTGAGCCGTAGTGAGATCGGTGTTGGGATAGTCCTCCGGGAGTATTCCAACTTTGATCTGTTCCAAAGCTTCCTTGAAGGAGATTCCAGTTTCGACAGAAGTTATTGCGGAGTCTTTGTTTTGAAGAGTGTTTTGGGCATCTTTTTTTTTTGCTCATTCAACCTCGCTCTTTTACGGGAGCAGAGATTTTGTTTAGATTTTTTAGGAATCGGTTTTTCGTCACTACTAGGTAGTTCCGATCCTCGGGGGCGTTTTGCTGGTCCAGAGATGTGCTGACTCAGTGCTTGCTGCCGAGCTTCCTTTGCAGGGATCCCAGCTGTGACCAAGTTCTTCAGCCTCCTTCTCTGACCCTTGGTGAGGTTTTTCTTCCACGAAGAGTGGACCTCAGCTGAATCTAGCACTTCAGATTCAGTTTTTGTAGTGACGTTACTTTCGTCACTTTCATCCTCTAGCGACTCACAACGAGTCGGGGTGTTGAGAATGGAAGAGGAGCAGGACTGAACATCCGCAGATGCGTCGCTCAGTACTTCATCCTCTTCGACATTCATAGAGTCGACCTCTATGACGATTTTTTCCGACAGAGAGAGGCTGCCGGAACCCGGAAGATTTTTGTTTTTTTGTTGAATTATTCATGAAATTCCCACGAGTTGCGCGGTAAAGAAGGTCAACTGCATCAGTGACCCGCTTAATGCAGAGGGGGCAGACGATACTGTGGAGGGTGCCCTGGTACTCCACAGGCTCCGTTAGAGGCAGGGTATTTGATTGAAACCCCCCCAACCATTCATCCCTCAGCACGGGTCGCGTCACACCTTGGGGTTTATCCATTACTTTCTTTCCATAATGGTTATTATGGAAAGAAAGTAATGGATAAACCCTATTACAGCTATTACAACCATCCTCCTTTTAGGGGCTTTGAACCCACTGCTCTGGTTCTCAATAATTTCAGGTTCTTATACGGACATGCTATTATCAAGATAATTTCAGGTTCTTACAAGGACATGCCATTATCGAGATCCGTCATTCGCAGGCGGAGTTCTGATGTTAATAATGAACACTGGCAGAAAACTGACACACAAAGAAATTTTGTGTAGGGTCCGAGGTGGAAACTGGAATTGGGATAGCTCATTCAGAATTGTCGTAAACTATCTTTCATCAGATGGTTATATCGATTATTTCTGATTGTAGCAGATCTCTTTTATGTTCTAAGTTGAAACTTTTGGATATTGGGTTCAATTCCCGATCAGTCAAGGATCTTCCCGGGTTGGAAATTTTCTTGACATGCCTTGAAAAAAACTTCGGGCCTGAAGTTGAGACTATGACTATGTCAATGTCAATATGGATAGGACCATTGTTTGTTTTTTTTTCGCAATTTATGCCTACTTCTAATGTTCTATTGATAGATATTTATGCATGCAACAGAGCCAGTTCGCTTTGTTTTTGTTTTTAAAAGACTGGCTTCTTGATATGTTTGAAAATAAGTATTATCTATAAGATAAATCGTCCTGCTCAAACCTTTGTAGGGGTATGAGGTGAGCCATCATCATCATTATCATCATCATAATTCTGTTCGTGGTCGTGACTAGCCGATCTTGGATCGATTTATAGAAGATCGATCTTTTCCATTTCGATTTTTTGGTTCGATTCTTTGTACTCGAAAAAACCGCGAAAATCGATCTTTTTCTCCCGATTTTTTCGATTTTAGAAAAACTTTTTATAGATTTGTTTTTCAGTGTAGCACGGACGGATTTCATGGGATGTTTGCTAGCTGGGTTCTGGACAAATACCATTTGTTGAATTTGTAGTAATGATTTTCAACTAATTTATTTGATTAATTCCATGACGTTTCAAGATGAATGCTCTGGAAAATGCCATTTTTCTGAGCTTTAATTTTTTTGTGGTCTTCATAATGAGTAACAAAATTAAATGTCTTTGATGTTTGAATAGAAATAATAAAATTTGTATTCCCTGTGTTGAGTATAGAGGAAACTTTGGAGAAAAACGCAGTTGAAAATTTGGGAATCGTTCGTGACTTCAGACTGCAGTAGCTGCACAACACGAGGGAAAAAACCACTGGACGATGCAGAACCTGCAGAATAGTGGAGCATCAAGAGTAAACGACGATTGCAGCAATCAAAGGTATTAACAGAGGGCATCAGAGGCAAATACATGACGATGATATTTGATGCTTTTCGTACTGTACGCCCAACATCATTGAACTATGAGCATGCGTTTTTCTCCCCTGGAAATTTCGTTCATGAGATCCGATTAAGATCTGAAAACGATAAAATTAACATTATTTGTGTCCCTAAGTAGTAGCAAAGTAGCTACTAAGCAGCAAAAACTTGAAAAATGTTTTCTTGTAAACTAATTATTATCATTTGTTCAAGAAAATGGTTTATTTCAAAATATTTTTTACCGGTAAAGAAATTTTTATTACCGAATAACCGGTTATTGAAATTTTGGCACGGTAATGCAATCCCTATACAGCACCCAGCAAACTTATCAAAAGGCCAGATTGATAAGTGAGAAACGCATGTAATTCGATAGAAAAAAATCTGAAAAATAAATGGACATAGCATTGAAACTGGACAAATAATATTAATGTTATCATTTCAAATGTACAAAATACTTTGGAAGCAGAGGTCTCCCAACCGGTTACAGGGAAACTTCGATATAACGTACCCTCGTTATAACGTACCCTCGATATAACGTACACATTTCCAAAGTGTAAAGGAAAAAAATTTTCAATATTTTTTTCCTGATTAAAACAATGAATTATCTGTATTGTGGTGCTAAAACAAGTATTGTATCTTCAATCAACCCATAAATACAGCTGATTTTGTAATTCCGGATTCTAAATGAAGCAAGCTTCAATCAACAGTACGGAGGGAAAGATCATGAGAAAGGCTGGCCTCGTTTTCTGATTGAAGTTATTCATTAACTTTACTAAAACAGCAACACAATAATGTATTATAGACTACGTTTGTGAGTACTTTATTATGCTTCGATATAACGTACAATTCGATACAACGTACAATCTTGAAAGTGAAATGTACGTTATATCGAAGTTTACCTGTATAATTAATTGTTTTAATTGTCAAATTTCACAATGAATTTGTTTTGTTGACCCTAATTTCTCACAGTTAGGCATGTAATCACAGGAATAGGGAAAGTATTAGTAATATCATAGAATGTAGAATAAACGGTTCTATTCGGTTTCTCAAACTGCAACCGAATTATATCATACTAGCTAACCCGGCAAACTTCGTCCCATTTACATGATTAATTCTCGAGTAATGCAGAAATTTGTGTTTTATTTGTATGGCAGCCACCCCTAAGAGAGGGGGGAGGGGTATCTAATCACCATAGAAACATTCATAGCACCCTAAAGTTTCCATATGCCTAATTTGGTTTAATTTGCTTGATTAATTCTCGGGTAATGCAAAATTTTGTGTTTCATTTGTACGGCAGCCCCCTCTAAGAGAGGGGGAAGGAGTATCTTAACACCATAGAATCGTTTATTGCATCCTAAAACCTCCACATGCCAAATTTGGTTTCATTTGCTTGATTAATTCTCGAGTAATGCAGAAATTTGTGTTTCATTTGTATGGCAGCCCCCCCTTAGAGAGGGGGGAGGGGTCTCAAAATATCACGAAAACCTTCCCCGGCCCCAAAAACCCCTACATACCAATTTTCATGTCGATCGGTTCAGTAGTTTCCGAGTCTATAAGAATCAGACAGACAGACGAACATCACTTCATTTTTATATATATAGATAGATTCTTGACATTTCTATAAATGACATCTGTGAAAATGTAGTGAAGTTTGAAAAATTTATAAAAAAATCAATTAACTGTTTAGGATAAATTGCATTTTACATGCAGTATTAGAAAATATTACTCGAAAATAATATTTACTATACTTTCATATCCCAAAACTCCTTCCCTTTGATATTTTTCGACGTAGAACTACGTCTTTCAGGAAGGGTGCCATATCAGAAAACAGGTCACGTTTTAATGAAATAAAGTTAACGTTAATAACTATTTTCACTGTGAAACAATTCTCATGATTTGCATACCAATCGCATCGGAAATTCTCTAAAATTTGTTTGATTTGCTATACATTATAATTCGCTAATCTCTAAACGGTTTAAATTCCTCAAAACTGGAAGAACTTCCTTTTTTCCCATACATTTGTTCTGCCGATTATGTGCTAACCCTACCCGTATTTCGAATGCTTATAACTCGAACATTTCTTAATAGATCGGAAAGATGTTTGCTTCAATTGATAGGAAATATTTCTACGCGTCTATCACAATTAATAAAATATTATTTTTCATGAGATGCACAATTGAATAACTGTAAAATGTCAAACGTTATTTAAACGCCCTAATTGCCAAGTTTTTCCCAACAATCCCCAACACAGACTTCAAAAGCGATGTGCCTGGGGGAATCCGCTTTGTCAGAAAAAGAAAGGCGGGGGTATTTTTTGGTGTTGAGTACTTTTGTACTCGGTTGTCGTTGTGCAGACCGGAATATGTTTCCTTAAAACGTACTTTTGAACTGTGAAGCCTGGAAAAATCGTCATTTCAGATACTAGAGGTGAATGAACTTTCGCGGTTCGAGAGCTACGTAAACATGAGATGTGCAATAATTTCAGAGGGAAATGTAAAATACAAATGATCGTTTGACAATTCTTCCGTTCACATTTTCTTGTAGTCCTAGGCATCATATCAAACGTAAAAGGACGTTCATCGAATTTATTTGTAACGAAGAACATAAATTATTACAAAAATTTCGATGCATTCTAGAATAATATTCGAAGTGGTAAACAAGTGGATTGCATGATATAATTGCGTAGTTCTACGTCGAAAATATGCGGTCGTGTCCTAGATACAAACCCTTCCAATTTTTTGTATATTTTCATAGGAAAATCCTTCCTGTTGCGACCAAGGTCTAACAGTCAAGGAAAAAAACGTATCATATCGTTCAGGAAAATTTATTTACACATCACTTTATACATAAACGACACTGCTTAGAACTAAAAACACAAACCCCAAAATCCACGACAACAGTCCTGAATCCGCAGCTGGAAGGGAAGATCGATAAGTACATTATTTGCATAAGAATATGTATTCTATCTTACCTCGATTATCAGGAACAACCAGGATAGAATATTGATTATTTGTTCCACACACATTACTTACCACAGCACAAAACAAGAATCACAACAAAACAACAACACAGGAACAATAACAAGCGAACTGACAAAAGACAGGAACGCATGGCAACGGTCCCGCTATACAATGAGTAATTGTTTGTAGCGAATATTCCAGACCAAACCCAAACAATAACTGACAGTTCGGCTGAGAAGTTCATAAGGTTGACGTCTAGATGGCGCCTCTTGCAATTATCTACTTGACTATCACAAAGCACAAAGTTTTTCAATTGACGAATTTACGTTGGATTTACAACTAGATGGTGCAGCGAGTAAAATGAGGATGTTTTGAAAAATCAGAATTTATCTTCAAATTTCCCGGTTTCATGTATTAGAAAATCATCATTTTACAATGTGCTATGTGTATTGCGAGGAATGGCTTGTTATAAGTATTGTAACTTTAATTTTTTTCAACTAAGTAAACGATGAATAGGGTGTTTTGCGCTAAAAATACTGCAAAGTCTTCTCGTATCGGCCCCCACATAATCAATGATATCAGCCAATTTGATATGATAACTATTTCATCGCAATTATCCATAGTTTCAATAACCGGTATACATTATCAAACATAAAATTTTCAAAGATTGTCTATGACTTTGGTCAAATCGCGTGTTGAAACCATCGTAAATATACAAAACTCCAACTTTCTTACCATATACTGACGACATTCAAAGGCTGAAATGAATCTAAAATTATGAATTGAAATATAGATTATTTCGAATATACCTTCAACCTGATATTCTTGGGCGGCCTTTTCATTTGGTGCTATGGCATTTTTTGAACTTTTAGCATAACTTTGAACATGTTTCAAGAACAAAATTCAGAGGAATTTCGATCTGGAGATAAAGAAAGTCACACATAGAAACTATGAAAGTAAACATTGATACTAGAGATGAAACCCATATCCGACCTATATTGGTCGATATTGGATACGGGTTATTGGAAAAAATTCCATGATTTCTCATTAACACAACATAAATAACGGACGGCGCCAGTGTTTGTGTGGTTAGCGTAACAGCCTCACAATCTGATCGGCCTGGGTTCCCAGGTGGCGTCGTTGGGATTTTCTGAGGCGAAAGATCTCTTGTTACGTCTACCTTCGGAAGGGAAGTAAAAGAAGTTGGCTCGGATCATGAGTTGTCGAATCTGATAGGTAGGAACAGCAAAACCATTTATCCATAATTAAAAATAATGTATGATTACTGAAATGCCAGACTTTTTAAAAAATTAAATCAATATTTACTCATTACATTAATTTATTAACTGTACTCAAAAATACCCAGTGGTTATTGTTATGATGAATGAATAATAAATTTTCGAAAGTTAATGATGACAACCGATTACGCTTTGCTTCGTAAACCAAGCTAACTTCAGAGAACAGTCTTCGCTGTAATACGTACTCCTTGCCCTCAATTGACTGCTTAGATTTCAATGACCACCAAATGTAAGGATCGTGATTGCGATCGGTTCTAAATGTTTTCCTATTTCATCGATTTCGTTGGCAACGGATTTTTTTTCCTGAACGCGACGCTAACAATTATTTTCATTTGTCACTTCGTTGAAACAGTCCCAAAGTGTGTCGTGAGTTTCGGATTTGATTCAGTTTCGTCTCTTTTGTTTCATTTACAGGTCTTGAAGACGACGATGAGCTGTTACTCTCAAAAGATTCGTCGCATGATATTTTATGTACGCCAATAACATTGCCAGCAAGACTGTTTACGTGCCAAGAACTTCTAAATAGTCTGACTAGATCTTCGGGTCTAAAAAGGTTGCAATTGAGTAATTCTGATCTTCTCCTAAGTAGTAAGTTATCAGAAAAAAAACCCTGTTAAAGATTACTACCAGAAAACTTGGAATAAAGGATATCCACGGAAACGGGAAATTTATTCATAGTTCATTATTTTTATTTATTCATTCGTTTCATGCACAAATGCAGTGTAATCCAGTTTCGTATTCGCAAATAAAAAGCCGAATATCCGACTACCGGATATCCGACTATCAGGTCTTGAAGTTATCTGGTATCCAGCCAACCTACTATCCGTTTCATCACTAATTGAAACCAATTTCACTTCAATTTTGTTAGACCTTTTCCTCTACTTAAAAATGATCATGTTTGTCTACGAAAATTATCTTAAATGGCCATTAGAATGGCTTATAAATACTGCTGGGTGATAGAAAATTAGTTTTTGCGCATATTTGAGTAATCATAAACAGTTTCGCATCAATCAAAAAAAAATTTTGTTTTACTTTGATATAACGTAACTCGATATAACGTAACGAGAAAACAAAAGTTGCCTTATATCGAGGTATAACTGTATACAAATAAACGCACAAAAATAATTCCCTTATAATAGGAGTACCGGTAAGTGTCTTCGTTTTTTTTCAAAAAATAATGCTTTATTCTGCAAAAATGATTACAAATTTAGTACTCAAAGTATTGCCCATCGCTAGTCACAGCTTTCTTCCATCTTTCTGACAATTCACGGATCCCTTTGCGAAAATAATCGGCCGGTTTGTCGGCTAACCACGAATCGATCCAATTTTTGACTTCGTCAACATTGGAGAAGTGCTGGTCAACCAGGCGATTTTGAATTGATCGAAAATGGTAGTAATCGGACGGAGCAATCTCTGGAGAATGCAGCGGGTGTAATAGGACCTCCCATTTCAGCGTTTCCAAGTATGTTTTGACCGGTTTCGCGACATGCGGCCGAGCATTGTCGTGCTGCAAAATAACTCCATCTTGTCTTTGTCCGTATTGTGGCCGTTTTTCCTTCAGTGCACGGCTCAAACGTCGATTGTCGTCGGTAGAGGTCTCCCGTAATTGTTTCATTCGGTTTCAGCAGCTCATAGAACATCACACCCAGCTGGCCCCACCAAATAGACAGAATAGTATTCTGGCCGTGAATATCCCGCGCGTGAAGTTTCTCAAACAGTATAAATTTCTTCGCTTGAAGCAAATCCTTCTCCACTCGATCTGGTTACTCTACTGTTTATTCCTACCAAGCTCACCTCGTTGTTTGCACCTTTACGGTTTTATTGTACTTTCACGTAAAACATGTTTCATTTGTTTCCTTACAATTGTCATTTGAGGCCAATTTAAGTTCTCCCGTAATATTATTTGAACATCAATACTGAGTAGAAAAGGAGAATCTCATGGGTTATATATATGATTGTGTGATAATACAGCCATTCTATGCCAAACCGATATTCTTTCTCAGATTTTCGTCAAAAGTGGTAATTTTGTTCATTATTGTAAAACATTAGACCCGTAATTTTAATTTTTTTATTAGGGTGCCCATTTTCATTTTGGGGTGGCCCTTTTTCCAAAAATTCATAACTTTTGAACCACTGAATCGGTTTAGATGATCGACATATCAAATTGAAGCCAATGAGTTTTGAACATGCGAAAGAAATGGATATTATTTTCGTAAATACTGATTCTAGTCCTTTTTTATTGTTTTCATGGCCTTGGACTAGAGGGCGCTATATATTTTTATATTTTTTCTTGATAGCTTGATAGCTGATTTTTTGCATAACATATTTCGATATCGAAGATGCATTTTTTTTCGTTTTTGATTTATGATTTTTCAAAGTTAATCGATGGTTCAAAAAAAACAATTTTTCCTCCTTTTTGTCACTACAAAAAAATCATTACTTTTGAATAACTGGACCGATTCAGATGATCGACATATCAAATTGAAGGAAAAATATACTTTCGCGGAAAATTTGGATTTTCGTTTTTGTAATTATTGATTGAGTTAGTTTTTCATAGTTTTCTCGGTTAAAGATAGAGAGCGCTATATTTTTTAATATTTTTCTCTGGAGAGATGAGGATTTTTTACATAACATATCTCGATATCAGAGATGCTATGTTTTTCGTTTTTGAGTTATTATTTTACAAATTTAACATGTTTTGAGTCTTCGTTCAAAATTCCTTTGTGACTAGACAAAAATTGTGCGGCTAGAATCCAATCTTCCAGTAAGTGTGATATTTTTTCAAAGAAAGTTAGTTTATTGGCTTCAATTGAATATGTCGACCATCTAAATCGGTTCAATAGTTCAAATGTTATGAATTTTTGCGAAAAGTCATTTTTGGATAAAGGACGAATAATGATCTTTCGAACCACCGGTTAACGTTGAAAAATCATATCTCAAAAACGAAAAAAATTGCATCTCTGAAATTGAGATATGTTATGTAAAAAATCCTCAGCATTCCAGGAAAAATATAAAAAAACTATGAAAAACTAACTCAATCAATAATTACAAAAAATAAAATCCAAAATATCCGCAAAAGTATTTTTTTTCCAAACAAACTAACTTATAAACTTCAATTTGATATGTCGATCATCTAAATCGGTCCAGTTATTCAAAAGTTATGAATTTTTGTAGTAACAAAAAATGGGGAAAAATGTTTTTTTGAACCACTGGTTAAATTTGAAAATTCATATCTCAAAAACGAAAAAAAAATGGCATCTCTGATATCGAGACATGTTATGTAAAAAGTCCTCAGCTTTCTAAAACAAATATTTAAAAATATAGCGCTCTCCAGTCCAAGGCCATGAAAACAATAAAAAACGACTACAATCAATAATTACGAAAATTAAATCCATTTGTTTTTTTTATGAAAGGCTAGTTTAAAATTAATCTTTCGGACCACTCTAAAATGGAAATGGTCACCCTAACGAAAAAAATAAAAAAAAATACGGGTCTAATATTTTGCGATAAAGAACAAAACCACAACTTTTCATGGAAATCTGAGAACCACTATATCGGTTTAGCATGGCATGGCAGTATTATTATATATATACAATTTATCGTAAAATTAAGTATACACCTCATGCGGCTTTGTTATTTTTGAGTTTTTTGGGGTTAAAAAGTAAATAATTAAATGCGATTCATATTCATCGTAGAATCCATTTTACTCTCATGTAGTGATAAGAAAAGAATTAAAATTGTCATATTACTACTTCATATTTCATATACAAACAAAAAATCTCCAATGTCACAATGTTGTCCACCTTACTAACCATAAAGTTAAGAAAAATGTTTATATATAGTTTAAAATATATATTTAAGAATTCTATATATAATTATAATGTATAATCAAACTTATGTAACAGATTTTTGGTTTTTTTAGCTTTGAA
Source organism: Toxorhynchites rutilus septentrionalis (assembly GCF_029784135.1). Taxonomy (NCBI): domain Eukaryota; kingdom Metazoa; phylum Arthropoda; class Insecta; order Diptera; family Culicidae; genus Toxorhynchites; species Toxorhynchites rutilus. The sequence continues at coordinate 12,936,343 of NC_073746.1, forward strand.
AATGAAAATTCAAATAATAATTATTATCATTGAAAAGATTTTTGTAAAATTTCAACACGATTGATAAAAAAAACTTTTTGTGTTTTTGATTGATGAGATTGATAAAAAAATGACAAAAAACGGTTTAGGCATATAAAAATTGAACAAACTTGATTTATCAGCATATCAATTCTTCGATATTGTAGATATTGTTGTAGAACTCATTTTTCTTCAAAAGTTCCTCGCGGCGTGCTTGTTTTGACTATATGTATTTGTACCACAAAGTACAACCCACACTTTTGAATTATTGAAAAGTAATATGGTGGTCAGCGGTCCACCCAAGAGCATTTATTTTCTCCAGGATTGTTAACTGTGTGTGATATGAATCATCGGATCATCGGATTTGATTACAAAAATCATGGAATCAATTAATTTCAATTCAATTATTTTTATTTTTATTTAATTAATTTTTATTAATTTTAATTTTTCAATAATTTTTTACGGATCGGAATGATTTTTTTTTGTTTAGTTCGTTTTAATGACTATTTCTTCAATGTAAAAAGGTGACAACAAAAATTTTCAAATCAATTACAACAACCAATTACTATTATTGTGTATTATCAGTTCGAGACGAATATATAAAAGTAAATTTGGAAGCGAAATTTAAGATCAATTTTAACGACGAAGCTCATTCGACTCGAAAAATATTGCACATTGTGATCGAACAAATAGTGTATTTAATTCTGCTCATTCAGTTGATGATTTAAAAGAATGAATGAACGAATCTTATGTTTCGAATTAGTTTCTGAAATGCCTTCTGTTGACTTTAATGTTTATAGTTCTATGGTTGAAAATGGCTGTCGATCGAAAGAAGAGCCGATAGTAGGGATTAGTTGGTATTGGGCACAGAAGAAATGAAGCCCAGCTATAGTAAAGGGTGTGTCACATCAAATTGCTTCACGGAAAAAACGCTGTAGAAATTTAATTTTTAGGAATTATATCTTCAGCTTTCGCTTATAATCAGATAAGAGTGTATAGATCACGTTGGCCATGCTTCACTGTCAATTTTTCGTAAATTTGGAAAAATGTCGTCGAACGAAAAAGAGCGTCGTGAATTAATCCTGCGCACTCATTTCGAGAATCCGGAGTTGTCACATCGGGACATCGGTAAGATGCTGGGAATCGTCCAATCCACGGTCAGCAGAGTACTGAAACGATACTTCGAGAACCTAACCATCGACCGGAAGGTGAAGAACGGCAAAAATGGATGCTCCGTCAGTGAAAAAGATCACAAGCGCGTAGTTAAGCAGTTTAGACGTGATCCGAGAAGTACGGCCCGGGATGTCGCCAATAAGCTGAATTTGTCAAGTTCATTCGTCCAGCGGACCAAGCAGCGGGAGGGCCTGCGTACATACAAGGTACAGAAGGCTCCTAACCGCGACGAAAGGCAAAACATGGTGGGGAAGACGCGAGCCCGGAAGCTGTACACCGAAATGCTGACGAAGCCGCATTGCCTGGTAATGGACGACGAAACCTACGTCAAAGCTGACTTTCGTCAGCTGCCGGGCCTGTTGTTCTTCTCCGCAGAGGACAAATTCAGCGTTCCGGAGGAGATTCGCAAGCAGAAACTATCCAAGTTTGCCAAAAAGTACATGGTGTGGCAAGCGATCGAAGCACGAGGGCCCGACCATCTTCTGGCCGGATCTCGCTTCGTGCCACTATTCAAAGGACGTGTTGGAGTGGTACGAAGCCAACGGGGTCACCTTCGTGCCAAAGGAAATGAACCCGCCCAACGCGCCGGAGCTTCGCCCAATAGAGAAATATTGGGCGATTATGAAGCAGGCCCTCCGGAAGAACCCAAAAGTTGTCAAATCGGAGGCGGACTTCAAGAGAAAATGGATTTCTGTTCAAAAAAAACTACAACCTGACGTTGTACAGAACCTTATGGACGGGGGAAGGTGCGAGCATACGGGCTTGTGCTCGAAGTATGAATAAAAAGAAAATGCCAAAAGTTGTTTAATAGTTTTTATTTTACTGTCTAAAATTTACAGCGTTTTTTCCGTGATGCAATTTGATGTGACACACCCTTTATGAAGTGTATTGGATAAATTAATAGACGATCATTAAATTCATTTCTAAAATTTTATTGTGAGAAGAACACGATGATCGAGCAAAATTTCCAAAAAGCACTTCGAATCGATTTCCAAATCATCCGTTCCAATAACAAAGTTCTCGTAACATAGATCTGCATTCTACATCTACATCACCTTTTGAAATGAAAAAAATATAGTATGATCTAATATTTTCCAAAATATCAATTCTTCTGAGTTTAGTTCTATTTCCTACGAAATGAGATAGAAGTACGCTTCATTTGTGCATCAAAATAGCAAATTAAACAGCACTTCTACCTTGGGTTATATAGTTCACTGGTCGAATTCGTTTCCATATTTTAGCTGACGCAAAAATATCGGGAACATTCCACTCACAAAAATATGGCGCCAATGCAATAGGACTAACAGGGCTAGGAAGGCTTCGTCGGGCTTACGTCCAAACCACTCGCAACGTGGGACACAATAACGCTAATTACGACCATCGGTCGGTCAGGCAGCCGGACAGCCGGGGCGCGTTGGCTTGGTGATATCGCGGAATTTAGATTAATACACACGTGCAAATAAAATGCATATTCAATGACGCGTTGAAAATAATCAAATTTATGCATGAAAAATTTGTTATTTAGATTGGCCCCGGTTCGTGCGAATTGGGCCAGCAGTTGCAGCACACCGCCGGGTGTCATCGCTGGACCCGGACCCCCGGACCCGTACCCGGGACAACGACGAAGTGAAACGGATCACGGGTCGGTTTGTGCCGGTCGGAGCAGGTGCAAAAACTAAAAACAACTTTTTTCACGCTCTAATTGATATCCCGTGGGTAAAGGCGACACGAGCCTATCGAAATGGCGACACGGCATCAGGCTAATCAGGTATTTTGCTAGTGTACGCTTGGCTTGGATCCGTGGCGGCTTCCGTGTGCAGCTACACAGCTGGGAATTGGTACAGTGGCAACCTGGAGGAGAGGGTAAAGTTTTCTACCTAATTAGATTAGTTCATTTAAATTTCGCGATGGAAAATGAGCGCTCTGTTGGCACTGCAAGCCACAAATCGCCAGGGAATCCCAGTTTGCGGCGAGGATTTATGTGTGAAGGGATTTTTTTCACTCTCTGTCTCTGTTCCACGAATGCTAATTTCTAATTAAATATGTCAACGTTGAGAATTATGATTTGGGGCGCGAGATTTATATTCTGAAAATTTCCATGCACATTGGATGTGAGCTTTTTGATTATTCATTACAGCTGCTGTCACCATTTTTGCCCGGAGAGATATGAAATTTGCTTCTTCTGGGGACTTAGCTGCCAATCAGCAAGATAATTAAATTTGAATTTAGTATTGATTGGGCTAAATTGTGTAAATAGATTATTAGCCTTAAAATATTTTTTTCCTACCATTTTCCGCCAGCTTCCTATTCTAAAATTGAAAGAAAGGATTGTTGAAATGTCAGTATAGTATTCGGTGTTCTTCAGCACAAATTTCACAAGATACATTCGAGGTTGTAGCAGCATGTGATATACTCATTCGATGCGTCGCTGTCGTTGGAAGTTGAAGTTTGTAACTGGTTGGTTTGATAACTCGTGTTGGATTCGCTGGCTCACATCTCTCCAAAACTTGGCAGTAATTCTTCAAGTATGTAACGGTTTCTTCTAGGCTGGGCAACTCTCCATGCTTCAATGTTTTCTCCCAATGTTTCCGCGTTTCAGAATCAAGGCATTTTATTAACACATAGGTGATTATGAGGCTGCTAGTTCCGTCGATAGGTTGATCCATAAACTTCAACCCCTCCACATGTCGGGTACAGGTTTCTAGAAGGTTTCTCAGTTCCTTATGGCTTTCTTTCATCATCGTCTTCATGGATGTCAGTATAGTATTCGCGGACAGTCGTTAACGATTTGTTTTTCTGTCCATTACTTCGTTCATATTTGATAGGGCACTCACAAACAGTAATTCCATGAAAATAATGAATAAACTTATCTGCAAAAATATTTATCATCTACCTCAATCGACAAAACATATAATACTACAGCCAAAATACAACCCCATCCCCTGAGATTGAAGAATATATAAAAAGAGAACTAAAATTTCAGAAACCCGTGATCCACCACATCCTCCTATTCAAACGCCTATTGAAAAGATAATTCCAGTAACTGAACATAACAGGGCCAAATTATTCGCTTTAATTATTGAATTCTGTTCAGAGGCCGAGGAACTGTCGGCATCGTATGTCCGATCTCTCCTTCATACACACACAGGGTTGGGCCCTCTGGTCTGCTCTATTTGCAAAAGGATTACACTGACCGGGCGCTTGCAATCGCCGAAAGGCATCATTCGTACCGCCAGCCCCCTCCCCCCCCACACAAACACACACACACATTCGGTCGTGACTTTCGTTCGCAAATCACAACCCCAAAGCTGATGCCTGCCCCATGATAAACAGTTGAAAAAGATGAGATCCATCCCGATGGAACGCGTGCCCGGCGATTCAAAGATGTTTCGGGAGCGTTTCGGAAATCAGACCGCCGCCTATTTCCCATGCTGTGGAGCAGGAGAGGGGAAGGCTGGTCCCGTCCAGTAGTCTGCTGCTATTCATCACTGTCTGATGGCATTGAGGGATGGATGGTTCCACAACGGAGGGCAGAATGATTCGGGCTGCTGCTTCCAGACAACGCCCGACGGGATGATGAGGCGAGGAAATGTGCTTAATTATTGATGGTATCTCGCAATAATCCGGGTCATTTGTTGGGTTCCCGTGGTTTCATGCTTCGTGCTATCAGTGCGAAAACAAACGAAAAAAAAAAAGATTTATGCTTTCAGCGCTGGATGTGATGAGGATGCCCTTGGATGTGGCAGATTAGCATTCGGAAACTTCCCGCCACGGAATCGATTTTCGAAGGCCGAATTCACTGGCGAGGAATCTTCTGCATGGGAAGTGAATGAGTGCCCCTACTGTTGATGCGTAGAGAATTGGCTATATGATTAGATGAATTATTCGGATCAGCTTTTGAATTTATGAATGAGGCAGGAAACAGCCGTGAGGAGAGTAGGGCGAAAATTGAATCATCGTTTCATTAGTTGCATTTAGCATCAAAAATTTGATTTAAAACATAAACTGCAAAATAAAAAAATGCATTCAAACCGGAAGTCTAAGGCTGGCGCCGTTCTGCTTGAATTCTTTTGCTGACATAATTTAGACTTACATGTGCTAAAATCTTGTTCAACAGTTCCGAAATCGTCTTCACACCAGTTTTGTTTTTTTCTTTAGGATCGAACCGAATGTGCCCCGAAAGGAAGACAAAATAGTATGTCCCCACCACTTTTACAAATTCATCAAAACTCAAACGTGCAATAATTGTTTTAGTTTTATTTCCACACTGTTTTACTTCTCATTGTGTCCTCAATAATTTTGCCCGAGACAACAAAGTGCGAAGCGTGAAGAAAAAAAATCTCAGCTTTCTAAATCTCGAAGCCGTATGGCTCGAGTCTGCAGGTTTTCAACGATGGTTCTAGGTTTTAGGGATGTGTAATCTCAGAACGTGGTTTTCTTTTACTGGGGCCGTATTAAACTTCAGTTCATTTCAGTATCGAACTAAACATTAAAATTGGATTTAAACTGCCAGTCGCCAATCTGTGTGAACATTTAATTCCAGTTACTGGAGAAGCCAGCTATTAGTTGGCCAGTAGTCGGCTTATGTTATGCTTATGTTACTATTTTGATGTGGAAAATAATAAAAGTGGCATAGAAACATATTGTGTTTACAAGCCATGGTTCAATCGCCCATAAAGGCAATGTGAAAGGGAAAAAAAATAAAGTATTATTGTATGTATAATTATCATAAACAATACACTCCTACCACATAATATTTTTGTGTTACTTACTGTAACATTATTACACAGCCAATCAACCTCACAATTGAAATCCTCTACTAATCATAAAGTCCACCACGAAGGTATATTACTTTCTTATCTTAGCAAATCTTTCTTATCGTGATGCAAATAGATACACATATATAACTCTCTTCGAAATTCGCAGCCAAGATGGAGCCAGAAAATAACAATTGAAGTAAAACAATGTCAATAAAAGCATTGTGTCGAACGGTCACTCACATACGCAGATATTAAGTAAATTCATTGTTCACGGACATCGCATCGGACAAACGTAATGCACCAGGCTAACGTATGCCGTCCGACCTTACTAAAGAATCGTATCCTTTGTTTCAAACGAACCGATCAATCAGTGGAACACATGTTTGCTTGCAAGAGACCGCCGCTTCCGACAGCAAGTCGGCGGCCGACTCGGATAACGTCACCTCGGCAGCTTCGGGCCGCCGCAATATCTTATCCCCCCAATTGCATTGCACAATAGTCCAGGGAGTTAAGTTCAATGGAAATTAGCATGTAGAGCTCGACAGATATTCTATAGACAAAAACTTCAACAAAGTTGTTGCATACAGACTATCGCATAGAACAAAGTTTTTTTTCTAAGTTGCGTTATTATTATTATATAGAGTTATGGCACTTCTCAGCATTGAGCTGGAATATTCACCTACCCCCGGGCTTCTTGAATGCCAAAGGGGGATTAGGCTCTGTGGTATCTTTTGACGTAGGATTACGTCTTTCGGGAACATATTGGGGTACAAATTGAAAATCGAAAATCGAGCGCACCGTGAAAATTGTCCAATTTCAAATGCTTATTGCTCAGTTATTTCATGATGGATTAATGAGATTTTTGCGTCAATCAATTTCGGCACTCCATAACAATTTTTTACATTGAACAAAATAGTATATGTCATGAAACTAACTATCGAACAATTGAAAAATCTCAACCCTTATCTTAACGGAAATACCTACTTCTGATTGGTCGAAATCTACGACACATGCGGCGAGTCCCTAACAGAGACATCAAAACCAAGCTGCCGGGGGGAAATCGGAATTGCAAACACATGAAAGTAGGGGGAGCTTTTGTTCCCATCGAAATATGTTCCCTTACAGAGACATCAAAACCAAGCTGCCTGGGGGAAATCGACATTGCAGATACATGAAAGTAGGGGGAGCTTTTTTTCCCACTGACATGTATTCCCTAACAGAGATTTCAAATCCAAGGTGTCTGAGGGTAATCAGCATGTAAATACCCTCGTGGCCGATAGTTTAACTAACGACGCGCACAAATGGATAGTGCTCATTGTAACTAGTGTGGGCATTGCTGATTGCATACGTGCTAGCGAATAAGTTGGGAGCGATGAACGAGTGTTTTTTTGTTATTTTCGTTCTAATAAAAATCTTTCGATGGGTTGATTGAAGAATGATGTTTCAATGAACTGAATAGAACTTATGCTTGATAGAATAAAATAAAATTTAAATTTGGAATTTTTATGTTGGTTGCTTCGTGAAATTTCATACCAATTACCGATCATGTATTGTAAATTTTTTAGCACAACTGTAAAAGTAAAATTGTATATGGTAGCTATTGTGTTAAAATGACTTGAAATATGAAACGATTTTTTTTCTCCCAAGGAAAGTTCATGCGACGAACAAAATTGGAAAAATGAAGGAATATTCGAAAAAGTGATTTCACATATGCTCTACATATCGTATTGGGTGCTGTTAGCCTAATTGAAATTTGCATTGAGGCAAGTAGCATCGTGTTCCGTTGGGTTTAAAGCGAAAAGGAAATGGGTTGTATAAACACTCAGAAAATAAAAAAAATATATAAATGAAATTACCTTTTCCATTTCAAATATATTTTCTCTATACTAAAGTAACACTTCATTTCTGGTGAGAAAACTTGTGTTCGATAATGATAATTATCTTATATTACATTGATGAGCTTTTTTTTCTCAATTCCATCTATACATAACATAGGAGCCATCTCGTGCAGGACCACAGAGGGCGTCTTTAGTACGTGATACGCACCATCTAATGACTAATAACCATCTTTCTATCATTATCACTCGGTTATGGACACTGGTGGAGTGAACAAACAATACCTAACAACCAGATAAAACGGACCCAAATCATTATCGAAGAGTTTAACAATGTAATTCTTCAAACATATCAAAAATCAGCATGCAGCAGATAGCCTAACGGAATCCTACGTCAACTATGCGGTCGTGTCTTGGACACAACCCTCCTGTGACTTTTTTTCTATTTTTTTTTCTTTATTTTAGTGCTGCGCAATCATCGTGTTCTAATTGTGGTGATTCAGGAACCGTCGCACTATGTTACATGTTCCAAGAATCACCGCTTTCTGCATAACCGCAAGCTGCTCTGTTACTTGCAGCTCCTCCAAAGACTGCGTGAGAGAGTGGGAAACTAAACCAGTAGCAGAGATCACTACTGGTATAATACGGATGCCTTTCAAATGCCACATTTGTTTTAGTTCTTCTGCCAAGTCGTGATACTTGGTTAGCTTGGCAGCAAACATAGATTGTAGTATTGCAATGTCTATTATCAGCACTTCTTTCTTATTTTTATCGTAGACCATAATATCAGGGCGATTAGCTGGTATTCGGACATCCGTAATGATCTCGCGATCCCAGTACAACTTGTAGCAGCTATTTTCCAAAACCGGATCCGGAATATACTTGTAGTAGGGTACCAACTGATTTACCAAGATGCGTTTTGATGCTAGCTGTTGATGAACAATCTTGGCAACCGAGTTGTGACGATTGAGATAAGCTGATTCGGCTAGCGCTCCACAGCCGGCTATGACGTGTTCAATCGTCTCTCCTACTTTATCTGCAACAGTCGACAACGTTTTCGTGCAAGATGTACTTCCGTAGTTTTTGGTCGCTATTATCCGGTCCTGGATGGCTACCATAAACCCTTCTGTCTCAGGAAAGAGTTCACCTCGCACCAGCCACGTGTTCGATAATTTTTTGTTGATTGGCGCTTGCTCTAAACGATGGGGGTGCGTCCCATGAAGTTCTCTTTGCTTCCACGACGTTATTTTTTCTTCAGTAGTCTGCAAATTGCAACTTAGCTCGTACTGCTTCTGCGCCAAATGCAGGGCACTGAATCCACGGTCTGCTTCACAAACAGCGCGATGGATATCGTGACGGGTCTGACTTTCTTCGAAGTATCCCCGCAACTGCTGGATCTGGGAAACGCAAAGCGCTTTGATGTCAATGACACCTCTTCCACCTTCAACACGTGGCAAGGTGAATCTTTCTATGGACGACTTTGGATGGTGCATGCGGTGCTTAGTGAACGTTACTCTCATCGTTCTTTCAATGGCTTCTAATTCGGTTATTGTCCACTTCAGCACTCCGAAACTGTACGTAAGTGAGGGAACGGCAAACGTGTTGACGGCTTTGATCTTTTTGCCGCCGCAGAGGTTTGTTCTCAAAACCTGGTTGATTCTTATCAAGAATTGTTCCTGGAGTTCCTTCTTGATTTTTGTGTGACAAATCTCTTTCAGTTGCAGAAATCCCAGGTACTTATAGGATTCGCCTTCCACCAAATCTTGAATCACTTCACTCTCGTTAATGCGGAATCCTTCAGTCTCCACCAATTGTCCACGGTGGAGCTGTACTGCCTTACACTTTTCGATTCCGAGTTCCATCCGCACATCGGAACTAAAGTCGCTAACACACTGTAGAAGACTATGTAGCGCTTCTGTTGATTCCGCAAACAGTTTCAAGTCGTCCATATAGAAGGTATGGTTTATTGTCGTTGTTCTGTTGATATGGTAGCCATGGCTGCTTCGGTTGAGTGCTCTGCTCAAGGGGTTCATCGCAAGGCAAAACCACAAAGGACTGAATGTGTCACCTTGGAATATTCCCCTGCGAATATTGAGAGTTCTGGATCTCAACATAGTTGTTCCGTCGGTGATACTAAGCGAGGTGCTCCAGTTTACCATTGCGTGTTCCATAAACCTGATGACGCCATCATGTATCTTGTACATTTTTAGTACCTTTATCAGGTACGTATGCGGTAGTGAGTCGTATGCGTTTTTATAGTCAATGTACGCCATACTCATGTTCCTTCTGTTTCGGCTTGCTTGTCCGACGATGACTGCATCGATAACGACTTGATCTTTGCAGCCCCGCGTGTTCTGTTTACAGCCTTTCTGTTCTTCTGTTAATATTTCGTTAACATCGCAATGGTTTTGTATCTTTTTATTAATCACCGACGTAAGTAGCTTGTACAGGCTCGTTAGACATGTTATTGGCCTGTACTTCGCCGCATTCGCTGTGTTTTGATCCTTTGGCATCAGATGAGTAATTCCCCTGGCCGCGAACTCCGGTGTTGTTTGGGGCTTTTCTAATACCTTATTGAAGCACTCTGCCATTCGCCCATGAGTTGAAGAAAACTTTTTGTACCAGAAATTGTGCACGAAATCTGGTCCTGGCGCAGCCCAATTCCTGGAATATCGAATGGCTTCGTTGATATCATGGGCGGTTACCATAACGGCAGGCATTGCTTCAAGTCCGTTTCCATATTCCTCTTCTTCTGCCAGCCACATCCTGTTACTTCGGTGTTGAATAGGGTTCTCCCATAAGCCTGACCAAAACTGGGTAACTTCGTCAATCTCAGGAAGACCACCATCGTAATTATTGCGTTTCTTTTTTATGCGGCTGTAGAACTCCCTTTCGTTCATACTGAACATACGATTATCCGCATGCCTTTTCGTACATTCCGTATAACGTCTTAACCTTTTTGATAGAGCACTCAACCGTTGTACATGGGTGTCGAGGATCTCAATGATGCGGTTTTCATTATGATCAGAGAGCTCTGCCGGCTTCACAATTTCAGCAACTCCACGAATCAGCTTTCGCGATCGACTTCCCCTCTTGTACTGCGTTAGTCGACCGATTTTTACTCGGAGCGTTTGGATACGACCTTCCAGGCGTCTCATCCAAGCAGGTTTCGTTTTTTTGGAGAGTACGCGGTTCTGTCTATCGTCTTGGTGAAAGGTGCGCATTCCTAACGTCCGTACAACAGCTACAGTTCCACAATAAACGATAAATTGCAGCTCCTCTAGATTCTCTACCACTTCCAGGTACACAGGTAGAACTTCCTGGTCGAGTACTTGGACGGCACTCGTCATTCGGTGGGAATACTGCAACTACGGAATCTTGTGTCGGGTTAAGGGGTCCGTTCCGTAAAACTGGGTCACTGCTGCATCCATGTGCCAATTCGTTCTTTAGTTGACCTCGTTGTTGATCCTCTGCCGGCTCTTGTCCTCTAGGCTCATCCACTGGATCCGGTGGTGGTGCAATAGATTCGCGCCTTTCACTAGCGAACGATACACTCAGCCTAGCAGAGCTCCTTCTCGACATATCGCTCGATCTTCCACTCTCTCTACGCAGTTCTCGTTGCACTTCCAACTTGATGGCCTCTATTTCAGCCGGGGACAGCATGTTGTGTGACAAAATCGCTCGTCTCCGTGTGTAGAGCTTATTCCGATCTAGTTGGCCGGCAAATCGTGGGAACTGCTCGTTGAACATTTCCAGCATTCTTGGTCTGCCGGACATGTCCGTCTCCAATCTTGTGCAGACATAATAGCAACGAATCACGAATTCATTCATCTCTCTCGTCCACATGATTCGTTGCCGTTTTTTTTTTTTTTTATTAAATCGTTTATTTTTACAGGCTCAGTTACATAAGTTTAAAGGAGCCAAACTCCTATCTGTATTGTTACAAGAATATAATCATTTTTCATTAATTCTAGTGTTAATGAAGTAGAGAATCGATTACTCGCGGTTTGCTCGAGTTTAGAAGGGTGACATTTTTTTCAGGAAAAGGAAGGGATATAAGGATATGTTCACAATGTTCACACTCACATTCGCACTCACATTCATCATACTCAATTCTTAAGCCTATCTTATATCTAATATGTATTCACATTTCACCTTATTCTATTGTTAGTGGGAAGGGATTTAATTTCTCGCGAAGGAAAAGGAAAAGGAAAATATAAGGATATAAGGACAATCACACACGAAGATCGATAACTTTTAAGAAGACGTATATTTGGGACATGTAATCAAGGTCTAACCGAGCCAACACATCTCTCACCGGCACATTGGGCTGTCTTCCTCTGGCCCGAAGAGAGTTTTCTAAATTCGATCTGGGAACAAGATACTCCTCGCACGACCAAACAACGTGTTCGATGTCGTGGAACCTTGGCCACAAGCACAGATATTGCCATCGGCAAGACTAAAACGAAAGAGTAGCGCGTCTAACGAACAGTGATTGGACATGAGTCGAGAGAAGGTGCGAATAAAGTCCCGACTCAAGTCCAGACTTTTGAACCATGGTTTGAGGCTAACCTTAGGGATAATCGAGTGAAGCCACCGACCCAATTCATCTTCGTTCCACTTACGTTGCCAGTTAACGATGGTATTTTTACGGACTAAAGAATAAAATTCATTGAAGGCGATTTGACGCTGATAAATATCGCCTTCAATTGCACCTACCTTTGCTAATGAGTCAGCCCTCTCATTACCCGGAATTGAGCAATGTGAGGGGACCCAGACAAAGGTAATGACATAACAGCGTCTGGTTAAAGCACTCAAAATTTCTCGTATTCTCTCAAGGAAGTACGGCGAGTGCTTTTCCGGCCTCACTGAACGGATAGCTTCGACAGAGCTAAGACTATCCGTTACAATGTAATAGTGTTCAACAGGTCGTGAGGCGACGCTGTCCAGCGCCCAATGAATTGCTGCCAATTCAGCAATATACACTGAGCAAGGATTCTGAAGACTGTGGGAGGTGCTAAAAAATTCGTTGAACACTCCAAATCCTGTGGACTCATTCATAGAGGACCCATCAGTAAAGTACATATTATCACAATTGATACGCCCATATTTTGCATTGAAGATCGTAGGAACGATCCCCGATCGATGATAATCTGGAATTCCATGGATTTTCTCCTTCATGAACAGATCAAAATGTACAGAGGAATTGATGTAGTCAGGAAAACAAACACGGTTGGGAATATACGAAGAAGGATCAACCTGCATGGAGATGAATTCATGATATGAAGTCATGAATCCAGAATGAAAATTTAGCCCGATCAGCTGCTCAAAATTTCCGATCACCAATGGGTTCATGACCTTACACCGGATGAAGAACCGAAGAGATAATAAATTGAAGCGATCTTTGAGTGGGAGTACGCCTGCCAAAACCTCGAGACTCATGGTATGCGTTGAGGGCATACATCCCAACGCGATACGGAGACAAAGATACTGAATTCGCTCGAGTTTAATGAGGTGTGTTTTGGCAGCTGATTGAAAACAGAAACTGCCATACTCCATCACTGAGAGAATAGTTGTTCGATACAACATTATAAGATCTTCTGGATGGGCTCCCCACCAGGTGCCGGTAATTGTACGGAGAAAGTTTATTCTTTGTTGGCATTTTTTACTCAGATACCTAATATGGGCCCCCCAAGTACATTTGGAGTCGAATCAGACCCCAAGCTACTTGAATGACATAGCATGAGTGATCGGTTTACCCAAAAGTTGAAGCTTTGGTTTTGCTGGTCTATGCTTCCTAGAAAAAACCACCATCTCTGTTTTCTCCGTGGAGAATTCGATCCCTAGCCCAATGGCCCAGGCTGAAAAATTGTTCAAAGTATCTTGTAAGGGTTCTTGCAGGTCGGATTCTTTTGATCCTACGACAGACACTACTCCATCATCTGAAAGTTGTCTTAAGCTGCAATTTTGTGTAAGGCAATTGTCAATGTCGCTTACATAGAAGTTGTACAAAAGGGGGCTTAAACATGAGCCCTGAGGGAGGCCCATGTAGGAGACCCGATTTACTGTCGAATCCCCGTGAGAAAAGTTCAAATGTTTCTCACAAAGCAAGTTATATAACATATTATTCAACAGAGGCGGCAGACCCCGAGAGTGTAATTTGTCTGTCAAAACCTCTATTGAAACAGAATCAAAGGCCCCCTTTATGTCCAAGAATACTGAAGCCATTTGTTTTTTTCCGGCGTAAGCCATTTGAATTTCTGAAGAAAGCAACGCAAGACAATCATTCGTCCCCTTGCCCCTGCGGAACCCATATTGTGTATCTGAGAGTAGGCCATTCGTTTCAACCCAACGATCAAGGCGAAACAAGATCATTTTCTCCAACAATTTCCGCATACAAGACAGCATTGCTATTGGGCGGTACGAATTGAAGTCGGACGCGGGTTTTCCGGGTTTTTGAATAGCTATAACTCGTACTTGTCTCCAATCATCTGGAACAATATTATGCTCCAGAAACCGATTGAATAAGTTCAACAAGCGATGTTTCGCCACATCAGGGAGATTTTTCAGCAAGTTGAACTTAATTCTATCCGATCCCGGAGCAGAATTGTTACATGAAAGCAGAGCAAGAGAGAATTCTACCATCGAAAACTCGGAATCAAGATCGCACCTACCTTGTGGTATAACTCGAACAATGTTTTGCACAGGAGCGGAATCAGGACAAACCTTCCGTGCAAAATAAAAAATCCATCGATGTGAATATTCTTCGCTTTCATTCGTTGAAGAGCGATTTCTCATGTTTCGAGCCACTTTCCATAATTTTTTCATTGACGTTTCTCGTGACAAACCTCCCACGAAAGTTCGCCAATAAGCACGTTTTTTCCCTTTGATCAAGTTTTTAAATTGATTTTCAAGGTCCAAATACGTTTGAAAATTCTCAATGGTTCCACGTTTCCGAAAAGCTTTGAATGCGTTCGATTTATCTTGATAAAGCTTGGAATATTGGCTATCCCACCATGGATTGGGAGGCCTTCGACGAATAGTGGAACCTGGGATGGGTTTCGTTTGAGCGCGAACCGCGCTGTCATAGATCAAACGAGAAATGAAGTTATACTCCTCCAATGGAGGCAAACCATCTCTGGAATTGATGGCTAGAGCAATCGCGTCCGCATATTTTTTCCAGTCAATGTGTCTTGTGAGGTCATATGCCATGTTTATAGATTCAGAAGAATTCGACCCAATGGTGATGGAAATTTTGATTGGCAAGTGATCACTACCGTTGGGGTCCTGGATTACATTCCACTTGCAATCTAACGATAGTGAATTCGAGCAAAGCGAGAGGTCAAGAGCACTTGGGTTAGCAGGAGGTTTAGGTACACGTGTTGTTTCCCCAGTGTTCAAAACGGTCATATTGAAGCTGTTACAAAGGTCATATATCAACGATGAACGATTGTCGTCGTACTGTTCCCCCCAGGCAGTTCCGTGAGAGTTGAAATCTCCCAAGATCAATCGTGGCTCAGGAAGGAGTGAGCACATGTCAACAAGTTGCTTGCGGCTAACCGCAGCTCTCGGAGGCCAATACAAACTGACAATACAGAGGTCTTTGCCTCTGATGTTTGCATGACAAGCAACAGCTTCGATCCCTCTAATAGGTGGAAGTTCAATTCTAAAAAATGGGTGGCACTTATTAATCCCCAATAGTACCCCTCCGTATCTGTCATCACGGTCCAAGCGTATAATATTGAAATCATGGAAAAATAGATCATCTCGCGAAGAAAGCCAAGTTTCGGACAGAGCAAAAACATCACAATTGAACTTATGAATTAAAAATTTGAATGTATCCAATTTAGGGATAAGACTACGACAATTCCACTGTAAAACAGTGATATCTCCGACCTCTCTATTTAAATTAGACATCAAGAGAGATAATCATTGCAAGAAGGGGCCATGTTTGCATCAATTGCTGCAAAATTGTCTTTAACACTGGAAGCATTGAGATGACAATGGTTCTGACGGAGTCGGAAACGTTAAAACACGTGAAGATTTGATCCAAAAGGTCAGTCAACTTTATAAATCCCGATTGGGAAGTTGAACTAGACGGAAAAACAGGGACAGTTGGGGTTTTTGATGTCCCCTCGAGTGCTGGGCCGTTCAAAGGTGAACCATTCCCACGGAAACCAGGAGGAACCTGATTTTGCTTGTCCGCTGCACTCGATTTTTTAGACATGCTAACAAGGGGTATAACCGGTGGGGCTTGTCCTTGAACTTTGGGAGTGGTCACATTTTTGCGCCGGGGATTCCCTTGGAAAATGAACGGTGTGCCCCCGTTAGCTGTGTCCGCTTCCATTTCGTCAACGGGCAACGTGGCGAAGACATTTTGAGTGTTGATTGATTGTTGTTGGGCAAGTGGAGAAGCGCCCTTTAAAATATCCGCAAAAGTGCGTTTTGAGCGTTCCTTCAAAGAGCGCTTCTGTTTCTCCCAGCGACTCTTGTAAGTTTCACAAGCTGAGAGCACGTGTGGGGATCCCCCGCAATATGGACACTTATGCTCAGTCGCACTGCAGGATTCCCCCACATGTTGCTCTCCGCAAGTTGCACAGCGCTCCTTGTTGGCACAATAATCTGAAGTGTGACCAACTGACTTGCATTTGTTGCAAGTCATGGGCTTTGGCACGAAGAGTCGCACAGGCAGTCTCAATTTGTCCACCATGACGTAGTCAGGGAGGGCCGAACCAGCAAAAGTTACTCGAAACGAGTCTGACGGCGTGAATTTCGTTTTTCCCTCTTCTTGGGATACTTTACCTAGTTGGCGACTGTCCAAAATTTTAACGCCCACCAAAGGGAGTCTTTTGAATTTACCAACTCCTTCTTTTATCAATTGGCACGTCAGACCCGTTTCAGTTACCACCCCCGAGATTTCTACGTCATGGGAGGGCACGTAGACACGATACTCTAGGGTGAACCTCTCGTCGATCACAATTGCATTTGCGTGTTTCCGATCACTCACGACAACACGCAGTTTGTTCGGCCTAACCTTAGAGATTTCGACCACGGAGGAATAAAATCTTGCCAGATCTTTCGAAACCTGAATGACATTAATAGATTTTCCTTTAGGTTTGGGCCGGAAAAAAACAACCCATGGACCAGCTCCAGGTGCATCGTCTGGATAGACCTTGACACGAGGAGAGGAAACAACTGAAGGGGAGGACGAGGTCGATTGTTGAGCGGGAGCGGGATCAGTAGGACTGGGAGGCAAGTTCGGGAGTTGAACGGAAGCGGGAGATTGAGGGGGTGAAGAGGAAAAGTTTGCCAATTTTCTTGAGGGGGGCTTGTTGAGGTTAATTAACTCTTTCTCTGAAGAGACATCTTCTGAGGGGGGAACGCGTTTGAGCGACTTCCCAGCCCCCGTTGTAGCTAGTGAGGAGGAAACAGTAGTTTCAATCTCCATTTCAACTTGACCTTCTGCCATTACGGCAGATATGAAATAATATAATTTTTAATTCTTCTATCTTCCTAAACCTATATATATTATACCTAAATCGCACACCAATGCGAATGAAATGAAACGGTGTCCCAATCGAACCGCGTTGCAATCGCTCGGTACAGCTGCAACGGTAAATCGCACCACCACACGATGATGGAATCGATGACGATGATAAAGCACACACAGCGATGATACGGCACACGCACCGCGCCCGCGGTGGAGAACTTCTTCCTCACGCTGGTTGTGATTGCTGCTCTTCTCACTCGCGCAATAAAGAGAACCCCGTTAGGGCGAAATAACTTCACCAGCCACTGATAACGGTATAATCTCCACTATATGATAGACGCGAACAAATTTGCGACCGATGTCTTCGGACTGCGCGAGCTGAAATGATTCGTTGCCGTTGGCGGCCTGTCAATGTGAGCGACTGACGTCGTCCAATCGCAGCATCATTTGCAGGTGCAGCATTGCCATTGTGATTTCTTGTGCTGCGGGTTCTGTTTAGCGTTCGGTTTACGGACTGAGCCCGATGACTAGGGGTCCGCTCTTGCACCAATTCCTCTAGCCGCTGGCCGCTCGCATGTACGCCAGCTCCAGTCCGGGGGCTCTGCTCAGGGGATCGCATTACTATAATTCTCCGATTTCTCAATTGCATTATTGGTAGTTTTCCTTTTCCCGGGAAAACACGGGTTGGCACAGGTTGCTTCTTAGAGTCCTCAACCTGCCTGAAGAACAGTATCTCAGCCGTTCCTAACCTGGAATACAGACGCTGTTGTGGGCCGCTCCTAACATGGAGAACAAACGCTACACTAGTCCCCCTTCCCTGTTTGCATACGACCCAAGGTCCCACCGGGGTTGGTTACCCGATCTTTCCAAACGTTGCTCGCATCTCAGCTAGTACCTCGTGAAGGTAGGGATCGGAGTTCCTGGGCAGAGGCTGAAGGTCGCAATGGGAACTACGAGACACGTGCACCAGGCTTAACTAACCTTATTATTATTATTATTATTATTATTAAACATTTATATTTGTAACTTAAGACTTCTGTCTTTTAATGTTACATTGTTAAATTTAAGTAGAATAAACGTTGCACAAAAACAAAATAAAATAATCAAACTATTTGAACAACTACTAATAACTCCTAATTGAGGGGCTTATAATGCAAGGGGTGTAAGTGACTTGATCGATTTCTCTTCATCAACTTTTTCTTCAGTTAATAACTCAACTGAAAAAAACGTTCCAATTTGAGTTTGCTATAGAACCCGATAGATGAGGCTCTGACCTGTCTTCCGCATTGTCAAATACAGCTGGGAATGTATTTGCAGCTAAGTTATGACCAAAAGAGAGAGTCGATGTAGAGAAATCGATGAAGTCACTTACACCCCTTTCATTCTAAGCCCCTCAATTAAAATGCTCTATACAACCTCTCTTAAATGCTGTGGACGAATCTACATTAGATAGACTTGTGAGTAAAGAATTCCAATGAGCTACCCCTCGCACGAAAAATGAATTCCCATACTTAGACGTACGATGCCTTGGCCAAATTTTATGGCCCGATTACTTTGTCTGGTTTGTAATTTACCATACAGATACTCTGGTTCTTTCGTTTTCGAAATTCTATGTAAAATTAAGCAACAACGAAGCTTACTAAAATTAATGAATGGGCATCCTATGAGGACATGTTGCAAGTGAGCAACATGGGACAATCTATTCAGGTTAAACACATACCGCACACAGAAATTTAGAGCAACCTTGAGCTTATTGAAGGTTGCTACAGATACATCATCAGATATGAGATCAAATGCTGAAAAATGGGGAAAAATAAGGCTTTTAAAAAGTTTTAATTTGGTATCAGTTGCTAAAAATGATGATGTCATATAGAGAGATCGTAAACCAGCGTAAACTTTTCCGCATTGTGATGACACATATCTATCCCGTCCAAGGTTCGATTGAATGCGAATACCAAGGCTGGTAGCATTATCGACAAATTCCACTGTACTATTGTCTAACAATAAAGATGGGTTAGGAACGCTATGAAATGATCTGTTGGAGATAAAGATTGCATTTGTTTTGGCTAAATTTAACGAAAGCATATTAAAAGCAGACCAATTGAGGACCCTACTCAAGCCCTCATTAGCCTTTTGAGAGATTTCAGTATTTGAATTACTGTAACAATCAAGAAAAAGCTGTACATCATCTGCGAAAAGATGAATTTTACAATTTCGTATTATATCAGGTAGATCATTAAAGTACAACGAAAATAAAACTGGACCTGGATAGAGCCCTGAGGAACCCCAGATGATACTGGACAAAAATTGAGTTAAAATTCCATCGCTGAAAACAGCCTGTGTTGGAGAACCCATTTTTATGTGACACTGCATCAAACGTTTTTGAAAAGTCTTACAGAATAAGAATGACAGGATGACCGCTGTCGAGCACTAATCCTATATCGTCAACAATTTTAAGCATAGTTGTTTTTGTACTATGCTTCATGCGATAACCAGATTGAAACTGGTGTAACATTTTTTTGTTTATATACTCACAAATATTTCTTTTAATAATGTTCTCAAAAACTTTTGATAAAGCGCAAGGGATGCTGATAGGTCGTTAGTAAATGTTCAATGGTGTTCAAATTAGATTTTTTCTTGATGGGTATAATTTTAGATTTTTTCCACGCATCCGGGAAAACGCTTGTTGTTACAATTGTGTTGAATAAATGAGTTATAGGTTTGACCAAAAGCGGACAAAGAGCTTTTATGAATCTTTTTGGTAACATGTCAAGTCCGAGAGCGTTAGAACTTATGGAGTGTAAAGCTTTACGTCATATTAATGAATGCTGTCGAAGTAAAATGCGTCATTGTTCCATTCGTTTGATCTTGAGAAGTCATTAGTATGAACATGATTTTGAGAGAAATTAGTACAGAATTTTCGGTTGATTTCGTCAGCAGAGAAATTATTTGAAATTCGAAATGTTGATCGACCAGTTCCTAGCGTTTTTAATTTCTTCCACAGCTCCTTAGGCGCTACATTCGCGGTAAGCCGAGAAGCAAAATAATTTTATTAAGCTTTACGAATTAGCCAATTTACCCTATCACGGACTCTTTTAAATACAAGGTGATCATTTAAGTTTTTGCTGGTTTTTCATTTCTTGTATAGTAAATCCAGCCTAACGATAGCTCTATATATGCTTGACTTAAACCAAGGATTATGCCTTCTGTAACAACAGTAGGAATTGGAACAAACGTATCACGTAGATAGCCCAAAATATTGTTGAAAAAAACCAACTGTAAATTAGAATCATTAATTTGATAAAAGGGGGTCCAATCAACTGAATTGGACGCCTCCACCAATGAATCAAATTGTATGATATTGTTATCTCGATACTCGATAGTCTCAGGAACTGATATGAAACTAAAATCAATAGATGCAAAAATTAGATCATGGTTGGATAACACAGGTACTTCAATTTGGTTAAATCTTAACACTCTAGAAGGATCATTAATAAGGATTAAATCCAATTGTGATGCTCCGTTATTATGAAAGAACGTCGGTTCATTACCCAAACAGTGTAAGGAATGAGTGGTCATAAAACCACGGAACCTGTCATGCTTGGGTGAACCTAACAAGTTTACGTTGAAATCACCCAAAAATAAATATGCTTATAAGCAACACCATACAACGATAAAGCGCGATTCACATACAAAATTCACGTCATGTTCACGTTCCGTCACGTCACGTTGCGTCAATTATTCTTCCATGCAATTCCCTGAGAGAGAGGAGCCAGCTCGCGTTTGTTGTGATCGCCCTTATGTCAGCGCGAACCAGTCACGGTGAACCAAGGGGAAGTATTGAAATATGCAGAAAATTTTAACAAGACATTTTTTTGCAAGACATTTTATGAGAAAATAATGTTGACGTCGGACTACATCTTTCATTTCTATACTGGGGTGTAAGTTCAAAGCTTCGAGAACGAGAGTGTTACATTGTAGAAACAGGATTTTGAGCAATAATACCTGCCGGTTGAAAGAAATGGTAGGATAACCGCTTCATTCGAAAGAAAAATTGTCTACGTGTTATATGTGTGTTACTCATTGATCCAAAAACTTGTTTCCATAGCTCAATCATTGCTTTGAAAGCAACCCAGCAAACATTAAATCGTATACTTTGCACGTGCCAAGTCTTAGAAGAAATCCGAATAAATCAGAATCGCATATAATATCAATCAAAGTATGTATCGTCTTTATTTGAAATTGCATAAAATGTAAAAACTCGATTTTATATACCATCATCAAATTAAGTCGCAATTCGGTATAAGAAACATCAATTTTATGATGTATATTGTCGTAAAATATATTTAATCAGCATCATATGCGTATATTACGCTGATGCAGTTTATATGTCGTATAAGCGTATAATTTAAATCGATTCAGTACTGTAGTAAATCGTGTTGCATGCTGAAGAAAATCATGAAACAGTAATTATATTAGATCCTAATAAAGAACATATTACATCATATTGAAATGTCAATGAAATGCTGATGCACTCGAAAGTTTTAACCGCTGTTGAATTAAATTTCAGGTAGCCGCGCGAGATAGCTGGTGGATGATAATCCAGACGACCGAATTTCGAACCCACATCAGAGCAGTTTTCACCAAACATCAATCTGTGTCATTTTAAACATTCATATTCCACTTCCAACATAAGTCAATCAATCAATTATTATTTCTACGAACATGAATACTCACATATAAAAATGGCGATTCGTGAGGTTATAATAAACATTTCACGAAAATATTTTGCGCCATTTGTTTTTTTTTCTATGTCTGTAATAAATCGTATATGCGTATGGCAAAAGTCGTATTTGGTGCTTTGATAATTCATGAATATATTCATATTAGATCGCAATTCAATTCCAACATAATCGCTATTATAGCCGGTCAAAGTTGCATATTCATCCAAACAAATTCGGTAAGCATTTGCCATGTATGTATATGGTCTCCACTTTTGCATGCATATGCCAGTTAGGCGCATTATATGCCAACCAAATTTTAGGGCATATGATGTTATATATACACTTGTTATGCGATTTAATGTTTGCTGGGAAGCTATTGAAATCACAAAAATCTGTATATAAGCAGGTGCCAGCTCGGAAATCCACTCAATTATAATTGTACAGCGGTTGGATCATGTTATCGCTGCTCAAGATTGATATGGAGAAGCTAACTTCGTTCATCAAGAAAGCGCTGATGAATGGAGTCACCACCAAGAGCATGTTTGTGCAAACGAAGGGCACTGGAGCGTCGTATTCGTTCAAGCAGGGCCATGAAGGAGTCCACCGAAGAGAATAGTACCGCTAAGAAGGCGATAAAGAAAGCGCCAGCATCGAAAAAGGCCACCGTTTCCGAGAATAAGGGCAGGGCATAGAAGACATCTGCAGGTGTGGCTGCCCGAAAGCAAAAGTCAAACAAATCCTCGAAAATCGCTGCATACAAGCCGAAAACGCCGGAGCCATAGAAGTAGCTTCGTAAAAAACTACCGTCGCCACACATAACACACAACACGAGAGTGTTTTCAGCAAATCAAATGCTGTTTCGAAATAAACTCTTTCGAATACTGCGGTCAAATACATTCTTTTTGTAATTTCTTCGATCAAGTGCGATCAACGTAAGATTACATCTTTCGAAAACTTGAATCTTGAGAAAGACAATTCAATCCTGCTTGACACACGCACAAACGATCACTCAACAATTTCACAAACGGGAAGTGGGTATTGTGAAGGAGGACAGAGTGAGCGCAATATTTATGTATACTGATTGGAAGCGACAGATATGTTGTCTTTTGGAAATGGTATACAAATTATATCACACACAAAGCGGACAAGACTGATTGGTTTACCTTCACTATCGGTCAATTCGATTGGACCTTCAGTGATACAACTGACTTGATTAGTAACCTGCATGTCAAATTTTTAGTTTGCATATGAATAGTCCACCAACGATGGGCAATTAAGAACGCCTATTAAGAACGCAGACACAGCATCATTTTGAGTCAACCTATTTTTATTTTCATCGGACAGAAACCGAATTCCCTCAAAATGCACCTGGGAGAAATCAATGGTGACTCTTTTCATTGGGATTAGCACTTATTTTATATATTCCACACACGCTGCATATTCAAATTGTATCGGAGAATATACAATCTTCGCCCAAATTGCAAAAATCGATTCACTGAGCTTGCAGCAATAAATCAAACTGGAACCAGTGAAAGAATGAAATAATGAAAGAATTCGCGAAAATTGAATGAACGATCGGAAAAAGTCACAAAAGAGCCTAAAACACCCATAAATTCACACGAGATATCCACCGGCAAGCAAATCATGAAAATCAGTTTGCTTATTATTTCGGATATTTTTTTAGAAATCATCGAAATAATTCTTTTAGACAACTATAACGGAATTATCAAAAGTAAAAAAAAAACTTTTCGAATGAGCCGATGCTGCTGGAAGTCATGATGTGGGACGCTGTAGAAATTTAATTTTCAGGAATTATATCTTCAGCTTTCGCTTATAATCAGATAAGAGTGTATAGATCACGTTGGCCATGCTTCACTGTCAATTTTTCGTAAATTTGGAAAAATGTCGTCGAACGAAAAAGAGCGTCGTGAATTAATCCTGTACACTCATTTCGAGAATCCGGAGTTGTCACATCGGGACATCGGTAAGATGCTGGGAATCGTCCAATCCACGGTCAGCAGAGTACTGAAACGATACTTCGAGAACCTAACCATCGACCGGAAGGTGAAGAACGGCAAAAATGGATGCTCCGTCAGTGAAAAAGATCACAAGCGCGTAGTTAAGCAGTTCAGACGTGATCCGAGAAGTTCGGTCCGGGATGTCGCCAATAAGCTGAATTTGTCAAGTTCATTCGTCCAGCGGACCAAGCATCGGGAGGGCCTGCGTACATACAAGGTTCAGAAGGCTCCTAACCGCGACGAAAGGCAAAACATGGTGGGGAAGACGCGAGCCTGGATGCTGTTCACCGAAATGCTGACGAAGCCGCATTGCCTGGTAATGGATGACGAAACCTACATCAAAGCGGACTTTCGTCAGCTGCCGGGCCTGTTGTTCTTCTCCACAGAGGACAAATTCAGCGTTCCGGAGGAGATTCGCAAGCAGAAACTATCCAAGTTTGCCAAAAAGTACATGGTGTGTTAAGGGATCTGCTCTTGCGGAAAGCGGAGCGCCCCCTTCGTGATGACCGGCGCGGTAAACGGGCAGGTTTACCTTAAGGAGTGCCTACAGAAGCGCTTACTACCACTATTGAAGCAGCACGAGGGCCCGACCATCTTCTGGCCGGATCTCGCTTCGTGCCACTATTCAAAGGACGTGTTGGAGTGGTACGAAGCCAACGGGGTCACCTTCGTGCCAAAGGAAATGAACCCGCCCAACGCGCTGGAGCTTCGCCCAATAGAGAAATATTGGGTGATTATGAAGCAGGCCCTCCGGAAGAACCCAAAAGTTGTCAAATAGGAGGCGGACTTCAAGAGAAAATGGATTTCTGTTCAAAAAAAAACTACAACCTGACGTTGTACAGAACCTTATGGACGGGGTAAAGAGGAAGGTGCGAGCATACGGGCTTGGGCTCGAAGTATGAATAAAAAGAAAATGCCAAAAGTTGTTTAATAGTTTTTATTTTACTGTCTAAAATTTTCAAAAGGATCGGTCTACTGGGCGAATTTCTACAGCGTTTTTTCCGTGATGCAATTTGATGTGACACACCCTTTATCACTCAATTGTTAATTTTATTTAACAGCCTACCCAAGAATGAATGTGCAACACTGTGTTTCAAATTATATAAATATCGGATGTTCCAAACCATTCTGAAGTTCAGACCAATTGATCTACCATTCCACTCGCGACTGGTACAATGTCCATAGAAAGAAAACTTACCCAAAATAGTTCATAGAATACGCGAGCTATGCAGGAGTTTATATAAACATCAGATGTTATAGATCCTCTAAAACATTCTGATGTTCAGAAGGTCATAGAGTAAATGGTTTCCACTGACTTTAATTGATATAAATATATAACCCAAGTAACCTTGCTTCCGTTTACAACAAATGGATATTAGTTTCTCATAGTCACTCGAAGGAGTTTTAGTTCTAAAGATAATTAATTTAGTTAATGCAAACAAACTCCCCTAAATAGCTGATAGCTAACATGCATAAAATGCATGTGAACCATAGTGTATATTTTGCAAGGAAGCATACTATGCATATTTTTTCAAAAATACTTTCTCGAGCTAGAGGAAATATTTAAGGGTCCCTCATATTGATCTTGATACCGAAATTAGGTTTGTACAACCCTAATATGAGATGTAAATTAGCAATGAATAATACAAAAAAAAATGAGAAAGATAGCTTCTCAATACCAAAAGTTGATAATTTCAATACCAAAGTAATACTTGAGCAACGTTGTTTGTGGTTATTTGAGTATTGAAATAACATTATGAGAAGTTGTTTATGGTATTTTTTTGGTATTTTACCACGTATCTCATGCTGATCCCTGCCTTTTTGAGGTATCGAACTAAACGCTACGCCCTGAGAGTGACAAGGAGCGAGAGCGTACACGGTACCAGTAGACATTGCTCTCTTCGATAGCAATTATTCGCGACTACGAAGCTGAATTTGACAGCTTGTGTGCGTGAAGCGAATGTCAACAAAGAATTGGAAAAAGAATGTGATTTTTAAACGCACCGTTTTTAACGTTTTTTGCAGAAATTTTCGTAATGGTGAGTATGTATCGAATGAACTATCCTCTAGGATGCTAATTTAGTTAAATCACATAAATTTACTGCAGGGGAAAGCGTTTTCTTACCGCGTCCAAAGGACACTGTCTTCACTTGTGAAAAAGTAAACAAACTTTCAGGATACTAAATTTTAATAAAAATTAATAATTGTGTGCAAAATTTATCTTCCAAACGGTTGGAAAATGAGTTTTCCTTATGCAGTGAAAAAAACTTTGCCGTAGCTTAAGCTGAATTTAACTTATAAGTGTTTTTCTGTGACCTTGTTTCATGCATTATCAGGAGCCATCAGTCGGAGAAAATGAAACCTGCTACGTGGCTGTGGAGTTTGCGGATGTGCTCGATTACGCTGCGGGTGGAAGCCGTTTAGTCGTCGAAGGCGAAAGAGTATTTAAAGCTGAACATCTTTTAATAGTTGGTGTTGAAGAAGTTCACGATGAAGGCTTCAGTATTTTCTCGTCCTGCCTCCAGTCATCATCTCCAAGCTCGGAACCCCTTACAATAAAAATTCGTACGAAAATCTCCTTCTCCAAATGGTTATTTTCGTGTTCCTGTAAAGCTGGCAAAGGGAAGTGCAAACACGTCATGGCTGTTTTGTATAATTTGCTTAAGTATGTTTCATTTTATTTCTTTATTATTGCACATTTTGCACCAAGTTGGACTGTTTCACACTTTTTCAAAAGTGCGAAAATGTGAATAAAAGTGCGACCATGCATCAAATCGATTTGCTGTCTTCAGCGCACTTATTCGTTATCAATCGAAGAATAAGTGCGCTGAAGACACCAACATGATTCGATGTTAGAGCGCATTTTTATTCGTATTTTCACACTTATGGAAAAGGCCGAAACAGTCCAACTTGGTGCAAAATGCACAATAACGTGCTTTGAATCATAAGTAATTAATTCGCCTCTGTGCTTAAGGAATTACTTTGAACTCATCAAGAGGCTACTAATAAACGACTTGTTTAAAAAAGGTAGTTTCAGGGAAGAAACACTTTAGTAAAGGCCTATTTATTTAAAAAAAAATATTCTTAACATGTCTATTGTGCAGGAATCCGGTATTTCCTCTTCTAGCTTCACTGTAGATTTAGGCTTTTGACGATACTGCTTCACGAGAGTCACTGCTTTGACAATAGATTCGAGCATTTCTCTTGATTTAAGTCCAGTCCATGATACAAGATCGTCATCGCTTCCAAAGGAGATCGCTGAGATACGCTTGACTTTAAGTTTATCCAAATCCGTAGTGTCTACCTGAACTGCTTTCTCTACTGTAGAAACACAGACTTCGGGATGATCTGCACATTCAGCATCGATGGCAAGATCTGAAAGGTTTGGTGTATCATGTCTCTGGTCCATCGCTGCCCCAACTTTGGCACGGTTTGCAGCACGTTCAGCACGGCCCTCAATAAGTCTTTTCCTGGCTTCGCTGATGGGAGGTTGTGGCAAATTCAAGTCGGGAACACCTGATGGCCTAAGAATTAAGCGATCAGTGGCACGGCTTGTTGCTATAAAAAGTAAAATAATAATAAAAAAAAATTATAATATTATTGCTTCAAGGCGTGTATTACACTTCATACTTGGAGAGTAGAAGTTCGACACGGTGAAATGGAGGCTACAAATACGGGTGGTTTTTGTAGGTTCTATCTTTAGCCGTAGTCGTTAGATCCAGTCTAGATACCGCGATTTTTCCGTTTTCGGAGGGAAGGCATGAAAAGAAATTCCGGGGCGATATCTTTGCTTACATCCGGGGACGACACAAACAATACGGCTTTTGAATTTTGCAGATTGTTCGGAGACAGCTTCAGGCAAATTTCGTCCGACTTCCATGTTCTCCGGGCAATTTGCGCAGCTTTTGACGTCCATATTTCACACGTTCTAAGGAAAATATTTTGAAAAATATTAGAGCACTGATTGAATAGAAGCCAGATCTTTGTATTTTAGGTATTTTATGAACACTAAGCGGATATTTTTATATCAAATTCCATTAATTCGGTTTACCTCTCTCGCAGGTAGATTGACAGAGGGTGTACTTCAACGGCTTTTTTTCACTACAAAATGACAATAAATTTTGGTTCGGAGCATCGAAACAGCTAAGAAAAACTATTTTTCAACAATTTCCACTAATTGTAAGATAAACACGGTACAAGTTTTCGAGAAATCAGTATATTAATTACAGAGAAAATATGCAACGGTTTGTTTACATATTTTTCACTCACACGCGAAACTTTCATAGGTGGCGACACCGTACCTTCGATGACGCGAATTCTCAGCGTATCCAAAACTTTTACACCATGCGTGGAAATAGGATAGCAGATATTCGCCTTCGACAAACGGAATTCCGCTAACTATGAGATCGTTCGTACGAGAGAATCTATCCAGTGCCATTGATGTTTACTCGGAAGTTTTGTCGATCGAAGCAGAAAATGTAGATAATATCTGTTTGCTTTCATCACGCAATCTCTCCATATCCGAGGCGATGTCATCCCGAAGCTTACTCAGCTGCAATGTTAGAGATGTTATCGACGCTCCCAGTTTTTCGAAGTCTTCTCTAGCAGCCTGCTGGTGGCTAGCCATTTGAGACTGCATTAGATTCGCGAGCTCTGCGACGGTCATGTCGCCATCCGATCTTGCGGCTGAGTTACTGCGCAGTCGTATCTGTTTCTCAGCCATGGCGGGATTTCACGCATACAACTTCAGTGAACCGCAGATCAACACTTCATTCTACTACAGTTCTAAACGTTAGGGTTGAAACGCATGAAAAACCATTTATATTTCAAATACAATATGCAATATGCAGCACCAGAAACGCACCGAAATGTAAAATTGAACGCGCGTCACTTAAGGGAGTAGTACACTATGAACATCATAAAAAGTATATGGTTTTCGCGATTTTTTCCAACGAGAAAATAAAGTACTATGATTAATCTGATATCATAGTTTTATTAGGTATATATTACTTAACAAGCAAAAATATATTGGTGTGAATTGGATTCTACCCTAAATAGCCGCAACTGGTTTGTTGAACCCTTGCAGCCAAAACCTTGTAAACTGGTGAGAGTCCTTACAAGTTTTTTTAGTGGACCGATTTCGACCAATGTTTTTTTACGTAATCTTGAATATATTTCATGTCATCATACGTAGGATTTTTTCAAAATATTGATTTTTGACGAAATGGCGACAGTTTTTGTAAAAAAAAGCGTGTTTGCATCAAAAATCGATACAAAACCATTCACCAAAAGTTTATTCTTCTAAATATCAAAAAAAAATCCTACGTACGATGATAAGAAATTGAGTGGAGAATCTGGGAAACGGTATTTCATCAAAATCGGATGGACCGTTCCGGAGATAGAGCTCCCACCAGTTTGCCAAGAGAAAAACGCGTTTTAAATTTTGGATCCACCCTCCTTACGCAAAGACTTAGGTCCACTGATTGGCTTGTAACTTTAGAACGGAGCATCGGACAAACCTAAGACAAAATTTACAGTAAAGTAGACATCCCAGTGCAGTGACCTGACATTGGTTTCCCGAGGTAGAATTCTACTGAACAAGCATGTCATAGGATATATGTATAATAAGAATTGATCTTTTTTAATGGGAAACATTCCTACTAGAGATAGGGAAAATCCAACCAAGGATTTTGCAATAGGATTGTTGGAATCTTCCATACTAATGGAAAAAAAACCCAAAACTCGTGGCACGTAGCGAATAAGATAGTTTTAGTTTTCTTAGAGCACTGTACATCCTCTGTGAAGGAGTAGGGAGAAGGATAAAAAATAAAGTAAAAGGGAGTCGATCGTCAGCTACGTGGGAGGACAAACGTGCCTCCTGACGGAAACAGAAAAAAGTGTTGTTATTTTGTCATAAAAGAAAATGCCTTGGACGCTCGGTCCGCTACATTTGGTGACAGCGGTGGGATGCTGTCCAAGTGGGGACAGCAGCCCACCCATTAAGTGATTATTCAGAAGCTATCGCGAGTGCTTACGCGATTTTTATTAAAACTGAAGAGACAAAAGAGATTGTTCCAGCATGGAGAAATTTTCGTGCGTAATTCAAAAGCTGGCGTTTGGCGCAGATTCGGAATTTACAAACAGTGTAGAAAGTGAAATTTCACGAAGCAACCAACATAAAAATTCAAAATTTAAATTTTATTTTATTCTATCAAGCATAAGTTCTATTCAGTTCATTGAAACATCATTCTTCAATCAACCCATCGAAAGATTCTTATTAGAACGAAAATAACAAAAAAACACTCGTTCATCGCTCCCAACTTATTCGCTAGCACGTATGCAATCAGCAATGCCCACACTAGTTACAATGAGCACTATCCATTTGTGCGCGTCGTTAGTTAAACTATCGGCCACGAGGTTATTTACATGCTGATTACCCTCAGACACCTTGGATTTGAAATCTCTGTTAGGGAATACATGTCAGTGGGAAAAAAAGCTCCCCCTACTTTCATGTATCTGCAATGTCGATTTCCCCCAGGCAGTTTGGTTTTGATGTCTCTGTAAGGGAACATATTTCGATGGGAACAAAAGCTCCCCCTACTTTCATGTGTTTGCAATTCCGATTTCCCCCAGGCAGCTTGGTTTTGAAGTCTCTGTTAGGGACTCGCCGCATGTGTCGTAGATTTCGACCAATCAGAAGTAGGTATTTCCGTTAAGATAAGGGTTGAGATTTTTCAATTGTTCGATAGTTAGTTTCATGACATATACTATTTTATTCAATGTAAAAAATTGTTATGGAGTGCCGAAATTGATTGACGCAAAAATCTCATTAATCCATCATGAAATAACTGAGCAATAAGCATTTGAAATTGGACAATTTTCACGGTGCGCTCGATTTTCGATTTTCAATTTGTACCCCAATATGTTCCCGAAAGACGTAATACTACGTCAAAAATAACGAGTGTTGTGAAACAGCAGGACTCGAGTATCGTAGATGCGTGTGACCGATTTGAGCGCCTCAACGACAGGCGCTCAAATAAGAACAAAACAAAAAGTGTCATTGAGAAGATGCGCATACGCAATAGAATATGTGAACAATTCAAGTGCAATAGCTGAAAATAGAAGCAGTGTTATGATATTAAGGATGCAGAGATGTATGAAAGAATGGGAACGCTGTGTGAACGAGAGACCACGGTCGATGGCGGCCGGCGGGATTTGGTGCGTTGCCGTGATGCCAGGATTGAGGATTCTGGTTTATGGATGGGGGAAGACATTATTAACACTAAGGTAAACCTAGTTAACTAATTAAATAATTTTAGAAGAAAAAAATAATATATGTAAAAGTATAAATTTGAAAAAAAAAAACCAAAAATCGCTGGCTGATGCATTTGAAACGATGCAATCAGCAGATGCTACGAGCAGAACAAAAATAGTTTCGATTCATTCAAAACATTCAATTCAATTTTTTTTTAAATCCAAAACAATTAATCAATAAAATTGAAAAAAAAATACAACAAAATTACTTTTTGATCAATTCTGTAAGAACTGATTGTTCTCTTTAGAAAAAAGACGGGTGGGTAATGTCGGGGACATAACCGGAGTGACGTAGGACTATACAAAGGGGACAGCTTTTGTTAAATATATATTTTAAATATATTGTTTTATATTCTTCTCCTATGTGAATACCTACCTATCTACCTGAAAAATGAATTAGTTTACTGTTTACTCTTTATGAATATGTTGATGGTTCTGAAAAGAACCTTTGGTGTTGTGTTTTTGTTATCACTCGATATTCCCATCTTGTTCGGTTAAACCTTCCTGTTTAGCTATTGCGTTTGCCACAGCTTTCACAGTTGGAAAAATTTCTTCCCATCCAGCTTGTGGCATGTTGTTCAGTAAATTACATTTAATGCGACGTGCCGGAGAAACACTTTGCCACTCACTGAAACTAATTGTTGTCTTGATGAGCGCCGAACCGAAGCTGCTCTGTTCTTGATGCGGGTTTTCTAATTGTTGTGAGCAGCTTTGCAAGCCAACTCGAGCACTCCGACGGCCGAAACTCTATAATCGCTGTTAGGTATACTGGTGCTCCGGCACCAATCCGATTGGAGGTAATTTTAACCTGTAATTGAACATTTGCGATGACTGTGGTACAGTGTCGACTTTCAATGTGGGGTCATAATTTGGACCCCGAACTCTATGTTTACAAAAATGTCCAACTAAATATGTCGCATTGCAGGTCCGTCCAATTAGCTATATGTCGAGATAAGTGTAAATTACTGTACTTTCAATCTAGAAGCAATTTAAGAATTGGTGAAAATCAATAAGCTCAGAACAACTACCAAATTCACATACTCATCAAACCAATTATGAAAAAATCAATTTGTGTTTTATTTTTATTTTGGATATTGTTTTAGAAAGCATTGAACTGTATTTCCTAAACTCTTCTTTCGAAGGTTTAATGGCCCTGAAAAGCGCCTTGTTTTATGGAATGGTTCCAATTTAGAAAACTTAGTACTCGTGGTTTTGAAAAAAACCATTTTGAACGCCCTCGATGCCGCCTTGTTCTGGATTTGCCACCAAAGCAGTTTGTATAAAGAACAAACTTTTGACGTAGGACTACGTCTAACCGGAAGATATAGGGGGTGAAATGGAAATCTAGGCACTGCACAAGTAGGAAAAAATGCAAGATTTGGAACGCTTATAACTCGAGCATTTCTCAATAGATCGCAAAGGTTTTTGCATCAATTGATAGGAAATATATCTACGCATCTATCATAACGAATAACATTTCATTTTTCTTGAGATAAATAATTGAATAATTGTGAAATATCTAGCATTGTCCAAAAGCACTATGTGCCCATTTTTGATTGGTCCATTTTGTGCTCCTCAAATCGTACCGACCAAAACGGGCAACCAGAGCAGCAGCGAAATACAATGAAGCACGATTGGAAAGGAAAAAGAAAAAATATGAACGAAACATTGGTCGCAGTCTCACACATGCGTAATTCTCGAGCCAGCCAGTCAGCTTAAAAATCCCCGCTCCGCTGCCGTAACGATCAACGCATTCACTGTGCGGACACCGACTGGACAACATCGTTGCTGGACGAGCTGGACGGCGAGGGATCAAGTGCCTTTCTCAAGGCAAGAGGGTGGAGGTGGTAGCGCTGGAGTAGAGTAGAGTAGAGTTTCCAAAGGGCCTTTCTCAAGGCTAGAGACGAATGAACTGAAAAAGTTTAAAGTCTCTATAATACAATACCTTCCTTCCTTCCTTCCGTAACGATAATTCTCATTCAAACCGTACACCACATCAGTTCGCATCACAACACATCAACAAACCAACCCAAGCAGCCATGTCTGGACATGGCAAAGGAGGAAAAGTGAAGGGAAAGGCAAAATCCCGCTCGAACCGTGTTGATGTGGAGTTCCCCGCAAGGGTAGCTAGGCCGAGCGCGTTAGTACCAGTGCACCAGTCCACCTAGCCGGCGTTATATAGTTTCGGCCACCGAAGTGATCGAGTTAGCTGACAAAGCTGCTCGCGACGATAAGAAAACCCGCATTCGGAACAGAACACATTCGGTTCGGTGGACATCAAGACAACAGGCAGTTGCAGCGAGTGGCGAGTGGCAAACTTAAGCCGGGTTCAGACGGTGCGAGTAAACATACGAGTCGGTCTAGTCAGTTACTGCAGTGCAGCTACTCACACCGTGTGAACACATCATGCCAGCTAGTGTCATGTGTGATTCGGTGTGCGAGCTACTTCAAAGTTTTTTGAATTTACTCGCACTCGCATCCCTCAAAACGTCAAAAACAGATTTTAGCGCTCGAATCAGGGATGCCAAATCTTGACATTGTCTTTACATTTCTCTATTTTTAAGATATTTGAAAATATGCGAAGATATTTATAGACTTGAAAATTATTGGAAGAACAAATTAAACCCTCATAGTTTCTAAACGGAATCGTTATTATTTAGTTTTGCACGCTGACGGGGCACGTTTTTTAAAAATAGTTTTCTTGGGGATCTAAATATAAAATCATTATCGGGCACGATTTTAATTCAAAATTCACTCAAAACTTGCAAAAAAGTATTGTTCTAAGAAACAGAATACATATTCGATTTAGAAAAAGTAGATTTTCATTCATTATTTTAGTTTTTGAGGCGTATTAATTGCTCCTGCAAATCTACTAACATTTTTATTTCACAAATTGGTACACGAAGCTGCTGTCAAGGCGAAATAAATCAAATTTTGAAAAATCTTTTAGACTGCCATTTGGAGCACCACATACTTTCGGAATTATTTTAGCTATGGATGCTTTCGAGATTTTAAAAAATTTCGACAATAATCTGAACGATATTCCAGAAGAAAGGCACATCATTTCTAGTTTCACTCTTGTAGGTTTAGCATCCTTCATGAGTGTATCTTGGCGTTATATTTGTGGAGCAATTAAATCCAACAGTTTTCTCACTTTTTCAGGTGTTATTCTCAACACTGCTCTGTACTCTCGGAGATCATCATTGTAGAGTTACTTCAATATTGTATTTGTTGCTTCTTTTCTTTGCATCCAATTCCTGGCCCGAATCCTTTTTTCTTTCTGCTTTTTTCGGATAGTACCTTCAGTATAAAATAAATTCAGCACAAAGTATTTTTAAACACGGCCAGCGTGTGTTTCGCTATAAAATTGTGTAATGATAAATTCAACTGAAAACCTAAGATGAAAACTGCCAATAAAGAAGCCGATTTCGGATCAATCATCTGACAAATTCGGACCTGATTGCTGTTTCTGACTATTTGATGGACATTTGAAAAATCGCCTGGCATCTCTGGTAAACCCGTGTCGTGGTATCTGGTTTCTTGTCAGCAGCTCACATTGTGTGAACGGACAAGGCGAGTCAACCATTTGTCAAGCGAGTTCACCGGGTCAGTAGCTGCTCATTGTGAAGTCAGCTACTAGCAACGTATAAATGGGCCTTTAATTGCAAAACGGCAGCTGGTAGCAGAAGAAAAAAGTTTGTTCTTTATACAATCTACTTTGGTGGCAAATCCAGAACAAGGCGGCATCGAGGGCGTTCGAAATGGTTTTTTTTTCAAAACCACGAATACAAAGTTTTCTAAATTGGAACCATTCCATAAAACACGGCGCTTATCAGGGCCAATAAACCTTTCAAAAAAGAGTTTACGAAATACAGTTCAATGCTTTCTAAAATAATACCCAAAATAATAATAAAACACAAATTGATTTTTTCATAATTTGTTTGCCAGGATCTGATGAGTATGTGAATTTGGCAGTTGTTCTGAGCTTATTGATAGTTGGGGACTTTCCTGATTATTCAATTTTCACCAATTCTTAAATTGTTTCCAGATTGAAAGTACAGTAATTTACAATTAGTTCGACATTTAGCTAATTGGACGGACATGTAATGCGACATATTTAGTTGGACATTTTTGTAAACATAGAGATCCATATTATGACCCCACATTGAAAGTCGACACTGTACCACTGTCATCGCAAATGTTCAATTACAGATTAAAATCGCCTCCAATGCGACACTGAGTGGTGCTTCAGTACGTCGCATTAAATAAAATTTACTGTACAACATGTCACAAGCTGGATGGGAAGAAATTTTCCAACTGTGAAAGCTATGGCGAGTGGCAAACGCAATCGTTAAACAGGAAGGTTTAGCCGAACAAGATGGGGATATCGAGTGATAACAAAACAATAAACTCTTTAGATTAAAGATAATTTTGTGATCCTGAAAAGGACCCTTTTCAGCCTGCATGTGAATCCAACGAGCGAACAAATCGTAATGAGTGTATTTTTTTGCCATCGCTGCCTTTTAACGCTCATTCGTTCGTCTCGTTGGACTCGCCCCTTTGGCTGAGTCTGCCGATTTGTCTCTATCCTTTGAGCGTGTACCGCTAAAGTACAAGTACGCGGATCCGCTGAAAAATATATCATTCTCTTTCAAACCGTAAATCAGTGTGGTTGTATGGCATCGTTTCACATCACATCGCATCAACGGATTGGTGCCAGAGCACCAGTATACCTAACAGCGGTTATAGCGTTTCGGCCGCCGGATTGCTCGAGTTGGCTTGCAAAGCTGCTCACGACAATAAGAAAACCCACCTACAGAACAGAGCACATTCGGTTCGGTGGCAACAACTAGTTTCAGCAAGTGGCAAACGCAATCGCAAAACGGCAGCAGGTAGAAGAAAGAAAAAGTTTGTTTATACAGACTGCATTGGTGGCAAAACTAGCCACCGTAAAACACAGCGCTTTTCAGGGCCATTAAACCTTTCAAAGAAGAATTATTAAAAGTTTTTCACAATGCCAATGCATTCTAAAGTGACATAATATGACATATAATATAAACTGTTTTTTTTTGTTTATGCTTGTTCTTGAACTTATTGGTGGTTGGGGTCTTTTAAATTGATCATTCAGTTTTCACAAACCCATGTATGGTTTCCGAATTAAAAGTGGCTTCAAATTACAACACATTGTATGCAGGATGGTATTAACGAATTTTCTCGGTAGCAAGAACTGCTTTCTTAACTGATGTTCAAAATTGACTGACGTTACATCTGCATTACATAGAGAAATAACTAAGAAGCAACACGATGAGCAATGTATTTCCTGCTGCTCTGTTCTTATTTTAAAGGACTTTAATCCGAAGGTTATCCGTCCTTGTATTTACTGTTGGTTTTTCAGAACGCTTATAGCTCGTTTATTTCTCGACAGATCGTAGAGTTCGTCTCCAAAACATCAGTTCTTTTTCATTTTTATTTACTTTGTTTGCGGAAACTACAAATCTTACAATTCATTCGTCTCCGAAAGATAGGTAGGTATTCACGTAGGAGAAGAAAATAAAACAATATATTTAAAATATATATTTAGCAAAAGCTGTCCCCTTTGTATAGTCCTACGTCACTCCGGTTATGTCCCCGACATTACCCACCCGTCTTTTTTCTTCTGCTACCTGATGCCGTTTTGCGATTGCGTTTGCCACTCGCCACTCGCCACTCGCTGCAACTGCCTGTTGTCTTGATGTCCACCGAACCGAATGTGTTCTGTTCTGAATGCGGGTTTTCTTATCGTCGCGAGCAGCTTTGTCAGTCAACTCGATCACTTCAGCGGCCGAAACTATATAACGCCGGCTAGGTGGACTGGTGCACTGGTACTAACGCGCTCGGCCTAGCTACCCTTGCGGGGAACTTCAGATCAACACGGTTCGAGCGGGATTTTGCCTTTCCCTTCACTTTTCCTCCTTTACCATTCCAGACATGGCTGCTTGGGTTGGTTTGTTGATGTGTTGTGATACGAACCGATGTGGTGAACGGTTTGAATGAGAATGATCGTTACGGCTTTTTTTTCACTTAAATTCTTTTTATTTCTTAATTTGGTTTACATTATAATAAAGTACTACATATCAAGTGATCAACCTAGGGTTCTACATCTTTAAGTTGATCGTTACGGCAGCGGAGCGGGGATTTTTAAGCTGACTGGCTGGCTCGAGAATTACGCATGTGTGAGACTGCGACCAATGTTTCGTTCATTTTTTTCTTTTTCCTT
Source organism: Toxorhynchites rutilus septentrionalis (assembly GCF_029784135.1). Lineage (NCBI taxonomy): Eukaryota > Metazoa > Arthropoda > Insecta > Diptera > Culicidae > Toxorhynchites > Toxorhynchites rutilus. The sequence continues at coordinate 12,973,931 of NC_073746.1, forward strand.
TCCAATCGTGCTTCATTCTATTTCGCTGCTGCTCTGGTTGCCCGTTTTGGTCGGTACGATTTGAGGAGCACAAAATGGACCAATCAGAAATGGGCACATAGTGCATTTTGACAATGCTTGATATTTCACAATTATTCTACTATTTATCTCCAGAAAAATGAAATGTTATTCGTTATGATAGATGCGTAGATATATTTCCTATCAATTGATGCAAAAACCTTTGCGATCTATTGAGAAATGCTCGAGTTATAATCTTGCATTTTTTCCTACTTGTTCAGTGCCTAGATTTCCATTTCACCCCCTATATCTTCCGGTTAGACGTAGTCCTACGTCAAAACACAATCGTGTCTCCCATACTTTAATTGTATGCACAGGGAAATATGGGGAAATGTACTTATCGATAATTTAAATAGGTGTGGTTCTAAATTTTACAAGCACACTTTGAAGTGGGATTTTAAGAAAAAGTGAAGGATTGAGCCATATATGTCAACAGCCAATTTAATAAGAATGTGTCCATCAATCGCGATCATAGCTTTTGAATGTACCGAAGGGCTGGGAAACTAGGAATTCTTTCCTGTAAGGGCATGTATGTCTCAATACTTACTAAAAAGTTCATGAGAGACTTAAAATGTGGGATATGATATTATCAAATAATAAAAATAAAGCAAAATGAAGTAGCGCTATAAAAGCGGAGAAGAATCATGGGAGAGGAATTTACAACCTCCAACATTAAAAAATTAAAACAAAGGAAATTAAAGAATAAATAAGGTTAAAGATTAAACAATGAATTAGAGGGAAAAATATATATTCAGCAAGAATGATGAAAGTAAACATATTGCACCAAGAATTTTTTTTAATGAAGCTCTAAACGCTCAGCAATGATAATCGGTAAGACTTTTTGGGAAGCTTTAAGGAGATATGACCATTTTAGTTTCAATATAGAATTGCAGTATTACAGAATTGAAGGAATTTAGTTTTTACAATACAACCGGAAATAGGAAACAGTAATTGAAATTATATTTTTTTACGATATTTTGTACAAAAAAGGACATGACCCCACACTTTCAGTTTTTTTTTCTTCGACAAGTCGAGCTCATTTGTAGTAGGTGTAGCATTCTACGTTATTTAGCTTTGGTTATCAGGCAGCAACATCACTTTTGATGTTAGATTACTGTTTTGTAAAACACCAACAATTAGCGCACAATAAAAAAAATCGAAGAAATAACATACATATATATGCAGATATTAAAACAACTCAGAAACACATTTTTATAGAGTTATAACCATTTATATAAAAAAAATCTATTGTGTTATACAATTTATTACACTAAAAAAAAATGAAAACAATATCTAAACAGTTATATAGGTAAAATCAACCTCACTAACCAGTTTTAGTGAAAACTCTTCCAGTTTTCCCTAAAACTCATTGAGTAGGGAGAGATGCAGTGACCTGACATTGGTTTCCCGAGGTAGAATTTTACTGAACAAGCATGTCATAGGATATATGTATAATAAGAATTGATCTTTTTTTAATGGGAAACATTCCTACTAGAGATAGGGAAAATCCAACCAATGATTTTCCAATAGGATTGTTGGAATCTTCCATACTAATGGAAAAAAAACCCCAAAACTCGTGGCACGTAGCGAATAAGATAGTTTTAGTTTTCTTAGAGCACTGTACATCCTCTGTGAAGGAGTAGGGAGAAGGATAAAAAACAGAAAGTGGGTTATATCTACGGTATAACCGCAAGGGTGACGTAGGACTATCGTTGATTTAGAGATCATTTGTATGAAGTTGAATCTGAATTCATTCTGAATGAATGAATATTTGGAGAACTTCGAAAACGAGAGCGTTACGTTGGAGGCACAAGGTTTTATGCATCCAATATTGGATACGGAAATATCCTACTGATGGGGAAGAATAATCTTCAGAAGCTATCCTGTTGATTGCGATTGATTGAAAAATCACAAAACCTAATGTATTTGGTCACAGTGTTACATGGATAGAAAACATTAAAATAAACTCTTTCATATAAATGTAATTTTAAATTCCCAGAGGAACTGGCAGATTATTTTCAGTAACGATTAGATATTTCCACATTTTCCTCGATACTGGAAGCCCACCAGTGGTTAATGCTAACTCGATAACCATCTGTTAATAGCACTTGATTGAAACATATTTGGTCACAGTGTTACATGGATAGAAAACATTCAAATAAACTCTTTCACATGAATGTATTTTTAAATTCCTAGAGGAACTGGCAGATTATTTTCCGGATCTTTCTCGATCCAAACGGAAAGAATTCCGTGCGTGTATGTGTGTGTGTGTAGCGGCTGCTTCGAGATCTTCCCGGGGAACAGTTTGTAGCATCACTCTCCTCCTGATGGACTCCCTTCTGGCCTAAGGTGCACAAACAGGCTCTTGGTGACACCATTCATCCGCGCTTTCATGATAAATGAAGAGCTTCACCACAACAGCGATAACATGCTCCAATCGCTGTTCAATTAGAACTGAGTGGATTTCCGAGCGGCGCTCGCTTATATACCGATTGGTGATTTCAATAGCCTATTTTGAAAGCAAATTTAAGACTATTGAAACAAGTTTTTGAATCAGAAAGTAACAAGTATAGAACGCGTAGACATTTTATCTTTCGAATGAAGTGTTATCATACCATTTCGTTCAGTTGTTTAGGAGCTATTAACACTCAAAATCTCGGTCTCCGGCGTAACGCTTTCATTTTCGAAACTTTGATTTTACACCCCGGTATAGAAATGAAAGACGTAGTCCTACGTCAAAATAAAGTAAAGGGGAGTCGATCGTCAGCTACGCGGGAGGACAAACGTGCCTCCTGACGGAAACAGAATAAAGTGTTGTTATTTTGTCATAAAAGAAAATGTCTTGGACGCTCGGTCCGCTACACCAGAGAACATTTTTAGCCAGAAATATTTTTTTTTATGTTTTCAAGTATCCACAGTGTACTACTCCCATAAGCGAATAGGGATCTTTCTGTCACTGAATGAATCGCGTGAATTAACAGCCGACTGAGACGACGAGGCGAATAGAAAAACTCTGTGAAATCACACCGAGTGAAAAAAAAACACTTGTTATAGTAAAACTTCGAAATCCGGACGCTTAAGCGGTTTACGAATGTAACTTCAACTAGTAAAAAATATTGACATATGGTCGGTGTTAAGTCAGAGGGGACCAAGTCGCAAAACAGAAAATTTCGAGTTATTGATTACATTTGGTTAAGCATTATGTAAGCTGCATACCACATTCATCAGATTTCGAAAATCACGCATACAGCAGGAATAACGGATCGAAATTGTTATGATTGATAAACGAAAATCCCTCATAGTATGCAGTCAGAGCGGACCATGTACCATTTACCATGGTAAAATGACTCTATATCATGTGCAGACAGAGTGGACCATGTATCAATCATTTTTATATTGAATTTAAACGATTTCCAAGCGCCGAATTCAAACGAACAAAACTTTTTCTTGAAGCTAATAGGTACCTTGTTGAAATGTGCTTGAACCCGTTAGTGTAAAATGTTCACATTCTGAGTTTATTAAAAAATAAACTTGGTCCACTCTGACTGAGCGAATCAGTGAAAAATGCTGGTCTTCAGTGTGAATGATCGAAAAATATACTATTTCAGAGTGCGATTTAGACTGTAGCGATGACAATGTATTCGAATTTGACGATTCTATTGAAGATGATTGAAAATAAGTAGTTCATACCGTTCCGAATCATAGTTCGGCCACTTTGTTCTAATATCTTCAAATGCTTAATGCACTTATGACTATTAAATTAATCACAATTGCTTCTTTAGAGTAATTCGTTGGTTTCACTATCATTTCATATGAGAACTACATTTGAATTATAACATAATCGGCAAAAATATGACAACATTACCAATTATCGAACGGTACTTTAACATGTTTGCCGTGCAATCATATTCATGCCTGCAATGAATGGCAGAGCTATTATGCTGAACGCAACCAAATGTTAATGCAGTTCCAACCAAGATGGTAGAGTTAACAGGTGGCTCGTAATTTACACTATTTAGAAAAGACGTATGAGGAATGGCAAGACGAGAAGTTTGGATTTGTTTATGTTATAACTTACGTTGGTATGGTTACATTTGATTTCGTTTAAGGTATTTGAAGCAGTATATTAAATAAACAGTTGTCGTTGAAAATAGTAACCTAGTAACCTTCATGCATATGCTTCCGCCAGCTGGCTCGGCTAATGTGATATGATTTATTCAAGGAATGCTTTGATCGTGGTACCATTCCTGAGGCATAATTTGCAGCTTTGTTTTTTGTGCTGGTTCATAACGGCAATCAACCGTGCCGGCGAAACTGTAGTCAATGTTTAGTGTTGTTTGGATACCATCTATGTAAATAAGTTGAAACTTACGGAATACGTCCGAACGGCGATTCTGACATTACGTTTTACCTTCCACTTCACTTATCTTGGTTCCAACCTCACGCTCCTTCTCTCTCCAAGTTTTATAACAGAATGGCACACTTGGACTCGCAACTGTTAATTGATTGAGAAATATTTCTAAATTGTTCAGTTATAGTGAACCAAATCTTAAAAAATGCTTCATTTGGTTCAGTCAAAGAGGACCATGCACGTATATGCAGCCAAAGAAGTGCCCTTTTTGGCATGATTCTCGATGTTTTTTACAATTATCATACGTCAAAGTATTGCCAGAGAGTAGCTAACATTTCTGAGAACAATATTGAACGAAAAATTTAAAATCTTTGAAAATGGCAGATCATTGAACTTCAAGTTCGTTTTTCTCGCAATCATAAATATGTCACATGGTCCGGTCTGACTTAACACCGACCATATCATAGCAATAACCTTAGCGTTCCTATAGAATTAGAAGGCCTTATGAATCACAGAATTCTACAAAATCATGTTATATTTGTTCAAAATTTGCATTTGCATTTTTCATAAACAGCTGTGTTCTACTACCCGAATGGAATGTTTACCCGAATGGGAAGAAAAGATTCCGACAAATCAGATTATGAGTTTCGTCGAATCTCCTGTTGATAAATTACGGGCTTGGAATGCAAGGGGTGTAAGTGATTTGATCGATTTCTCTCATCAACTTTGTCTTTAGTTAACAACACAACTGCAAAAACGTTCCAATTTGAGTTTGCTATAGAATCCGATAGATGAGGTTCTGACCTGCCTTCCACATTGTCAAATACAGCGGGAAATGAGTTTGCGGCTGAATTATGACCAAAAGAGAGAGTCGATGTAGAGAAATCGATCAAATCACTTACGCCCCTTTCATTCTAAGCCCCTTAAAAGAGATTAAATCAAAACAACATGAAAAAGCAAAAAAAATGTCATTTTGAAAATAAGTGTAGGCTCAATTGACATGCCGTTTTCTTGTCTTTCCGTATTGATCTTTAAGGCCCTGAGATGATTCAAAAATGAGCACGGGTTGTGGAGTATTTCGAAAATAAAGCAGGGAATTTTAATATACAAAAATATAAGGCATAAATGTCATGACAATGTGAAAAGAATTGATAACAATAATGGTACTCCCGTATTTATCACCGCAGCGCAGTTTTCATCATGAATTTATTATTTCGTGATGAAATTTATTCTGAGATCAACATAATGGGGACGAAGTCCCCATTTAACTGGGATAAGGAACCGCCGAGGTGACGCAATCCGAGTCGGCCGCCGACCCGCCGTCGGAAGCGGTGGCCTCTCGCAAGCAAACCTGCGTTCCCCCGATTGTCCGGTTTGTTTGAAATAAGAGACGATCATTTAGTTAGGTCCGACCGAGGGTTAGCGAGCATCGGGCGGCATACTTTTACCTGGTGCATTACGGTCGGCGGCCAACTCAGTTTGCATCACCTTGTCGGCTTCAGGCCGCCTCGGTTCCTCATCCTCGTTAGTTGGAAATTGTAAGGGCTATTCATATATATATATATATATTTTTGGGAATTTTAAAAAATTAGTTTTTGAGAAAAAATAATTTCAATTTTTAAAAAAACTTTTTTGTCAGCGAAATTTTTTCCAAAAAATTTTACATTTTATCCTTCGACAAGAATTTTGTTATCATAGTTTTTAAGTTATAACTTTCTGTAAAAAATTAAGAAAAAATATTTGGCATTTTTCCAAAAAGTAGTCTAATTATTATTCGAATATTTCAAGTATTCAAAGTTGCTTAAATGACCCATGACTTTACACCCACAACGTTTCACTGCTATCTGAGATGGTGCTGCCAACGGCCAGACGAGTTGGCATGAAATTCGTCAATAATAAAATTTGCGCATGATTCGAATATAGCCTGCCTCCGGTAAGTCTCGCATTCGGGTATATGTTACATCCGAGTAGTTGTTACATACGGGTAATTGTCGCATTCGGGTAAATTTCGCATTCGGGTATGTGTCAATTCGGGTATTTGTTACATTCGGGCAAGTAGAATTCGGGTGAATGTCTTTCGGATAACTGTCTTTCGGGGGAGTGGTTACGGGTAAATGTGACACAATCCTGAAATCAATTGACGCAAAAATCTTATGAATCCATCATAAAATGACTGAGCAATAAGCGTTTGAAATCGGACATTTTTCACGATGCGATCTATTTTCGCTTTTCAATTTGTACCCACAATTTGTTCCCGAAAGACTGTAAAACAGGCTGTAAAACAATACTCTCTAGTGATAAGAAGTGATTTCAAGTGCTGGAAGTAGGTGTTTAGGTATGTGGACAAAATTTACAGTAACAATGAAAGAACAAAAAACAGTACGTTATTTTAAATATTTATTGTAAAATGACAATTGTTCAAATTATACTACAGAATACATAACTCAATTGCAACCTTTTTGCCATGTTGTTTTGGGACAGAATTGATTCTTTTAATGACATTAAAGTGTTTAGACTTCCACAGTACATTATACATTGATCAAATAATTTCATTTCGACTCTCCAGAGCCGATACTTTTTGTTATATTTACTGATTGTTTACTAGAAGGTAAGCTTCTGCAGAATGCCACATGTTCGATAATGGGTAGTGTTGTCATATTTTTGCCGATTATGTTATAATTCAAATGTAGTTCTCATATAAAATGATAGTGAAACCAACGGATTACTCTAAAGAAGCAATTGTGATATTAATTTTATAGTTATATCATCAGTGCATTGAGCATTTGAAGATATTAGAACAAAGTGGCCGAACTATGATTCGGAACGGTATGAACTACTTATTTTCAATCATCTTCAATAGAATCGTCAAATTCGAATTCATTGTCATCGCTACAGTCTAAATCGCACTCTGAAATAAAGGGTGTGTCACATCAAATTGCATCACGGAAAAAACGCTGTAGAAATTTTATTTTTAGGAATTATATCTTCAGCTTTCGCTTATAATCAGATAAGAGTGTATAGATCACGTTGGCCATGCTTCACTGTCAATTTTTCGTAAATTTGGAAAAATGTCGTCGAACGAAAAAGAGCGTCGTGAATTAATTCTGTGCATTCATTTCGAGAATCCGGAGTTGTCACATCGGGACATCGGTAAGATGCTGGGAATCGTCCAATCCACGGTCAGCAGAGTACTAAAACGATACTTCGAGAACCTAACCATCGACCGGAAGGTGAAGAACGGCAAAAATGGATGCTCCGTCAGTGAAAAAGATCACAAGCGCGTAGTTAAGCAGTTTAGACGTGATCCGAGAAGTTCGGTCCGGGATGTCGCCAATAAGCTGAATTTGTCAAGTTCATTCGTCCAGCGGACCAAGCAGCGGGAGGGCCTGCGTACCTACAAGGTTCAGAAGGCTCCTAACCGCGACGAAAGGCAAAACATGGTGGGGAAGACGTGAGCCCGGAAGCTGTACACCGAAATTCTGACGAAGCCGCATTGCCTGGTAATGGACGACGAAACCTACGTCAAAGCAGACTTTCATCAGCTGCCGGGCCTGTTGTTCTTCTCCGCAGAGGACAATTCAGCGTTATGGAGGAGATTCGCAAGCAGAAACTATCCAAGTTTGCCAAAAAGTACATGGTGTGGCAAGCGATCTGCTCTTGCGGAAAGCGGAGCGCCCCCTTCGTGATGACCGGCACGGTAAACGGGCAGGTTTACCTTAAGGAGTGCCTACAGAAGCGCTTACTACCACTATTGAAGCAGCACGAGGGCCCGACCATCTTCTGGCCGGATCTCACTTCGTGCCACTATTCAAAGGACGTGTTGGAGTGGTACGAAGCCAACGGGGTCACTTTCGTGCCAAAGGAAATGAACCCGCCCAACGCGCCGGAGCTTCGCCCAATAGAGAAATATTGGGCGATTATGAAGCAGGCCCTCCGGAAGAACCCAAAAGTTGTCAAATCGGAGGCGGACTTCAAGAGAAAATGGATTTCTGTTCAAAAAAAACTACAACCTGACGTTGTACAGAACCTTATGGACGGGGTAAAGAGGAAGGTGCGAGCATACGGGCTTGGGCTCGAAGTATGAATAAAAAGAAAATGCCAAAAGTTGTTCAATAGTCTTTATTTTACTGTCTAAAATTTTCAAAAGGATCGGTCTACTGGGCAAATTTCTACAGCGTTTTTTCCGTGATGCAATTTGATGTGACACACCCTTTAGTATATTTTTCGATCATTCACACTGAAGACCAGCATTTTTCACTGATTCGCTCAGTCAGAGTGGACCAAGTTTATTTTTTAATAAACTCAGAATGTGAACATTTTACACTAACGGATTCAAGCACATTTCAACAAGGTACCTATTAGCTTCAAGAAAAAGTTTTGTTGGTTTGAATTCGGCGCTTGGAAATCGTTTAAATTCAATATAAAAATGATGGTCCACTCTGTCTGCACATGATATAGGGTCATTTCAATATCTTCTAGTACTATCTCCTATTACCAAACAGAATTATGGCAAGGACGGAAGTCGATCCAACATGGACTATACTGTGAGAAAACTTCTTGAGCTCGCTGTTCGCAAAAGGATAACCTATCAGAAGATACTGAAAAAAACAGGTAACCGGCAAACCTGTCAATGTACTTAGGAAGAAGCAGAACCTATTAAAGAAGTCAGCTGGCCCCCTACAATGTGCAATTCAAAGAAAATTGTAGCAGAAAATCCTATTTTCCAGGCACAAAAGTTAAGTTATAATTATTATTGTGGGTATGCGAGGCTGAGTATTTTAAAGGAAAAAAAAATCAGACTATCAATATTTTTGTCAATTTAGATAGATTTAGATTTAGAGTCCACCCAATAAAACATTTTCGAGACACAAAGATCTTGATTCAGATCATTAGAACATTTGGAACATCCCCGTCAATATTTCTGCTCCAACCAAAAAAAAATCTAAAGCTGACCAGGATCGATGAATATGTGCTGACACTTTTTTTCGGATTCCCTTAATGTTGGAGCTGTTTTTTTTTTTGGTTCTCAGTCTGCCAAAGTACGACATCGTCTTTCGAGCTGAATACGTAAAACTCGAACCGGACGATAGAACTCTGCGCCAACGAGGAGAAAGCAGGTATGATTTCTGTTTTCCTTCGGGCGGCAAAAAACAAGAAAGTTGAACACACTCCTATTCAATTGATGTCCTTCTTCTGTTCCTTCCCTGCGGTATTTATCACACGCGGCCATCGAAGGGGCGGAACATGTGCTGTGAGCAAAAAAAAAAGTTGGACGATGAAAAAAAAGCGCCGAATGAATAGAGGGGAAAACCGCATCGGACCGAAGTGCATTTTTGTGCCAAGGTGCAATAATTCTTTGGCTTGAAATAATGGAACGGTGAAACGGTATAGATTCTGTGGAAAGAAATAAAAAGCCGTTCAACAATGCTTCAAATCGGTGTATTCAAATGTTGGAGGATTAATTTATATTCCACTATAAACGCGCCTATTTGTAGATTGTAGGTCACCTCCTCTAAATAAAGTGAATAGAATAATTCCGAAAGCCGCAACATGGTTGTGGATATTGCGTAGGAAATCTAATTACGCTGAAATTGTGAACGATGAATGGTTTGAATAGAAAAAACGATTTTCCGTTAATGAGTATCTGTCAGTAAACCAAGGACTCAGGTTAAAATGAATGCATTCATATAGGGTAAGAGATCCAATTTTTGACCCTGTGCTAGTTTTCGCACCATTACTGAAACATTAATTAAATAAACACCATAAATGATTATTGAGAAAAGTTTTGATTGCAGGAATATGATTCCACATTTTTCCACTTCGACTAGAAATTGAAATTCTTCGATTTAAAAAGATAATGTTTAGATACCTTGTTTTTTTAAATTTATTGCTGTATGCAGGTGTTGCATTTTTATTGCAGTAAAAAAAGACTCAGTAATTAATCACACGAATTTTGGCCATATCGATAATAACATCATGTAGTGAAATATTGTATTAAAGGGTGTGTCACATCAAATTGCATCACGGAAAAAACGCTGTAGAAAGTTAATTTTTAGGAATTATATCTTCAGCTTTCGCTTATAATCAGATAAGAGTGTATAGATCACGTTGGCCATGTAAATTTGGAAAAATGTCGTCGAACGAAAAAGAGCGTCGTGAATTAACCCTGTGCACTCATTTCGAGAATCCGGAGTTGTCACATCGGGACATCGGTAAGATGTTGGGAATCGTCCAATCCACGGTCAGCAGAGTACTAAAACGATACTTCGAGAACCTAACCATCGACCGGAAGGTGAAGAACGGCAAAAATGGATGCTCCGTCAGTGAAAAAGATCACAAGCGCGTAGTTAAGCAGTTTAGACGTGATTCGAGAAGTTCGGTCCGAGATGTCGCCAATAAGCTGAATTTGTCAAGTTCATTCGTCCAGCGGACCAAGCAGCGGGAGGGCCTGCGTACAAACAAGGTTTTGAAGGCTCGTAACCGCGACGAAAGGCAAAACATGGTGGGGAAGACGCGAGCCCGGAAGCTGTACACCGAAATGCTGACGAAGCCGCATTGCCTGGTAATGGACGACGAAACCTACGTCAAAGCGGACTTTCGTCAGCTGCCGGACCTGTTGTTCTTCTCCGCAGAGGACAAATTCAGCGTTCCGGAGGAGATTCGCAAGCAGAAACTATCCAAGTTTGCCAAAAAGTACATGGTGTGGCAAGCGATTTGCTCTTGCGGAAAGCGGAACGCCCCCTTCGTGATGACCGGCGCGGTAAACGGGCAGGTTTACCTTAAGGAGTGCCTACAGAAGCGCTTACTACCACTATTGAAGCAGCACGAGGGCCCGACCATCTTCTGGCCGGATCTCGCTTCGTGCCACTATTCAAAGGACGTGTTGGAGTGGTACGAAGTCAACGGGGTCACCTTCGTGCCAAAGGAAATGAACCCGCCCAACGCGCCGGAGCTTCGCCCAATAGTGAAATATTGGGCGATTATGAAGCAGGCCCTCCGGAAGAACCCAAAAGTTGTCAAATCGGAGGCGGACTTCAAGAGAAAATGGATTTCTGTTCAAAAAAAACTACAACCTGACGTTGTAGTTGACCTTATGGACGGGGTAAAGAGGAAGGTGCGAGCATACGGGCTTGGGCTCGAAGTATGAATAAAAAGAAAATGCCAAAAGTTGTTTAATAGTTTTTATTTTACTGTCTAAAATTTTCAGAAGGATCGGTCTACTGGGCGAATTTCTACAGCGTTTTTCCGTGATGCAATTTGATGTGACACACCCTTTACAAAAAGACAGTATTTTTTTTCGAAAAATCTTCTGTTGGATGTTTTATTTATTGTAATAATCTATAAAACTAACATTTTTAAAACGATCGAAAATTGGAACCTAAAACAAAACATGTTATATTTCGACCGGTCGAAAAAGCATGCCATGTCTTTTCAAACTGACGTGTTTTGATTTTCGACCTGTTCACCGCGGTATCGGTTTTCTAGAGAACTGTTTTCAAATTCCGGAACTACTCAGACAATATGGTGAGTTATAACTACAAATTTTGCATTCAATCTATACAATACTTATCATGTTTTTAATCGAAGCGACCTGGAAAATACAGACAAGTGTACACGGAAGATGCTCTCCAGGAAGCAGTTTGCAAAATCCGAAACAAAGAACTTACAATCTATGCGGCAGTTAAGCAGTACCAAATTCCAAAATCTTGCAGCCTAAGACAACTTGCAGATGATGGAGTGGTGTATGTCGTAGGATCAAACGAATCCGACCTGCAAGAATCCTTACAAGATACTTTGAACAATTTTTCAACCTGGGCCATTGGGCTAGGGATCGAATTCTCCACGGAGAAAACAGAGATGGTGGTTTTTTCTAGGAAGTATAAACCAGCAAAACCAAAGCTTCAACTTTTGGGTAAACCGATCACTCATGCTATGTCATTCAAGTATCTTGGGGTCTGGTTCGACTCTAAATGTACTTGGGGGGCCCATATTAGGTATCTGAGTCAAAAATGTCAACAAAGAATAAACTTTCTCCGTACAATTACCGGCACCTGGTGGGGAGCCCATCCCGAAGATCTTATAATGTTGTATCGAACAACTATTCTCTCAGTGATGGAGTATGGCAGTTTCTGTTTTCAATCAGCTGCCAAAACACACCTCATTAAACTCGAGCGAATTCAGTATCTTTGTCTCCGTATCGCGTTGGGATGTATGCCCTCAACGCATACCATGAGTCTCGAGGTTTTGGCAGGCCTACTCCCACTAAAAGATCGCTTCAATTTATTATCTCTCCGGTTCTCCATCCGGTGTAAGGTCATGAACCCATTGGTGATCGGAAATTTTGAGCAGCTGATCGAGCTAAATTTTCACTCCGGATTCATGAGTTCATATCATGAATTCATCTCCATGCAGGTTGATCCTTCTTCGTATATTCCCAACCGTATTTGTTTCCCTGACTACATCAATTCCTCTGTGCATTTTGATCTGTCCATGAAGCAAGATATCCATGGATATTCAGATTACCAACGATCGAGGATCGCTCCAACGATCTTCGATGAAAAGTATGGGGGTATCAATTGTGATAATATGTACTTTACTGATGGGTCCACTATAAACGAGTCCACAGGATTTGGAGTGTTCAACGAATTTTTTAGCACCTCACACAGTCTTCAGAATCCTTGCTCAGTGTATATTGCTGAATTGGCAGCAATTCATTGGGCGCTGGACAGCGTCACCTCACGACCTGTTGAACACTATTACATTGTAACGGATAGTCTTAGCTCTGTCGAAGCTATCCGTTCAGTGAGGCCGGAAAAGCACTCGCCGTACTTCCTTGAGAGAATACGAGAAATTTTGAGTGCTTTATCCAGACGCTGTTATGTCATTACCTTTGTCTGGGTCCCTTCACATTGCTCAATTCTGGGTAATGAGAGGGCTGACTCATTAGCAAAGGTAGGTGCAATTGAAGGCGATATTTATCAGCGTCAAATCGCCTTCAATGAATTTTATTCTTTAGTCCGCAAAATTACCATAGTTAACTGGCAACGCAAATGGAACGAAGATTAATTAGGCCGGTGGTTCCACTCGATTATCCCTAAGGTTAGCCTCAAACCATGGTTCAAAAGTCTGGACTTGAGTCGGGACTTTATTCGCACCTTCTCCCGACTCATGTCCAATCACTGTTCGTTAGATGCGCTACTCTTTCGTATTAATCTTGCCGACAACAATCTTTGCGTTTGTGGCCAAGGTTACCACGACATCGAGCACGTTGTTTGGTCGTGCGAGCTGTATCTTGTCGCCAGATCGAATTTAGTAGTCACCCTTCGGGCCCGAGGGAGGCAGCCCATGGTGCCGGTGAGAGACGTGTTGGCTCGGTTAGACCTTGATTACATGTCCCAAATATATGTATTCCTTAAAGCTATCGATCTTCGTGTGTGATTGTCCTTATACCCGAAGTTTTTCCTTTTCCTTTTCCTTTGTGAGAGATCGGATCCCTTCTTATGAATAAGATGAAATGTAAATACATATTAGATATAAGATAGGTTTAAGAATTGAGTGTGATGAGTGTGATTGAGAGTGTGAGTGTGATCATTGTCAACATATCCTCATATCCCCTCCTTTTCCTGAAGAAAATATGTCACCCTTCTAAACTCGAGTGTACCGCGAGTAATCGGTTTCCTATATTATTAACATTAGAATAAAGGAAAAATGTATATATACTAGTAACAATACAGTAAGGAGTTCGGCTCCTTTAAACCTATGTAACTGAGCCTGTAAAAATAAACGATTTAAATAAAAAAAAATTCCAAAATCAACTATAAAGTCGAGATTGCTCAAGAAATCGCAAAACCATTTTCCGATCTGGACCGTCTACCATACTTTCCCAGAAAGAAGAAAATGATGTAGAAAATTGGATATTCGATACGCAGAGGAGAGGCTTTCCAGTAACTCGGGAAATGCTTACAGAAACTGTAAGACAATTCCTGGAAGCATCCGCCAGACCCGATAACTTCAAGAACAACCGCCCAGGTAAATGAAGTCTGTGTTTCCCCGGAGATTGATTAACATAGTATAAAATTTGTTTACAATAAGGACGCACGTGGATGCGATTATTCCTTAAAAGACACCCGCAGATCACGCTTCGCACTCCGGAATTCGTTACGAACGCCAGCGCAAAAGTGTCCAAGCCGGATATAGAATAATGGTTTAAAAAAATTCAAGACTTTTTGACAACGGAAGGACATTTGGACATTTTAAACGATCCTGAAAGAATTTTCAACGGAGATGAAACTTCGTTCTATTTAAATCCAAAAACAAAATCTGTTTTCGCGCAGCGTGGAAGTCGTAACGTATATGACATCGAGAGAGTAAAACCAACATTACAACGATGTTTAGTTTCTCCGCAGCTGGTAAAGTAGTTCCTCCTACAATTATTTATCCATATAAAACTATACCTAAAAAAGTAGCTGACTCGGTTCCATCAAAATGGGGAATCGCGAAATCTGACAATTATCCGGGATTATATCCGCAATGTTTTTCGCCCATTCATTGAAAGCAATAACATTTCAAAGCCGGTTTTATTCATTATTGATGGCCACAGTAGCCACATTAATTTTAACACATCACTGTTGTGCCGAGAACTGGGTATCATTTTAGTCGCGTTGTATCCGAACGTAACGCGAATCATGCAGCCAGCTGATGTCGCGGCCTTCAAACCTCTTAAAAATGGTTGGCCAAAAGCTGTTGCGAGATTCAGGAGTCAAAATCTGATGGATTCTGTGACAACCATGAATTTTGCATTAGTGCTTCAAGACTGTCTTCGAAATTCTTTGACTATCCAAACCATTAAGAATGGTTTTAGGTCCTCTGGTTTATACCCATGGGATCAGACAGCAATTGATTATTCAAAGTGTTTGGGGAAATATACTAACGAATCAGATTCCCTGGAAATAATTGAAAGAGATCAGTTGGAAACATCTGAGGAATCATTTCAACTCCAAGAAAGATTATTTACTGCCACGAACACGTTGCAGGAATGTGTTAAAACTATTGGCTCACGGAGAATTAAAAAGTTCAAGAGTGAACTTGCCTGCCTACAAAACGAAGACGAAAGAGCATTATTTAAAATTTTTACTATAATAGAGAATAATTTTCCTGATTTTATTGAGACAATTCAGGAAAATGATCTCAACGATAACTTGCTATGCGACATCGACTATGGTGAACCGCTTGTAGCACCAGTAGAAGGAGTTTCTGCTGCAATGCAAGTTATCAATGACGATTCTGTACATAACAAGCCTCTTGAATCTACTTCCGTGGAAGCAGCACCTTCAGACCACGTTACAGCTGATGCAGCAGATCTAGCAACGATGCCTTCAGAGCCAGCATTGGGAAATTATTTGACCACACCTCCTACTCCAACGAGAAAAAATACACGAGAATATAAATCGAAAAGGTATCATGTACTTACGTCAGATGAATTAATTCGAGAGTTCAAACAAAAGGAAGAGGACAAGCGTCGTTTGGAGCAAGAAAAGGAGAACAGGAAGATTGCTAGAATGGAACGTAAACGGGTATCCGAATTGAAGAAACAGAAACAAGAGTAAAATCATCGTTCGAAGAAAAGGAACTTAATCTAAAGTCTAGCAACAGTACCTTATTAAAGCAAGATCAATATTGATCAATATTATAATTGATGGATATAAATGGATTGATAAGAAACATATAATATAGTTCAAACGGATTAGCATTCGATTGCCGTGATGTTTTAATAGTAATGATAGTACTATACCATAAAATAGTATATGTAGTTGTAGTTGTAGTTAGATACCAATGAAATATATTGCTTTTTGTTTTGAAAACAGTATTTTTTCACTTGTATCGAAAATTAGAACACTTAGAGGTCGAAAATTGAAACAAGTGGTCGAAAATTGAAACAAGTGGTCGAAAATTAGAACAATAGAACATTACAGGGGAAAATGGATATAAGAAAATATAGAGGTATTGTATGATTATTTTTCTTATAAAACCAGATTCAATGAATGTCTATCTCTAACATTGGGACATCTTCCATGAAAAACCATACTGTTTTTGTGATATACAAACGTTTCTTTTACCATGAGCTGGACTTATGGGTCGAATTATAGTGCCTTTACCCTACTCTCTAGATAGCGCAAATCGCTCGAATTTCTCTTCCTCTTGATAATCATATAAACGTGATTCATAAATACACCATTTTGTTTTTTTCACACAGTGAAATCCACAGAATTGAATCCCTTTTTTAAGAGCACAAAGCTGACACGGTGCACAGATTTACTGCGCTGATGTAATTGATTCGATAATTTCAAGAGAAAACCAAATGAGGAAATTGCTTCCCCGGAACCTTATTCCGTATACGGTGCTTCAACTGTGGCATTTCATGACACTGAACAAATTAGCTAGCTAGCCTCATTGCTCTGATGCTGCTGACTGTAACGATGCATTGCCCCCTCACACTTGCAGTTGGTTCCTTCTCTGCCACAAGGTTTAGTCGTTTGCGGATCTCTTTGTGTACACACACACACACACACACACACACACCGGGAGTGGAGTATTTCCGGGCATCCACTTGGCTTTTTCCTGGCCATCAATTTTCATGAGAACTCTGGGATACCTTCAGCCAGAATACGGGAAAAGACTTTTATGCTATGAACATCAAATTAGAAGAACTGTGGGACCATTTCTGCTGCTGCTCTTATCATGTGTCCCATGTGGGGCCCCTTTTGAGATAGTTTCTAGTATCATCAGCCGCGGAAGACCAAAGGTTTCGCATATTTGAGAATGTGTCTCAAGTGTGGAGCTTTTCAAAACTCAATTCTCGAGCATTGAATGGTAATGATGTTAAGTTTATACCTTTGACAAAAGTGGCAAAGTCCGAATTTGCTTCTGAGAAGGTTTTTTCTTATCGAAACAATAATAGGGTAAGTGATGTTGGTTTGTCCGATGTTTGGGGTGTTCACGCAACGACCCTCTTCAAAGAGAAATTTTTGTCATGGTTTGTCCGGTTTCAAAAACCACCATTTTTATTTATTTTTATTTATTTTGTGTTCAGTCTTCGATGGACTCGTACAGACTAATCATAACTTAAGCTAATAATTTAAGTCTACATATAAAACATTGTCGGGTGATATGAAAATCGAATTGATCACAAACAACACTGAAGGCCTTAAGACAGGAACAGAAAGAGCTGTTGAATCCATAATTAGTCCTGTGTCTAGGAATGGCGATCAAAGCAGAATGTCGCAGCTGTCGCGGGGGTACGGTAAATGATATTTCTTGTAGAAGATCAGGACAGTCAATGTTATTCGTCAGGACGTCAAATATGAAGAGCCGCTGTAGTCTCAACCTTCTTACCGACAGGAGCTCAAGATTGATCAGACGGCAACGATCTTGGTAATCAGGAAGGTTTAAGGGATCATTCCATGGCAGGTTCCGAAGTGCGAATCGTAAAAACAGCTTTTGGATACGCTCGATTCGTATTACCTGGTACGCGTGGTAAGGTGCCCAAACCGGAACAGCGTATTCTAAGATGCTACGTACTAATGCGCAAAAAAGCGATTTGAGTACATACACATCAGTTAGCTGAGCAGCATTACGGCGAATAAAACCAAGCACGGAGAAGGCTTTTGCCGTAGTAATGGAAACGTGCTCGTGAGATCGAAGTTTACAATCCATTATCACTCCCAAGTCGCGAATAGACTGTACGCGTTCCACAGAAGCACTGTCGATCCGATATTGGTGTGAGGATGAAGATCGACTGCGGCTAAAAGTGATCACTTTGCATTTGTTTATGTTCACACTCATACCATTCTCGTTGCACCAGTTCAGGACGATGTTGATGTCGGTTTGCAATAAAAAAGAGTCAATTGGAGATGCGATGACACGAAAAATCTTGAGGTCATCGGCAAAAAGCAGCTTTTCGGAGGATATACGAAGACAGACATCGTTGATGAAATGGACAAATATCAAAGGGCCCAGCACACTCCCTTGCGGTACGCCAGACGGTATGTTGAATGTGCTGGATCGTGATGAGTTGAGCTGTACAAATACCTTTCGATCCGTTAGATACGACAATAGCCAGTCCGCAATCCAAGTCGGAAAACCTATGTGTTGCAATTTATGCACTGCGTAAGCGTGTGGTACCGTGTCGAAGGCTTTCGAAAAGTCGATATAAACAGAGTCTACTTGATTTCGCCGTTCGATCTCACGAAACAGAAACTTTGAGTAGCACATTAAGTTGGACACAGTGGAACGATGTGGTATGAATCCGTGTTGATGATCTGAGATAAACGGCAGTGTTGCGTTTAGTATGACATTATGCATCAGGGATTCAAAAACCTTTCCCAAGCAACTGAGAATCGAAATTCCACGATAGTTGACGACATTGTACAAACTGCCAGATTTGTGAACTGGAATCATAGAAGCGGTTTTCCATAAACTCGGGAAGCATCTCTGTTCAATTGAGCTGTTGAATAGCATCGTCAAAGGAACCGCCAACGATGCCGCACATTTTTTAACTAACAACGGCGGCAGAGCATACACCCCGGCTCCTTTTGAAGCATCCAGTTTAACCAGTGCACCGAGTACTTCTTCGTTGGAAAAGCTGAAGATCGGAAGGTGGATATTATGAGTTGGTACGTTGTTGAAACATCCCGGCCGAGGTACAGGTGAAGTAGTGTAATATGACTACTAGACCACCCGCGCGATAATAAACAAAATTCTAAATTGTTCAATGCCCCTAAGGCAATAAATCCCCCACGAAGACGCCGAGCAACGCAAGCATAAGTATTGTTCGACTACAAGCCTCTTTACTGGGCCAAGGGTCTGTTTATTATTTATGGTTGCGTAACTCGATGCGAACCAAGCGTGATTGTACATTTGCTTTCTTTCCGCTTTGCCGCTAGCCTCGGCAAGGCCACGAATAGTAAACACATGTGCAAGAACCCCGCTGGGTGCCGGTCTTCCTTGTTATTAATTCTGGCATACGGAAGAGATGTTCCGCACATGGTTTTCTTTAGAGTGCGTCTGACCACGCCTAGAAATTATTATATGTAAAATAGCTAGGTACATAGAAAATAAGACAATTGAATAAAACCAAACGTGCGGCACTTGGGCCACACAGTCGAGAAAGCTACACCAAACGTAGCAGTCAATTATCTCGATCCGAAAGACCAAAAAGTGACTTGCTTACATGGCGACCTGTGACATCGGACCGCAGTGAGGTCGTGAACGAGTGTGAAAGTGAATTCTAAAATGCATTTTTTAGACCCTAGCGGTTACATTCCGAAGAACGTAACGGTAAAACAGTTAAACTGTTGAAACAATCGAGTGTAGTGTAGCACGAAAATGCAAGCTGCAGAAACAGAGTGAACGTTGAGTGAAAAAAATAATAATCGGTTTTTGTGCCTACACGGAAACACTCCCCCGTCCGAAGCACCTGAGTTGGTGTGGATATGCAACAATTGCTAATTGAGAAGAAATAGAAGAAAAGTTATGGTGAAAAAAAAAAAAACAAGATGGATAACATGACTCCAGCAAATATGACAAATTAGTTATCAAGTGTTACGAAGGATTAATTTTCCAACATCGTGGATTGCACGAGGAATTAGATGCTGGATTTTATGTGAGACACATTACATCTAGAAAGCTAAACATGGAGAAGCACACAGTTGATGGAAAAATCAATTTGATCACCGTGAAATAGACCCGCCTGTGATTTCGTGGTCATCGTCCATAACACACACACATCCTACACTACCAACACCGTGTGAAACAATATCACAACGGTAGAACGTTTGTTCGCACATCAGCCTACAAAACCAGGCGCACTACATCTCGTACAATTTGGATGCTGGATTCACCTGCCAGACACAACACCCCACCACCCCCCCACCCCGGAGTCGAATGCAGCAGCGAAATCAGCAGCAAGGCCAGCAACGAGGACAGCAACGAGGACAGCAGCGAGGACGGCAGTGAAATAAAGTGGAGTAAGTCAGATTCGATTAAATGAAAACAAAACCATGAAAAGCGAAAACTAAATGTAAAGCGAAACAAAGAAAAATAGTCCATATAACCTTTCTTGCAAAAAAAAAAAAAAAAAGTATTATATAAATATACAAATTCCTTTTTCCTGACATAATTGGATCATTATGGGACTATTTAGTACAAAACCAGTTACAAACACGGGCGATGCCCAAGTTCAGATACTCAACCATCTTGACAACCACAGCACCGTTCACGAGGCTCAGGGAACCATTATTTGTATTATCTTAGCCATAGCTATACTGTTATTAGTAGCCAAGGCATACAAAGCCTACAAAGGATGCATGAATGCGCATGCCATGAAAGCCATGAAGGCGGCAAAAACGTTAGCGACAGTAACTGACTCTGTCTAAATTGTTAAAAAAAAAACAAACAAACAAACAGTAACAATTATACATATGTACGAATAACTTTTCACCATTATTTTTTTTTTTGTTTCCTTAAATAAACCGATTTTGAATGGATGAGGTCCTTCAACAGATATACACAAACCTGCAACAATTAAAAGCAATTCACGATACAATTCAAAAAGAAGTCGTGAAGAAGTCAAGAAAGTCCACCTTGTTAATACGTATCAGGGAAGCGGAAGCTCTTGTGAAAAATATAAAAAGATTGTCTTCATTCAAGTTAAATGACAAACCAAAACCAGAACTCTTAATCTGCATTGAAAAAGCAAATTCTTTATTATACGCGATCAAATTAATAATCGAAAAAGGAAAACCAAGATCGTTAAAAGAAATAGTTTTAGCAATTATATTCACGTTAAAATTATCAAGACGTTCTAAAATGGCGAATTTACTTGAAATTATTAAAACCACATCCACAATTGTGCCACAATTCGATGGAAACGTGGATAAAATTAAGGCATTTACAGACGCCGTAAATTTAGTCAAGACAATAGAAACGGCGAGAGACAATATTCGCCTCGATCGAAATGACTCGTTTGGTGGCGTACTATTGGGGATCAAAAAATGTCACTCCTTCTATAGAGTCACTCTCCCATCGATGATAGGCATTGAAGTTGTCGCTTGCCAGACACAAATCAATGGCAAAGACTTCTGCATTGCCTCGATACATATTCCTCCAAGAACCATGGTCGGCCGCCATCAGTTTTTTGATATCATCGCGGCATTGCCGGAGCCGCGGCTAATCTTAGGTGACCTCAACTCCCATGGAACAGCATGGGGGTCACACTATGATGACAGCCGTGCCACGTTGATTTATGATCTGTGCGACAACTTCAACATGACAGTTTTAAATACAGGGGAAGCAACTAGGACAGCCAACCCTCCTGCACGGGCAAGTATGCTAGACATATCACTTTGCTCTTCTTCATTATCCCTGGATTGCACGTGGAAGGTAATCCAAGATCCCCACGGTAGTGATCACCTGCCAATAATTTTATCGATCGCCAATGAATCAGGTTCTCGTGAGTCAGTCGATATTGCGTATGACCTCACGAAAAATATTGACTGGAGAAAATTTGCAGAAATAATATCTGAAGCACTTGTTTCAATGCATGAACTTCCTCCACTCGAAGAGTATAACTTTATATCGAGTTTGATTTACGAAAGCGCACTTCAAGCTCAAAAGAAACGTGTTCCTGCTACCACTTTCCGACGTCGTCCTCCATCACTTTGGTGGGACAGGGAGTGTTCAAAGGTCTACCTTGAAAAATCATCCGCTTTCAAAAAATTCAGGAAAACTGGATTAGTGGAATGGTTTCTAAAGTACCAAGCTCTAGAAGCCAAACTAAAAGGTTTGATTAAAGCAAAAAAGCGTGGATATTGGCGGAAGTTCGTCAATGGTTTGTCAAGGGAGACAGCTATGAGCACTCTTTGGAATACGGCTAGGAGAATGCGTGGCCGGAACCATACAAATGAAAGTGAGGAATACTCTGACCGTTGGATTTTCAAATTTGCAAGAAAGGTTTGTCCCGATTCCGTTCCTGCACAAAACGTCGTACGCGACATTCCGCTCCAATGCGACTATGAGAATTTTTCGATGGTGGAATTCTCAATTGCACTTCTCTCATGTAACAATTCAGCTCCGGGGTCGGACAAGATTAAATTCAACTTATTGAAGAATCTTCCCGACTTGGCAAAACATCGTTTACTGAACTTGTTCAACAAGTTTCTGGAGCTGAATATAGTCCCGCATGACTGGAGACAAGTGAGAGTGATAGCCATACGGAAACCCAACAAGCCGGCTTGCGATCACAACTCGTATAGGCCGATTGCAATGTTATCCTGTATTCGTAAATTGTTAGAGAAAATGATTCTACTTCGTTTGGACAAGTGGGTTGAAACGAACAATTTGCTGTCAAATACGCAGTTTGGCTTCCGCCGAGGCAAAGGGACGAACGATTGTCTCGCGCTGCTATCTTCTGAAATCCAAATCGCATTTGCTCGCAAAGAACAAATGGCTTCCGTTTTTCTCGATATCAAAGGGGCATTTGATTCAGTTTCCATGGAAATTCTCTCAGAGAAACTTCATAATCGTGGACTTTCACCAATTCTGAACAATTTCCTGTACACTTTACTCTCAGAAAAGCACATGTTTTTCAATCATGGCAGCTTGAAATCTTCTCGTTACAGTTTTATGGGCCTCCCACAAGGCTCCTGCCTAAGCCCC
The DNA here is from genome assembly GCF_029784135.1 of Toxorhynchites rutilus septentrionalis. Lineage (NCBI taxonomy): Eukaryota > Metazoa > Arthropoda > Insecta > Diptera > Culicidae > Toxorhynchites > Toxorhynchites rutilus. The sequence continues at coordinate 12,997,053 of NC_073746.1, forward strand.
CTCTTGTACAGTTTTTACGTCAATGATATAGATGATTGTCTAACTAGAGATTGCACGTTGAGACAACTTGCAGACGATGGAGTTATTTCCATCACGGGTACTAATCCCGCCGTTCTGCAAAATTCCTTGCAAGATACCCTGAACAACCTGTTCACGTGGGCTCTCAAGCTGGGTATCGAATTCTCTACGGAGAAAACTGAAATGGTCCTTTTTTCTAGGAAGCACGAACCCGCCCAATTCCAGCTTCACCTATCCGGCAAAACGATCAAGCACTCGATGTTTTTCAAATACCTTGGAGTATATTTTGACTCTAAATGTACCTGGGGAATACACATTGCGTAGTTGAAACAGAAATGCCAGCAAAGAGTCAATTTTCTCCAAACAATAACCGGAACTTGGTGGGGTGCCCATCCAGGAGACCTCATTCAGTTATACAAAACAACGATATTATCAGTGTTAGAATATGGCAGTTTTTGCTTCCGATCAGCTGCCAGGATTCATATTCTCAAGCTGGAGAGAATACAATATCGTTGCTTGCGTATAGCCATGGGGTGTTTGCATTCGACACATACGATGAGTCTCGAAGTTTTGGCAGGAGTACCCCCGCTTACTCTTCGGTTCACAGAATTATCCTACAGATTTCTCATTCGTTGCAAGATCATGAATCCATTGGTGATTGATAACTTCGAAAATCTACTCCAACTGACTCCTCAGTCAAGTTTTATGTCTTTATACCATGAGTACCTTACCAACGACGTGCACCCTTCACCAGGCATCTCCAACCAAGTTTGCTTCCCATACTTCTGCAATTCCTCTGTCATTTTTGATCTGTCCATGCGACAAAAAATCCATGGAATCCCAGATCATCTACGCTCAGATTCTATTCCGCCGATATTTTCGGCAGAATATGGGGGCATAGTTAGATCTGATAACATGTTATTTACTGACGGTTCATTCATAAACGGGTCCACTGGCTTTGGCATCTTCAATGAAAATTCCAGTGCCTCTTTCAAACTCAAAGATCCTTGTTCCGTGTATGTTGCTGAACTGGGTGCGATATACTACGCACTGGGGATCATTGAAACATTGCCCATCGACCACTATTTTATTTTTTCAGACAGTCTCAGCTCATTAGAGGCAATCCGCTCAATGAAGGTTGATAAACGCTCATCTTATTTCCTAACAAGAATAAGACAACTATTGAGTGTTTTGGTCGAAAAATTATTCAAGATTACCTTAGCATGGGTTCCCTCTCATTGCTCGATTCCGGGGAATGAGAAAGCGGACTCGCTAGCTAAGGTGGGCGCTTCAGAAGGCACACTTTTTGAAAGGCAAATCGCCTATAATGAATATTTTCACATTCCTCGTCAGGACACACTCGTTAGTTGGCAACGCATGTGGAGTGAAGATGAGTTCGGTCGTTGGTTACACACGATTATCCCTAAGGTCTCGACGAGGGCATGGTTCGAGGGATTGAATGTAGGTCGTGATTTCATTCGCGTGATATCTCGGCTTATGTCCAATCACTACAACCTAAACGCGCATCTCTATCGCATTGGTCTCGCAGCAAACAATCTTTGTGATTGTGGCGATGGCTACCACGACATCGAGCATGTTGTCTGGTCGTGTATCCGGTTCCATGCTGCTCGCTCTCAGCTCTCTAGAGCACTGAGAGCAAAAGGCAGACAATCGGATATCCCCGTCCGGGATATCTTAGGTAGCCGTGATCCTGATCTTCTGCTTCATCTATACCTGTTCCTCAGAAATGCCAATGTCAACGTTTAATGATGTTTCCTTCGTTGTGTCCCTGTTTCATATCCCTCCTATCCGATCTATAAACTTTTACTTAGTCGCGGCAATACATACACACACTCTTTACAGATACACGGGCCAAAGGTTGTGCAGTCCACTGATGATTCAACAAAAGCCAAAGGTTGTACCGCTCATGACAACTCTACACGAGCTGATGATTGCGCCGGCTAGTGACCATTCTATCCTGGATTCCTCGAGTCGAGAAGACGCACCACGCTAGATATGGGGTACAGACTAGGGGGGCGTTGCTGATTAATGGTCAGCTGCATCCCAATAGGAAGTATCCCGTGTCGGGCACAGGTACAGATCATTGAAGACAGCAACATCACAATTACGAAAACACTTGTAATACTAACCTCGAGCCAACCGCGAGTAATCGGTTACATATTACTAACATAGTTATAAGGCAAACATTGTCGAAATATTGAACTCCCGGCCCCGTCAGGTTGACGCCATATGAGCCTTAATAAAAATATATATTTTGGATAATAAAAAAAAAATAGAAACGGCAGAAAACAGAGCAACTATAATTCAAGTAATCTTAACAAAATTGGAGGGTAAGGCGAGAAACGTTTTTGCCGAAGTTCCAGAATCGATTAACGATATATTGAAAACATTGCAAGCAAAAATTTCTGCGTGCCCTCCGGAGCAAGTCATTGCTAAAATGGCAAATCTAAAGCAAATCGGCCCTATAGAACCGTTCTGCCTAGAGCTCGAAAAGCTGGTTTTCAGTCTGGAAACCGCTTATATAGCAATGGGTATTTCGCCTCAGATTGCCAGGTCAATGGCTACCAAAGAAGGCATAAAGGACTTAGCCAGAGGTTTGAAATGCGAGAGAACTTCTTTTGTGGTGAGAGCTGGAACTTTCGGTTCATACTCCGATGCAATGACAAAAGCATTGGAGGAGAATTTAAATAATCCGAATACGTCCATATTTACGTACTCGCGGGTAAATCAAAGTCGAAACTTCAACAATAACTTTCGACAACCAAACACTAGATTCGGCTATAGGGGTCGAAATCAAAATAATAATCACCAACCATCCAATTTTCGTCAAAACTATGGGCAGAATAGGCCAAATTTCAATCAACCAACACCAAACCACCAATACACCCAACCAAACTATCAGAGAACCCAAAACTTCAGAGGCCAGCGTGGAAATAACAATTCCAACCGAACGACACGATTTGTACGGATTGCGGGAAACGCAGGGACGCCGGCGGACAACCTCCAGTCCGTCTCGGAGCAAGAACAGGAGGAAAGGACATTAAGGGAAAGGCCGTTTCAAAGCGAACAATAAATATATATAACATAAACATAACATGTTCTATGTTTGTTACAATAAAATTGAGCATGTGCGAAAAGCCATGCACCCTCATAATTGACACTGGAGCAGACATCTCCCTCATAAAGGAACATATAATAGACAGAGACCAACTAGTAAACTATAGCAACAACTGCGTAATAAACGGCGTGACGGAGGGAAAAATCGAAACTCTTGCCAGTACAAATACCACTTTAACTTTGGATAATATGGAAATACCCCACCAATTTCAGGTGGTAACACAAAAATTTCCGATACATACTGATGGAATTTTAGGCCGCGATTTCCTAACTAAATATGAATGCAATTTGTGCCTTAAAACTTGGTTGTTATCCTTTACCTTCGACAATACTTATGTTGAAATACCCATACAAGATAACTGGGACGATCACTATATCATACCAGCCAGATGCCAAATCATCAAAAACATTCAAATACCTGCAGTTCAAACTGATTCGGTAATCGTAGCACAAGAAATTAAACAAGGCGTTTTTTGCGCCAACTCGATAATAAACCCTGACTCCTCTTTCATCAAAATCATCAACACTAATACCCAAGAAGTATCCGTTCCTAAATCTTTCAAACCTACTATCATCCCTTTAGAGCACTACACAATAAACCATATCAAATCGACACAATTCGAAAATACAGAAATTAGACATGACAAACTGGCTAAAGAACTTAATCTAAGCCAGACCCCACAACAAGCGCAAGCGAAATTGACAAAATTATGCACGGAATATAATGATATTTTCGCACTAGAAGACGATATACTAACAACAAACAATTTTTACAAACAAAAAATTCACCTGCAAGACAACACACCCGTTTATATTAAAAATTACCGCACACCAGAGTCACAAATTTCTGAAATCAGCAATCAGATTAACAAACTACTAGACAATAGAATAATTCAACACTCAGTATCGCCCTACAACTCCCCAATCCTTTTAGTACCCAAAAAGTCCAACAACCAAGATAAAAAGTGGCGTCTAGTAATCGACTTCCGGCAATTAAACAAAAAGATTACTCCCGATAAATTCCTCTGCCCAGAATAGACGAAATATTAGATCACCTGGGTAGAGCTAAATATTTTTCAACACTAGACTTAATGTCTGGTTTTCACCAAATTGAATTAGACAAGCATTCAAAACAGCTAACAGCATTTTCAACATCAAATGGCCATTATGAGTTCAACAGAAAGACAAAACACACTTTGGAAGAAGTCAGAAAAAAGATTGGCGGGTTCGTCAGCTGTACTGGCTGTGGAGTCATTGTAGACCACATTGATTGGCACGAGGTTGGTAGCCCTTTGTCCTTTAACGTACCTCCAGAACATCGATGGGTTTTGTTTCAAGTTAGATTCCAGTCTGCATATATATTGTTGATAACTGGAAGTGTGTAATTCGTTGTATGATGATTCAATTTGACGCAACCAGTCTCTATTCACATCTGATCTGAGAGCAAAGAATCGTTTACGTGCTTTCCTTAGTCGGTTACGCAAGTTGCGCAGCTCAGCTGTCCACCAAGGTTTCCTGCTAACGCTGCTTAAGTTACGACGACGGCGCGGGACATTTGAGCGAATAATTTCGTTAAGTTTGTCGTAGAACAGAAAAACATTTGCGTCAACAGACCGTTTGTTAAGAAAATGCTGCCAGTCGATGGACGAAAACGCGACGTTCAGCGAATCAAAATTGCATCGCCTGAAGTCCATGTCGTTCTCATTCGAAGCTGGGAAGATTTGGTGGCAAGTGACCGAGCTTTGTAAGTCCACGAGCAGGATGAATGGAGGGTGATGTGCGTCAATGGGCAGCAGTGGTAGTGGTGGCTGAAATACCTCAGTGATATCCGGAGAACTCGTGAAGGCTAAATCCAGAAGCCTGTTGTTCGAATTGACATGCGAATTCACTTGAACCAAGCCACACGACGAGATGGGATCAGCTAGATTTGTCTCTTGTTCACTGGACGCGTTTGATGGTAAGTATCCGTTGATGTCCTCCTCGAAACACCATTGTAGATGAGGAAGATTATAATCACCAATAAGCACGATAACGTCGTTCGGTGATGAACGATCCAATAAATATTGAGCAGTCACGGCGTGAGCTGAATATAGTCCAACACCTGAGCCCGGAGGAATATAGACAGCAGAGATAAACAGCGATCGGTGAGGAAGTAATATTTTTACAGCAACCTGTTCTAGCTGATTGCAATCAACTATGGACACCGCCGTGCAGTGCAGTGTCGGTTTCACAGCAACAAGGACGCCACCTCCTCTCGAGTGGTTACTAGTAGCCTCGTTGCGATCGCACCGGAATACGGTGTAGTCCGATGTAAGCTCTGTGTTGCAGATATCGGATTTGAGCCACGTTTCGGTAAACACGATTATATCGTAGTCACAGCACGATAGTTTCAGCTTTAGTTGTGTCGTTTTAGTGCGAAGGCCTCTGACGTTCTGATAGTATATAGACAAAGAGCTGTGATCAGGTTGAGGCACTCCGTTGCTGACGCTGATTGTTGTCATGGTACGTGAACAATCGAACCCGCCGGCGTAGCAGTTGGACATAACGTTGCCGGGAACTGCAGGTTTGTTGCGTCCTGGAGTTGAAACACGTTTCGTAGAGAAACTCGAGGGTTGACGATTAAACGGAATAGTACTGAAACCAAACAACGAATCAGGGGTTGTACTGATCGGTGAATTAACGTACTTGCCTGATGAGACAGGCTGGACAGCCCCATCACCATGTTCGAACCCAGGGCCGGGACGACTGCGGCAGGAACCGATGAAATATGGCTCGACTGTGCTGAAAGGATAAGGGCTGTCCATAGAGCCTGTTTGTGCGCGTCCCGGGTTGACCACATTGACAGATTTACGTGCTGGTTGATCGTTCTTTACAAGTTCTAAGTCGAGTTTTGACGAGATGAAATATGACCGTTTTTTTGGTCGTGATCGAAAACACGAATGTTAACTCCTTCTGGCCAGTACCAACCATCGCCGACCACGTTGGATATAGCTTTATTAACGGTCACTATGAATGATACAAACGATAGATCATCCAAACATTTTCCACGAGGAACCAGCTTGACCACCTGACCAGCGTTGAGTCCACGTTTGTGATGTCATGAATGTGTTGTTTGATGTCACTTTCTTTCTGGTCTGGGGTGAATAGTGTCACGTAGTTTTATAGATTTTTGTACGAAGATTCAAATTCTCAAGTAGATGTTGCATTTCTCATTGTTCTGAGTTTACTGTCAGAATATTGATCCATTCATAATTTAAATATTGGCCTCGAAATCTTTTTCGCCTGGAGGAACAAGCATCTTGAGACGATTTCGGCGACTAATGCTAACGAAACAAATTCGTACATACATTTCAACTTTTTTTTTTACATTGGAAACAAAAAAAAATTGTTCATATGACAATTTAGGCAAAATTTCCTTCTTGCAATGTTTCTGTTGTGTTTGTTTCTCTTTATTGTTTGGGACAAAACTTTGAAAAATGCCATTTAAAAACATTTTTCTTAAAAATATCATCTTTAAAATTCTCGAAAAGACGATCTTTTTAAGAAAAATGTTTTTAAATGGCATTTTTCAAAGTTGTATGAAAAATGTATGGAGAACCCTTACAATTTACAACATGCTACCGATACATCGGAAGACGGACACTTTCACAGAGAACGAGTTTTTTAACCAAACAACTGCTTAATGTTTTCTTTGAAAAAAATACTACTAACGTTTTATTCGTATCATTTTTCTGTGTAAAATCTCGCGTTTGACATGTTCTTGACATATTTATAATAACAAAAAAAATTGCAGAACATGTAAATCGCGATCATTTATACATAAAAATTGATACATAAAAATGTTACGAATAAAAATCGTGATTTAGGAAGATTTTGCTTGAATTTTCACCAAGAATTGTTTATATCGATATTGCAGCAAAATTAAGAACGATAGAAGTTTGGTGTCAATTTTAATAATATCTAGAACTTTGTCCAATACACTATACAGGTCGGACTCGATTATCCGGGATTCGATTATCCGGAGTATTTTATTTTTGATTTTCGGAAATTTTGAATAATTTGTATAATAATTTCATATTAAATAGCCAATATGGGTATCAAATGAAAAGTCTTGACTAGTAGAACACAGTTTTTCATGAAAAATGAAAATCCAAAACGGCCGCCACTACAAGATGGCTGCATATATAGGTTTTTACAACACCATCAATATGGGTATCAAATGATACGGCTTGACTAGTAGAATACAGTTATTTATGAAAAATGCAAATCCAAGATGTCGGCCACTACAAAATGACGGATTACATATTTTCTCAGAACCCCATCAGTATGGATATCAAATGAGAGGGATTGACTAGTATAACACAGTTATTTATGGAAAATGCAAATCCAAAATGTCCACCACCACAAGATGGCCCCATTTTTTTTTCAAAGCCTCATCAAATGAAAGTTCTCGACTGGTAGAACACAGTAGATCATAAAAAATCCAAGATGGCCTCAGTTCCCAAATAAACAATTACTTTTTGGATTTAAGATTTAAGATTTAAGATTTAAGATTTAAGATTTAAGATTTAAGATTTAAGATTTAAGATTTAAGATTTAAGATTTAAGATTTAAGATTTAAGATTTAAGATTTAAGATTTAAGATTTAAGATTTAAGATTTAAGATTTAAGATTTAAGATTTAAGATTTAAGATTTAAGATTTAAGATTTAAGATTTAAGATTTAAGATTTAAGATTTAAGATTTAAGATTTAAGATTTAAGATTTAAGATTTAAGATTTAAGATTTAAGATTTAAGATTTAAGATTTAAGATTTAAGATTTAAGATTTAAGATTTAAGATTTAAGATTTAAGATTTAAGATTTAAGATTTAAGATTTAAGATTTAAGATTTAAGATTTAAGATTTAAGATTTAAGATTTAAGATTTAAGATTTAAGATTTAAGATTTAAGATTTAAGATTTAAGATTTAAGATTTAAGATTTAAGATTTAAGATTTAAGATTTAAGATTTAAGATTTAAGATTTAAGATTTAAGATTTAAGATTTAAGATTTAAGATTTAAGATTTAAGATTTAAGATTTAAGATTTAAGATTTAAGATTTAAGATTTAAGATTTAAGATTTAAGATTTAAGATTTAAGATTTAAGATTTAAGATTTAAGATTTAAGATTTAAGATTTAAGATTTAAGATTTAAGATTTAAGATTTAAGATTTAAGATTTAAGATTTAAGATTTAAGATTTAAGATTTAAGATTTAAGATTTAAGATTTAAGATTTAAGATTTAAGATTTAAGATTTAAGATTTAAGATTTAAGATTTAAGATTTAAGATTTAAGATTTAAGATTTAAGATTTAAGATTTAAGATTTAAGATTTAAGATTTAAGATTTAAGATTTAAGATTTAAGATTTAAGATTTAAGATTTAAGATTTAAGATTTAAGATTTAAGATTTAAGATTTAAGATTTAAGATTTAAGATTTAAGATTTAAGATTTAAGATTTAAGATTTAAGATTTAAGATTTAAGATTTAAGATTTAAGATTTAAGATTTAAGATTTAAGATTTAAGATTTAAGATTTAAGATTTAAGATTTAAGATTTAAGATTTAAGATTTAAGATTTAAGATTTAAGATTTAAGATTTAAGATTTAAGATTTAAGATTTAAGATTTAAGATTTAAGATTTAAGATTTAAGATTTAAGATTTAAGATTTAAGATTTAAGATTTAAGATTTAAGATTTAAGATTTAAGATTTAAGATTTAAGATTTAAGATTTAAGATTTAAGATTTAAGATTTAAGATTTAAGATTTAAGATTTAAGATTTAAGATTTAAGATTTAAGATTTAAGATTTAAGATTTAAGATTTAAGATTTAAGATTTAAGATTTAAGATTTAAGATTTAAGATTTAAGATTTAAGATTTAAGATTTAAGATTTAAGATTTAAGATTTAAGATTTAAGATTTAAGATTTAAGATTTAAGATTTAAGATTTAAGATTTAAGATTTAAGATTTAAGATTTAAGATTTAAGATTTAAGATTTAAGATTTAAGATTTAAGATTTAAGATTTAAGATTTAAGATTTAAGATTTAAGATTTAAGATTTAAGATTTAAGATTTAAGATTTAAGATTTAAGATTTAAGATTTAAGATTTAAGATTTAAGATTTAAGATTTAAGATTTAAGATTTAAGATTTAAGATTTAAGATTTAAGATTTAAGATTTAAGATTTAAGATTTAAGATTTAAGATTTAAGATTTAAGATTTAAGATTTAAGATTTAAGATTTAAGATTTAAGATTTAAGATTTAAGATTTAAGATTTAAGATTTAAGATTTAAGATTTAAGATTTAAGATTTAAGATTTAAGATTTAAGATTTAAGATTTAAGATTTAAGATTTAAGATTTAAGATTTAAGATTTAAGATTTAAGATTTAAGATTTAAGATTTAAGATTTAAGATTTAAGATTTAAGATTTAAGATTTAAGATTTAAGATTTAAGATTTAAGATTTAAGATTTAAGATTTAAGATTTAAGATTTAAGATTTAAGATTTAAGATTTAAGATTTAAGATTTAAGATTTAAGATTTAAGATTTAAGATTTAAGATTTAAGATTTAAGATTTAAGATTTAAGATTTAAGATTTAAGATTTAAGATTTAAGATTTAAGATTTAAGATTTAAGATTTAAGATTTAAGATTTAAGATTTAAGATTTAAGATTTAAGATTTAAGATTTAAGATTTAAGATTTAAGATTTAAGATTTAAGATTTAAGATTTAAGATTTAAGATTTAAGATTTAAGATTTAAGATTTAAGATTTAAGATTTAAGATTTAAGATTTAAGATTTAAGATTTAAGATTTAAGATTTAAGATTTAAGATTTAAGATTTAAGATTTAAGATTTAAGATTTAAGATTTAAGATTTAAGATTTAAGATTTAAGATTTAAGATTTAAGATTTAAGATTTAAGATTTAAGATTTAAGATTTAAGATTTAAGATTTAAGATTTAAGATTTAAGATTTAAGATTTAAGATTTAAGATTTAAGATTTAAGATTTAAGATTTAAGATTTAAGATTTAAGATTTAAGATTTAAGATTTAAGATTTAAGATTTAAGATTTAAGATTTAAGATTTAAGATTTAAGATTTAAGATTTAAGATTTAAGATTTAAGATTTAAGATTTAAGATTTAAGATTTAAGATTTAAGATTTAAGATTTAAGATTTAAGATTTAAGATTTAAGATTTAAGATTTAAGATTTAAGATTTAAGATTTAAGATTTAAGATTTAAGATTTAAGATTTAAGATTTAAGATTTAAGATTTAAGATTTAAGATTTAAGATTTAAGATTTAAGATTTAAGATTTAAGATTTAAGATTTAAGATTTAAGATTTAAGATTTAAGATTTAAGATTTAAGATTTAAGATTTAAGATTTAAGATTTAAGATTTAAGATTTAAGATTTAAGATTTAAGATTTAAGATTTAAGATTTAAGATTTAAGATTTAAGATTTAAGATTTAAGATTTAAGATTTAAGATTTAAGATTTAAGATTTAAGATTTAAGATTTAAGATTTAAGATTTAAGATTTAAGATTTAAGATTTAAGATTTAAGATTTAAGATTTAAGATTTAAGATTTAAGATTTAAGATTTAAGATTTAAGATTTAAGATTTAAGATTTAAGATTTAAGATTTAAGATTTAAGATTTAAGATTTAAGATTTAAGATTTAAGATTTAAGATTTAAGATTTAAGATTTAAGATTTAAGATTTAAGATTTAAGATTTAAGATTTAAGATTTAAGATTTAAGATTTAAGATTTAAGATTTAAGATTTGAGATTTAAGATTTAAGATTTAAGATTTAAGATTTAAGATTTAAGATTTAAGATTTAAGATTTAAGATTTAAGATTTAAGATTTAAGATTTAAGATTTAAGATTTAAGATTTAAGATTTGAGATTTAAGATTTAAGATTTAAGATTTAAGATTTAAGATTTAAGATTTGAGATTTAAGATTTAAGATTTAAGATTTAAGATTTAAGATTTAAGATTTAAGATTTAAGATTTAAGATTTAAGATTTAAGATTTAAGATTTAAGATTTAAGATTTGAGATTTAAGATTTAAGATTTAAGATTTAAGATTTAAGATTTAAGATTTAAGATTTAAGATTTAAGATTTAAGATTTAAGATTTGAGATTTAAGATTTGAGATTTAAGATTTAAGATTTAAGATTTAAGATTTAAGATTTAAGATTTAAGATTTGAGATTTAAGATTTAAGATTTAAGATTTAAGATTTAAGATTTGAGATTTAAGATTTAAGATTTGAGATTTAAGATTTAAGATTTAAGATTTAAGATTTAAGATTTGAGATTTAAGATTTAAGATTTAATAACCTAAAATAATTTCACTAGGTTCAAATTCATCGAGGCAAGAAACACATCGCATTTAGGAGCTATCGAAGAGACAGAAAAAAATTAGATTAGATGTAACACGAATTTGTTATTTCAATAAGCTTCTTTGAGTATCGAATCCACGAGTTACAGTTCGTGCTCATCCAACACGACGTGGATCCAAAAATATCAACATTGGAACAGCGACCTCATTTATGCTGACACTCCCCCTCCAGAAATGCGAGCACATAATTCCGCGCCGTTAATAATTTATGGCGAAGAAAAATTGAAAAATATATCCAATTTCATATCGTTATTTGGTATGCGTATTTCAATTGAATCTTTTATGCACATTCCACGGGAAATTATGCATTTCGCTCGTTCACCACGCTTTCGCCAATTAATGAATACGATGCCCGGTGTCCCCAGCATCCCTTCGTTTCTCCCATCCGAACGGAGGTCAGCGTTAATGAAACCACCACTGAATGCGATGTATGATTTGACCTTAATCCGTCCCACCGCCACCACCACCGGGATCCGGGTACCGAAGGGCACCCATTAAAGCGGAAATTTTCAGAAATTAAACTCCGAGGGTGTGGATTTCGTATAGCTCTTTATTTCGTACATAATGTTGTTTGATATTTAAAATACATCGTTCTATGGAGGGACACAGTAAATTGTTCTAAAATAGATCGAGATGATGATTACTTGCTTAGCAACTAGTGTGGGATAATGTTGAAATGATTTTATTCACATAAAACTCAGCATGAAGTCGATGTTCTTAAAATTAAACGAATGGAAACTAAAAACTCTTACAACTACTCTTGTTATATTCATTTAGTTCAATCTTAACATGAGAGTATTCTATTCGCACTGGACGCTGTTATTCATCTTCGAAAGATCGTACACGAAGGTAACCTTAATTATGTTTATCGCTTTATCGCATCGAACCCTTCACTCTTATACGATCAGTCTTGAAGAGTTCTATAAAATGTTGTGGGCTTATTTCGCTAGGAGTAGGTTCAGCACAAGAAAAATAAAGTTATTTAGCTACGGTTAAAATAATTCTTACAATCTATCACGCTGCTCCATCGCACCATGCGCGACGAGAGGCGTCTCTTGCGGCAGAGATTTTGAGCTTAAAAGCCGTGATTTCATTTACATCTTCATGATTTCATTGTTGTTACTGTTTCTGAATTCACTATTCGCTTGTTTTTTTTTCTGCTGCCATTGTTACGCTACCAGTGTGTGAATCAGTGCGCTGAAGCGACCGGAGGCCACACTCACGTTCACGGAACGTCTCCCTCTTTCTAATGACTCGCCTCCGCTCGGGCGAAGATTGCGAAGTTGGGGCTTGGGGTGGTTCCTTTTTCGGTTTATTACTGTGTATTGTTTATTTCGCTGGGAAGATGAATAGTGCAATGAGAAGATATAACGATCAAAAAGTAGTCAACACAAAATTGGTTCGTTGTAAAATTTAAATTTGGAACCTTAATGTTGATTGCTTCGTGAAATGTCATATCATTGATCGTTCGTGTATTGTGAAAAATTAAGCACAAGTGTAAGTGTAAAATTGTATATGGTAGCACTTGTGTTAAAAATGACTTAATATATGAAACGATTTATTCGAATTTTCTTACATAAAAACCAAAGTGTGCTACCGCTCGAGAACGGATCGTTTGGTTTAAGCTGTCTGCTTTTTTGTGTTCATTTTCACCCAAGAAAAGTTTATACGACGAGAAAAATTGGTAAAGTTAAGAAATATTAGTAAAAGTAATTGCTCTACATATAGTATTCGGGGTTAATCCAATTAAAATTCGCATAGGGTTGAATAAACACTCAGAAAGTAAAAAATATAAAAGAAAATTACCCTTTCCATTTCAAATATGTTTTCTCTATATTAAAGTAACATGTTTTTACTGAGGAGAAAAATGTTTTTACTGATGAGAAAAAAATTGAGGCATCTCGTCTAGGATCACAGAGGGCTGTTTTCATCATATCTCGTTCCATTTCGGTCTTTTATCTGATACGCACTATCCAACGACTGTTTACCATCCTTCTGTCATATCACTCGGTAAACACTGGTGGAGTGAACAAACAATACCCAACAACCAAACAAAACGAGCCTTTTCAGGAGGCCACCAAATCATGATCAAAGAGTTTAACGATGTAATTCTTCAAACATATCCAAAATCAACAGATAGACTAACGGAATCCTACGTCAACTATGCGTCATAGTGGAAGTTTAAATCAACTATTGGCGTAGTGGAAGTTTCAATTAAATATTAACACGTTCGTCACCCAGCACCACGTTTCTGAGTTTCTTGCGGAGCCCAACTTAAGGATAATTTATAAAATGAAGATCAAACTTAGTTTATAGACAACTTTTACATGATCTAGCAATTTATTTTAAATTTGAAGACGAATTGACAACAATAACACATGCCAAAGTCATATTATATGGGGTCCGCTAAAATGATAGTACAAACCATCCGTACAATAAATTAATAAAAAGTATAGTATAAACATTACAATAATATGGTTATGATTTTATTATTTTTCTACATATCTCAGAGTTAGATTTAGGTGCCTATTCAATCAAATTCAGGGTGTCGACTCAAAATCCGAAAAAAAATCCCTGATTTTGCCTGATCTCCCAGTGAATTTTGAGGAAATTTCCACATGTAGACTAGTCAAATTTTCTACTAATTCTGTAGCTGTAGTTCTAAAAACATTTGATTAGCTAAAACAATGAACTTTATGCACTTAGATTTATTAACACAGTTTAAAGTTAACTTGAAGGATCCCTAAGCACTAATACAAAACGAGTCATTTTCATTTTGATTCGGATCAATTACCCGGAACATTGATGATTTTAACGAAACGATTTTTTCTTGCAATCTTTTGGCTGCCTTCTCTGTGTTTTCCAATTTTTTTCTCGTTTCGCCTGCGTAAATTCCGCTTCGCTCGTAGACGTTTCATTAACTTTGATTCATTTGCAACAAAAGCTTCTTTCTTCAGGCATTCATTGTCATCTAGATAAAAAGAATGAAAATTTCAAACTCGTTGAATTAACTAGCTTGTCATTTTTATTGACAACCTTGTCGCATAGTACAACCATTTCCTCACGCATGTTTTCCGTTTGGGTTGGAGGAAATATGAATTTTCCACAGCATTTGGGAATTTTTCGACTCAAGTGTATCTTTTGAAAAGGCCGTATCGATTTTAGTAAGAGAAATATTTGATAATGTATATCTCAAAAACTATGAGCCATACCAAAATAGTGTCTTAGAAAGAGTCCAAACGTGAAAAAATATACACTGAGAAAAAAAATTATTACCTCTTTTTATTTTTAAAAAAAAAAAGAAAATGTTTTTTAATTTTAATTTGCAGTATCTACATATTTTGACGTAGGACTACGTCTAACCGGAAGATATAGGGGGTGAAATGGAAATCTAGGCACTGAACAAGTAGGAAAAAATGCAAGATTTGGAACGCTTATAACTCGATCATTTCTCAATAGATCGCAAAGGTTTTTGCATCAATTGATAGGAAATATATCTACGCATCTATCATAACGAATAACATTTCATTTTTCTTGAGATAAATAATTGAATAATTGTGAAATATCAAGCATTGTCAAAATGCACTATGTGCCCATTTTTGATTGGTCCATTTTGTGCTCCTCAAATCGTACCGACCAAAACGGGCAACCAAAGCAGCAGCGAAATAGAATGAAGCACGATTGGAAAGGAAAAAGAAAAAAAAGACGAAACATTGGTCGCAGTCTCACACATGCGTAATTCTCGAGCCAGCCAGTCAGCTTAAAAATCCCCGCTCCGCTGCCGTAACGATCATTCTCATTCAAACCGTACACCACATCGGTTCGCATCACAACACATCAACAAACCAACACAAGCAGCCATGTCTGGACACGGTAAAGGAGGAAAAGTGAAGGGAAAGGCAAAATCCCGCTCGAACCGTGTTGATCTGGAGTTCCCCGCAAGGGTAGCTAGGCCGAGCGCGTTAGTACCAGTGCACCAGTCCACCTAGCCGGCGTTATATAGTTTCGGCCGCCGAAGTGATCGAGTTGGCTGGTAAAGCTGCTCGCGACGATAAGAAAACCCGCATTCGGAACAGAACACATTCGGTTCGGTGGACATCAAGACAACAACAGGCAGTTGCAGCGAGTGGCGAGTGGCAAACGCAATCGCAAAACGGCATCAGGTAGCAGAAGAAAAAAGTTTGTTCTTTATACAAACTGCTTTGGTGGCAAATCCAGAACAAGGCGGCATCGAGGGCATTCGAAATGGTTTTTTTCAAAACCACGAGTACTAAGTTTTCTAAATTGGAACCATTCCATAAAACAAGGTGCTTTTCAGGGCCATTAAACCTTCCAAAAAAGAGTTTAGGAAATACAGTTCAATGCTTTCTAAAACAATATCCAAAATAATAATAAAACACAAATTGATTTTTTCATAATTTGTTTGCCAGGATATGATGAGTATGTGAATTTGGTAGTTGTTCTGAGCTTATTGATTTTCACCAATTCTTAAATTGCTTCTAGATTGAAAGTACAGTAATTTACACTTATCTCGACATTTAGCTAATTGGACGGACCTGCAATGCGACATATTTAGTTGGACATTTTTGTAAACATAGAGCTCGGGGTCCAAATTATGACCCCACATTGAAAGTCGACACTGTACCACTGTCATCGCAAATGTTCAATTGCCATTGAATGTAATTTACTGTAAAATATGTCACAAGCTGGATGGGAAGAAATTTTCCAACTGTGAAAGCTGTGGCGAGTGGCAAATGCAATCGCTGAACAGAAAGGTTTAGCCGAACAAGATGGGGATATCGAGTGATAACAAAACAATAAACTCTTTGGATTGAAGATAATTTTGTGATCCTGAAAAGGACCCATTTTAGCCTGCATGTGAATCCAACGAGCGAACAAATCGTAATGAATGTATTTTTTTTGCCATCGCTCCCTTTTAACGCTCATTCGTTCGTCTCGTTGGACTCGCCCCTCTGGCTGAGTTTGCCGATTTGTCTCTATCCTGTGAGTGTGTACCGCTAGAGTATAAAACACGCGGACCCCAAAAAAATATCTTATTTTCTTTCAAACCGTAAACCCGTGTGGTTATACGGCATCGGCATCGTGGACGTAACAAAGGAAGACAAGTTAAGGGAAAGGCAAAGTCCCACTCGAACCGTACAGGTCTCCAGTTCACTGTTGGTCGCATTCACTGATTGCTCCGCAAGGGTAACTAGGCCGAACGGATTGGTGCCGGAGCACCAGTATACCTAACAGCGATTATAGAGTTTCGGCCGTCGGAGTGCTCGAGTTGGCTTGCAAAGCTGCTCACGACAATCAGAAAACCCGCATCAAGAACAGAGCAGCTTCGGTTCGGCGCTCAATTAGTTTCAGTGAGTGGCAAAGTGTTTCTCCGGCACGTCGCATTAAATGTAATTTACTGAACAATATGTCACAAGCTGGATGGGAAGAAATTTTCCAACTGTGAAAGCTGTGGCAAACGCAATAGCTAAACAGGAAGGTTTAACCGAACAAGATGGGAATATCGAGTGATAACAAAAACACAACACCAAAGGTTCTTTTCAGAACCATCAACATATTCATAAAGAGTAAACAGTAAACTAATCCATTTTTCAGGTAGATAGGTAGGTATTCACGTAGGAGAAGAAAATAAAACAATATATTTAAAATATAAAAAATATGTATTTTAGATATTGCAAATTAATGTTTTTTTTGTAAATAAAAAAAAAGGTACTAATTTTTTTCTCAGTGTACTTTTTTTTCACGTTTGGACATCAATACTCTATAACTTTTTCTAAGACACTATTTCGGTAGGACTCATAACTTTTGAGATATAAATGATCAAAGATTTCTCTTACTAAAATCTATAGACCTTTTCAAAAGTTACACTTGAGTCAAAAAATTCCCAAATGCTGTGGAAAACTCATTTTTCCTCCAACCCAAACGGAATACAAACTTTCATTCGCATCAAAAATACTCATGTTTTGTCATTTGTCGATTTATTTTGGAATTGCTCTATTATTTCAAACTTATTGCTGTTGTTGCAAGCAATATTGTTTCAGTGTAAGTCGAATCGTTTTCTAGCCATTTGTTGATAGTAATCAATGATGAAAGGATCAAGAGAAGATACGGCTTTCACCGAAGATTACATTAACGCTTCTTAAGCTTTCAAACCAGAGCATCACATCTCAGAAGAAATTGCGGTATTTGTTTGTCAAATTTTCTGAGCCCAACCTGTATAAAATATACAATCCGAAAGTACCCAAATTCAAGACTTTTTCTTCTCTATTTCGAAATTCGCGTAAAATGATTAATTCATGTTCGTGCCTTTTATCGACACCAGAGGAAGTTTATTTAATGATATATTTTCCAGGTCTTCTTCCAAAGCTGCAAGTTCATCTGATACTTGAGAAATCCCAAAAATTTTGACGTCACGCATCGATTGGCCATCTCCTTCTATTCTTCATCCCAAAATCTGTTACTTAGATCCATTTGCAGCTCATGTGTATTCTTGTTAAAAGATTCGTCGAAACCAACGACAATGTATAGCTTGTATTATGCAATGTTTTATTGAGGTCAGATTTAGAATACGGAGCAATTCCTTAGCTTTCTGGCTGTCATGAATCATTACAACCATGTCTTTTTAAGCAGTGCGGAGTGATTTGTGACACATAACTCTTTCCGGACACCACATAATCTTTGTACCTCCACAAGAACTTTGATAACATGGTTTTGAAGCATGAATTTATCGATAGTTTTCGAAGGGAAAAAGGGAATGTGTTGAAGTTGAACGGCATGCACTGATTGCATAAGTAAGTGATAGTCAAACTAGTCAAATACAATTGTTTTGGTACCATTAACTGTTTAATTACTGCAATAATAAAAATTCTAATCTGCGGAATTGCATTTTTTCCAGGTTGGTGACGAAATTCTCTGATATTCCCTGATTTTCCCTGATACTTTTTGAATTCCCTGATATTGCCTGATTTGCAAGGTTTTTCAAGGTAGTCGACACCCTGAAATTCCTTTTAAAAATCTTATTAAATTTGAACGAGGAAAGTGTCACCCATATCTAGGTGACGGGGCGTGTTAATTGAACTACTGAACGAAACGTGAGATAATTCTATGAAGAAATACCATAGTTCACGAATTTTTCTTCAATTTAATTTTGTTGTTTCAGCCCTTCAAGTGAATTTAAGTACAAATGCATCAACTCTATTCGGCAAATCCAGCTCACTCCGTTTTCTAACTATTCTGTTAGAGATGAACCAGCCTTTGGCTGAAAATCTCTTTAATGAAGAAAGAAAAAAACAATATAAGGGGTTGTATCTAGGACACGACCGCATTTTTGACGTAGAACTACGCAATTATATCATGCAATCCACTTGTTTACCACTTCGAATATTATATTAGAATGCATCGATATTTTTAAAATAAGGTTTTTTTTATTGTTACTACTTCAGTTTTCATTTGAAATTCGAACAACTTAAAACTGGTAGGCCTAGGCTGGTAAACTGATAGAGAATAATATACCAAACTGTTTCTGAAACGACGATTTCCCAGGCTTTTCAATCTAGAAGTACGTTTTAGGGAAACATATTCCGGTCTGTACAACGACAAGCGAGAACAAAAGCACTCAACACCAAAAAATACCACCGACTTGCATGTTTTGACAAAGCAGATTCCCCCAGGCACATTGATTTTGAAGTCCGTGTTTGGGAAACACAGCTCGGTGCGAACAAAAATACCACACAACTTGCATGTATATTTTCAAAGCGGATTTCCACAGGTACATCGATTTTGAAGTCTGTGTTGGGGAAACCGTAAATCGGGCCCATCAAAACTTGGCAGTTAAAGTGTTTAGATAACGCTTGACATTTCACAGTTATTCAGTTGTTCATCTCATGAAAAGAAACATTTTATTAATTGTGATAGACGCTTAGAAATATTTCCTATCAATTGATGTAATCATCTTTCCGATCTATTAAGAAATGTTCGAGTTATAAGCATTCGAAATACGGGTAGGGTCAGTATACAAATCGGTAGAACAAATGTATGGGGAAAAAATGCTTTCAGTTTCCACGAATTTAAACCGTTTAGAGATTAGCGAACTGTAATGTATAATGTATATATAAATATATCAAACAAATCTTAGAGAATTACCGATTCGATTGGTATGCAAATCATGAGTATTCGTTCGTTAACTCTATTTCATAAAAACGTGACCTGTTTTCTGATTTAGCACCCTTTTTGAAAGACGTAGTTCTACGTCAAAAAAAACATTCTCACATCGTGAAAAACCTACCGTGTGAATTTCTTAGAATGAGGAAATCATAGCTGCCGTGAGTATTTTGATAGTCTTTCGGACTCTCATTTCAAGGACGAAAATAAATAAAGGATATAAATAAAATTTGGAACACAACCACTGAAATAGTCTGGGTCAATTGCAATTCATATTATTGGAAACAAACAGTTTCATGATATCAATGATAAAACCATTTTTCCAAAATAAATATTATTTGACTTCTTTTTGACCGTATTACCCTTCATAGATTAAATAACATCCCATTGTAAAAATAGTGCTCTAACTCTCTTTGATTATTCGGCAATGAAGACAACTGTCGATATTAGAGACGACGAGCAATATTTTTGCACAATTCACCATGTTTTAAAATCACACATAAAAAAACTGCGAAGGAAAAATTTAGTGCCAAATATTCTACAGTCAGCGTACAAAGGTTACAGAACCACCCCAGTTTAGCCCATCGTTTCGCTTCCGAGATTCGAGCCGGAAAGAACTCGCCTGTCGCGAGTAGAAGAATCACATTTTCAAGTCCACGGAGAGAAAGCTTCGTCCTTTCAGCAATCCCAGTATCCCAACACCGCCGCATTCACTCGACCACAAGCACACCACCAAACACCGGCACCCATCCACCCACACATTCCGCTCCTCCCTCCGTTCGTCCGTCCCGACGACTTCTCGAACAACAATCACTATTCATAGCGGGTAGCGCAGTGACGCGTGGCCGTAGGACCAAACCTCGCGCCACCTTCACTTCGCTTCGCTTCGCGAGCCGCGGGGGCACTTTATGATTCAAAGCGCATGCTGGCCCTAACCACCGTTTCCACCATGCCACCACCATCGTTATTCGCATCATCGTTTTGGGATTCCCCCCGCCGCCCACTGTCCGCCGCCGCAACCAACGCGGCGACATTCGCGTTCCGATTGCCGCCCTCGGCATCGCTTTTATTTGCATTCATTAATTTCAAGCTCACGCTCATTTTTCTGCCTTCGGAGGGCGGCTGCTGTTTATGAGCTGCTAACGAGCTGCCGCCGCTACCGCTGCCGGCTGCCACTGGTATTGGCAGCGGATGTTGTAGTTTGGTTTTTGGTCGGAAATTTTTAATCCCCGAGTTGGATTTGGCCGGCAGCAGGGTGACCAGCGTGGAGGGGGCAGGGGTGGTCGTGGCCGAGTGGACCGCACCGGTGGGAGTCGTCGAAAGCTGCCGGAGCATCTCCTCGTACTTGTTCGGATCGATTACCTCGACTTCGGCCTGGCCAACGTAGAACTCGGATGAGTACTCGGGCGAAGGGGGGAGCAGCATGACGGGAACGACGTCCCCGGGGTCCTCGTTGGTGATGGTGGGCACAAGTTTGGCGAAGAAGGTGGTCGTGGTCGTGGGAACTGGAGTCGTCGTCGTTGAAGTCGTGGTTGTCGTGGATGTTGTGGAGGTCGAAGGTGTTGTGACGATTGTCGTGGGCACTCTGGTTGTATTTTTGTTCTTCTTCCTCTTGGGTCTGATGGTTCCCCGCGTTCGTTTCATCGCTGCTGTTGTCTCCGCCCGATTGACGCTCTTGTATTGATTCTTAATTTTGGCCAGCGAAAGGAATGGCGGTGCTTTACTGGAACCCTCGGTTTGTATCCCAAGTTTGGATGCCAAGGTGTCGAATATCGCTGAGAGATTCTGAAGATTCGTAGCGTTGTCACGTTTGTGCTTCAGGTCTTCGATTTTAACACTCGGAAGCGTTGTCGGAGGATGAATATTTTCCACAATCCACGCTTGCAGTGTCTCGTTGAACACCTTCCGAGTGGAGTGATTGTTGGATGGGGTCACTCGAGATCCGTTGACAAACTCCCACTTGTTGATGGGGAACAGCTCCGGAACGGTTACAGTCGGTGCCGTTGGCGCAGTCGTCGTCGGATTGTATTTCAATGTTTCGATCTCAATGAATGTCACCCTCTTTCCAGTGGTTGTTTTCGGGTGCTCCGTGGTGGAATCCTGGACCGTTGACATCGCTTCCGTCGAAGTCGGCATCGACTTACCGTCAACTTGCTCTGAAGTTTCACTCGACCCCAGTTCGTCAGATGAAACTTCCGCCTTCACATCATCCACGGTTGACACCACAGCCGCAACATCGGTTGTAATACCCTCATCATCCGGAATAACCCTAGACTCAACGCTCAGTCCATAGTCGACCGTATCGTTCAACTCCTCGGCCATGGTGGTCGTCGCTTCGGTCGTGCTATTCATCCCCTCCAGCTGGTAGTACTCAACGTATTCCTCCGTCGAGTTGAGTAGATTCTCACTACTGCTATCCAAATAAATCGGCGTCACCGTAACCACACTGGTCCTCAGTGGCTCCGTCGTTGTTCTCTGAGTCACGCTTCTATTCTCTGGCTTCTTCACAATCACCCCTCCACCCAAATGCTCGAACTTCTGCTCGTCCAGCGTCATATCCAGCAGTTGTGGATCGGCTTCGCCAGAGCCCATCGGGTTTACACGCTTCAAGTCGGGAAGGGTATCGATAGATATTTTATCCACCGGAAGTGGATACGGTTTGACATCCATCACGCCTAGCGGTTCGATTCCCAGCGTGGAAGAACCGAAGCTAGGATTGGTGTAGCTCTGGTAGTAGATCTGTCCGCTGGGGCTCTCCGTGTACGCGGAGCTGCCCGTTTCGGGGTACGCGTTTCGATAGATCACGTCCTCCGTGAGGGTTAGATTCTTCCTGGGCGCTTTGGCCACCGTGGGCTGCTGAGCTGACATTGCCTTGGGCGCGGTCGGGTGTATCGGTTGCCAGGGCTGTCTGTCGAGGATGGGAGCACTGGTGAACAAACTGACGTCCAATTTGGGAATGTTATCGTCCATTCGCTTCTTGGCGACCAAATTATCCGGGAGAGTTTCATTGATGATTGCTTGCAGAAATTCCACCAACAGGGTGTCATTTTTGGCGTCAAATGAGAACTCCGTTGCGTCCTCGGTTTCCTGCGAAAATGATATTCGCTCATCAGCCGATGGCGGGGAGGGAGGACTTGTTGTGCGCGCCGCCGTTGTGGTACTTTTTATCGTCGTGCTTTCCGTAGTGGTGGCCACGGTGGTCCTAGTTGTGGTTCTGGAGGTTGTGGTGGGTCTGAGGGTGGTACTTGTCGTTGTTGAGGGGGTGGTAGAACTGGTGCTCGTCGTACGGCGTGTTGTCGTAGAGCTTGGCGACGTGCCTCGGCTGCTGCCGCTAGAATTAGTTTTAAATTTCTTCGTTGTTGCATCATATTTGTCCGTTTTTTCAACCTTCGCCGTAGCTGTTTCATACCTCGATTTGCCTCCCGTTGGGGGCGGCACATTTTCCTCTTCCGTGTGCGGAGATTTAGCATTTTCATGGGATTTTTTCTCGCCGCCACCTCGCACCTTTATCTGAGCCGGGCTGACAGCAAACGGTTTCAATGTGGACACAGCCTGGGGCGTTCCACCGCCACCACCGTTCCTCTTCTGGGTGATGTCCGCTTCTGTTTTCGTTATCTCAAATGATCCTTGTATAATCGGTAAATTATCCATGTCAATGTCAGACTCCCCGTCCAGCAACTGTGGCGATTGTGGCTGCTGTTGGTGGGGTTGTTTCTTTTCATTGCTTCCCGTCGACGGTACGGTCGAGGTGGAAACCATTGGCGTGAATTTATGGATGGTCTTTTCGATGACACCGGATTTTTTCGCCGGCCCGCCGCGGTCCTCCGGACTTTTAATTAATGATGGAAATGGCTGAAATATCAAACACAAAGGTAACAACGTTATCTATCCAGTCAAATTACCCAAACTCACCTCTTCTCTGATAAGAAACGCCATCCTCAACACGTCCTTATCGAGCAACCGTTTAATCTCAATAGTATCCGGATCGATTCGAATATTCTTAAACTGCGAGTTCGGATTGGCCAGCTCGCTGAGCAGCGCCTGTCGAATGTGTTCCTCCACGTTGTGAATCGTTCTACCGAGGAAACAGAGAAGAGCAGAAAGACAAAACCATAAAACACATGTAAATCAACCTCAAACCACCCCTCCCTCCCCCGAGAACCCACCCACACGCGCGCGAGCAATAAAAGTTCTTACATTTTAATCATCCGCATGTCGAGAAACACGCGGAAGCTGAGCACAATCGTTGGCCCCTCGCCAAAATCCATAATGTCCGTCCGGGAGACCGTTAGGCCGCTTTGCTGCAGCGATGTGCCGACCAGCTTCTCGTAGAAGGCCGACTTCTGGCGGTAGACGGGGGTGCTGTTGGAGCGCAGACCGGTCGTGTAGATATCGCCACGGGTCACCCGGAAGGTGCAGTCGAAGACGAGAATGGCTGTGGGGGCGAGAACGAACGTTTAATTAGAAATGGGGAGAATTGCGCAAACTATTGAATAAACCAAATTTAAACAGTGTTAAATTATTCATTATTGATATTTGTTCTGCATGAGCATGCCTAACGAAGATCGTTCTAGCTATTGTGAGACAACATTTTCGCCCTACTTTATTCAAAAAAATTGTCTGGAACTTATTTTATGGAATTCTGGTTAAATTCTATGGCGGCAATGTTCTGTCTGAAGCAACATACAGAGATTGAATTTAACGCTAATAATGTGATTATTTTAATCTTGTAGATAACGTAAGATCTTTGGCAACCGAGAAGTTAAAAAATCAGCATTCATTTTCACAAAAACTCAGTGATAGACCCAGAAATCCAATAGAAATACCGGACCAGCAAAGAAGAAGGATTATACGTGCTTCAACCGTACAGTAAAACCTGTTTTTGTGAATTTATTTTTTGTGCAATTTTTTGTTCTTGTGCGGTTTTTTTGTGCGATTTTTTTTGTGCGGTGTATGAAAAGAAGCATATTTGAGGAAGTTATCGTCCATTTAGTTTTTTTCGATGGTTTGCGATAAAAGCATATTTGCGTCTCAATTATCCACTTCTGAAATCATTCCTCTCCTCTCATCAAATGCTAATGATTTCTAACAACAACACGTTTCGACATGCAACTAAAAGCACAAAACAGCCACGCGCTACCGTAAAGGCAAAGTGTCCAGGGAAACAAAAGGAAATTGAACGGTGAATGGCGTGAATTTGAGTTATTTTCTTGGGGGAAATTTATTTTATGCGGTCCCTATCTACCGCACAAAAAAAGTTTTTTTCAAAATGTGTACCGAACACGATTTTTTAAAGCTGCTGGTGAAGTTATGCACGATTTTTTTTATGCGACTTTTTTGTGCGGTCCCTATCACCCACACAAAAAAAAAAGGTGTGCCTGTAATTGTCTTATTGACGTACGTCTAACAGGAATATAAGGGGTAAAATGAAAATCTCAACACTGAACATGTAGGAAAAAATAAAACGATTTCGAATGCTTATAACTCGATCATTTCTTGATAGATCGCAAAGATTTTTTTTTTATCCCATCCGTTTATTAGGCTCATTTAGCAATTCAGCTGTCACAGAGCCTAATTTATTCGTATACATTTTTTTTTATGTTAATATATTTTGTTTGACATTTGTTTTTTTTATGTATAACACAGTAGCTGTTTAGGCCTAAGAATATTCCAATTCTATCGATACACAACACATGCCGCCTTTTTTCGGCGTTTGAATATTCCTATTGTTCGAATGTTCACAGTTGGACTGTTCACAACGGGACTGCTGATATGAGGCTTCCATTGCTGTGTTAGAATTAGCACCAATTACCGATGCAGCAGATCGTAATGTGCGCGGTAAGGGACTGGGATTACCGACACATGATTATTGTTGCGTGGACGTAGTAGCTAGAATAACACACAAAGATGGTCAGTTGAAGGGCCCTGAGTTATTAGCTCATGATCGTTCGCTTAGTAGCGGACACGCAACCAATTAGGCTACGAAGACCCCCCCGATCGCAAAGATGTTTGCATCAATTGATAGGAAATATTTCGACACATCTATCACAATAAATAAAGTTTTATTTTTCTTGAGATAAACAATTAAAAAATTCTGAAATGTCAAGCATTATCTAAACGCGCTAAATATCAAGTTTTGATTTGCCAGATTGGTGCTCCTCAAATTGTACCGACCAACAGTGGCAGCCAGCGTAACAGAGGGATACAATACATGCGGCACGGAATGCGATTCGCCAACACTCGAGAGATGCAATAACTTCCGAGTGAAATGCAAAATACAATGATCGTTTGTCAACATATTTTGGAAGTTCACGATCAAAGAATTAAATAACCAAGGTATCCTGCCAGGTATCAGACTTATTCATTAAATTTATAATGAAGAATGGGATTTGTTAAAACTATTTACTTGCAGAGTAAATATGTTCGATTCAATAGAATTCGGAAATTGTTTCATTCATTAAATCAATACAAACAAACGAATACTCAACCAACGATAGACCTACGTCAACCTTGCGGTTATATTATAGATACAGTCAACTCTCCCTTACTCGATGTTCTGTAACTCGATATTTTCCCTAACTCGATGAATTTCATGGCACCTTTAATTTTACATGCATTCTTCTCTCCCTAACTCGATACCTCCCTTACTCGATGACTCTCTTACTCGATGGGCTTTGTTTCATTTTTCCATGGATTTTTACCTCGCTAACTCGATTGATTTTCGCGTACTTGTTTTTGTGCGTTTCTAGCTGTCATTTCAATTGCTCTTGAAAGTGAAGACGAAGTGTTCGTATTATCAAGGATTTTTTTTTCAAGTATGGAAAACCAGGGAAAACCTTTCAAGCGAACGATTAAAACGCTAACCATAGCGCAACGTTTGAGCATCATCGAGCAGGTCGAAAAGTATGGGCGAAAGGTGTCTGAAGTTGCAAAAGATTTCAGTGTTGCACAAAGTACGGTGTCAACACTATTCAAGCAAAAGGAAAAATGGCATCGGATGGGAAAATTGAATGTGGACAAAAAGCGTATAAGGTTGGTTGGGAACGAGAAGCTGGAACGGTCAATGGAAATTTTTGTCAATCAAGCCAGAGAGAATAATTTACCTCTCTCAGGTTCTATTCTTCGGGAGAAGGCTTGCGAATTTGCCCAGAAACTGTGTTCCGTCCGAGGAACGCACGGAAGGGGAAAACGAATGATGTCGTAAGTACCACCCCTCCATTATTCGATACGAAGCGATTCTGCATGAAAATGCACCCCGACCGTGTGGAGCGATCAGTCTTCAATCAACAATCACCAAGTGCAAAAGTGCAAGTCAACAGCAAGCAGCAAGATAAGAAGAAATATCCAACACATCATCGCAAGAATGCAGTAGCAGCAGGGCAGCAGAAGCAACCGTCGCAAGAGCGCGACAGCAGCAGCAGAGTTAATTGCAGTAGATTTATTTTGCCATCGATGAATTCACATCAGCGGTGGCATCATCAAGCAGCAGCAGTTAGCAATTTCAAGATTAACGACGCAATAATGTCTGAAGAGAGAAAATGTATATAATATAAATATATGAAGAAAACCATGTGTTCACTTTGCACTACTTAAACCCTTTTCTGAAGCAAATCCCAAACAGTAAAGTTTTCAAGAGTAAGAGTTTTCCATGCACGGAGCGGAGCCATTTGGGCTCGCACCCGTCAAAAAGGCGTGAGGAACACGAAGGTTCCTTCCACACACTGGTTGTCTCCACGAGGGGAGCAACCGACCTAAATACAGTCCACCCCTAGTCCCCAGCAGACGGAACAAACTGGGAATTCCCAATTTTAAAGGAAGTGCTGGATGGCTAAGTAAATTTTTAAAACGGCAAAAGATGACATTTCGGAAGCTATGTGGCGAGAGGGCCACTGTAGATCTCAGTGTAACGGACAACTGGATTTCGCAAACCCTACCCAGTATAATCGCCGAGTATGATGCACGTGATATCTACAATGCAGACGAAACAGGACTTTTCTACAAATGTTTGCTAGACAGAACATTTGCATTTCGATCAGAAACTTGCCACGGAGGAAAATATTCGAAACAACGTCTGACAGCGATAAACTACCATTGCTGGTCATTGGAAAGAGTAGAAACCCACGGTGTTTCAAAAAGAAGAAATCATTACCAGTGATATACGAGAGTAACACCAAGGCCTGGATGACCTCTATTCTTTTTGAGAAATGGATTATGCAACTTGACGAAAGATTTTCCAAAGAAAATAGAAAGGTATTGATTCGGGAATTATGTGTAATGGGAATGTATCATACTTATATCTGTTTCTCCTCAAAGGTGGTCATGTTCGTTGATAATTGTACAGCGCACCCAAAATCTCTCCAACCAAAGCTTAAATGACAAATGAACTTAAATGCATGGTTCAAGGGATTGAATGTAGGTCGTGATTTCATTCGCGTGATATCTCGGCTTATGTCCAATCACTACAACCTAAACGCGCATCTCTATCGCATTGGGCTCGCAGCAAACAATCTTTGTGATTGTGGCGATGGCTACCACGACATCGAGCATGTTGTCTGGTCGTGTATCCGGTTCCATACTGCTCGCTCTCAGCTTTAGAGAGCACTGAGAGCACAAGGCAGACAATCGGAGATCCCCGTCCGGGATATCTTAGGTAGCCGTGATCCTGATCTTCTGCTTCATCTATACCTGTTCCTCAGAAACGCCGATGTCAACGTTTAATGATGTTTCCTTCGTTGTGTCCCCGTTTTATATCCCTCCTATCCGATCGATAAACTTTTACTTAGTCGCGGCAATACATACACACACTCTTTACAGATACACGGGCCAAAGGTTGTGCAGTCCACTGATGATTCAACAAGAGCCAAAGGTTGTACCGCTCATGACAACTCTACATGAACTGATGATTGCGCCGGTTAGTGACCATTCTATCCTGGATTCCTCGAGTCGAGAAAGACGCACCACGCTAGATATGAGGTACAGACTAGGGGGACGTTGCTGATTGAGGGTCAGCTGCATCCCAATAGGAAGTATCCCGTGTCAGGCACACGTACAGAGCATTGGAGACAGCAACATCCGAATTACGAAAACACTTGTAATACTAACCTCGAGCCAACCGCGAGTAATCGGTTACATATTACTAACATAGATAATAAGAAAAATTGTCAAAGTATTGAACTCCCGGCCCCGTGACGCTAACGCCATATGAGCCTTGATAAAAATATATATTTTGGAAAAAAAAAAAGCTTAAATCGATAAATTTGCAGTTTTTTCCACCAAACTCTACTTCAGTAGTTCAGCCGCTGGACTTGGGCATAATCAAGAACCGCCATGAATAAGTAAAAAGTACTAGTAGTACTATCGCCATGAATTAGTAAAACGAAGACTGCTAGAAATGGAGGATACAACGGTATTTTTTTTCCTTTTTACATTCATGTTATTCAGCACTCATACTGTATTCAAATATACTCTAGGACCCTTCAGATATATCGGTATTGGATGCAATTGAATTACTTTCACGCTCTT
Source organism: Toxorhynchites rutilus septentrionalis (assembly GCF_029784135.1). NCBI lineage: Eukaryota > Metazoa > Arthropoda > Insecta > Diptera > Culicidae > Toxorhynchites > Toxorhynchites rutilus. Next base: position 13,026,364 of record NC_073746.1, read on the forward strand.
GGATAAACAAGGTTAAATCTGAGACTGTTCAAAATTGCTTCAGGAAAACCGGATTTTCCATAAATGATGATGATGATATTCCGCTGGCAGAATTAATGCGTCGTGAGCTTGCTGCTGTCGACAGTGCAGTACCATTCGATTGTTCATCGTCATTTGATAAATATTGCGAAATGGATCAAAACGTGATTTGCTGTGATCTAATGACTGATACCGATATACTGGAAAGTGTTGAAGAAACTGAAAAAAACGTTGAAAATAGTAGTCCTATGGAGTTAGAGGAGGTTCAGGAAGTTTCAGCTGATTGTTTTGAAATTACACCTTCGAACGTTAAATCGAACCTAAAGAATATGTCCGAAATATTGCAATCAACTGAAAATGTTCCCGTGAAACTATTTGAACATTTCTTTGCGATTGAACAGTTCCTGCGTGATCGTTACAATTTAGTTTGAATTACATACATAATTAATATTTTCTTTGTTAACCTAGTTCCTTTTCCATTTCCAATTCCATTTTACAATAAAATTGGCCTACTAAACAAACATCCTATGTATTTTAAATTTATATTAAAATTTGAGAAAAGAATGTATAATAAAGGGTGTGTCACATCAAATTGCATCACGGAAAAAGCGCTGTAGAAATTCGCCCAGTAGACCGATCCTTTTGAAAATTTTAGACAGTAAAATAAAAACTATTAAACAACTTTTGGCATTTTCTTTTTATTCATACTTCGAGCCCAAGCCCGTATGCTCGCACCTTCCTCTTTACCCCGTCCATAAGGTTCTGTACAACGTCAGGATGTAGTTTTTTTTGAACAGAAATCCATTTTCTCTTGAAGTCCGCCTCCGATTTGACAACTTTTGGGTTTTTCCGGAGGGCCTGCTTCATAATCGCCCAATATTTCTCTATTGGGCGAAGCTCCGGCGCGTTGGGCGGGTTCATTTCCTTTGGCACGAAGGTGACCCCGTTGGCTTCGTACCACTCCAACACGTCCTTTGAATAGTGGCACGAAGCGAGATCCGGCCAGAAGATGGTCGGGCTCTCGTGCTGCTTCAATAGTGGTAGTAAGCGCTTCTGTAGGCACTCCTTAAGGTAAACCTGCCCGTTTACCGTGCCGGTCATCACGAAGGGGGCGCCCCGTTTTCCGCAAGAGCAGATCGCTTGCCACACCATGTACTTTTTGGCAAACTTGGATAGTTTCTGTATGCGAATCTCCTTCGGAACGCTGAATTTGTCCTCTGCGGAGAAGAACAACAGGCCCGGCAGCTTTGTATGTACGCAGGCCCTCCCGCTGCTTGGTCCGCTGGACGAATGAACTTGAACAAATTCAGCTTATTGGCGACATCTCGGACCGAACTTCTCGGATCACGTCTAAACTGCTTAACTACGCGCTTGTGATCTTTTTCACTGACGGAGCATCCATTTTTGCCGTTCTTCACCTTCCGGTCGATGGTTAGGTTCTCGAAGTATCGTTTTAGTACTCTGCTGACCGTGGATTGGACGATTCCCAGCATCTTACCGATGTCCCGATGTGACAACTCCGGATTCTCGAAATGAGTGCACAGGATTAATTCACGACGCTCTTTTTCGTTCGACGACATTTTTCCAAATTTCCAAATTTACAAAAAATTGACAGTGAAGCATGGCCAACGTGATCTATACACTCTTATCTGATTATAAGCTAAAGCTGAAGATATAATTCCTAAAAATTAAATTTCTACAGCGTTTTTCCGTGATGCAATTTGATGTGACACACCCTTTAGTACATGCGCATTAGTACATATAGGGTAAATGTACTAATGCACAAAAACAAATCAATTATAGTAATATCCTGTATACGCAATGGTACCAATTATAGTAAACCCCAAGTACCATAATTGGTTTATTCCTAATTGGGTCATATTTTTAAGCCCTAATATTGGGACACTTACCCTAACATCATATATTTGCAATTTGTGGCATAAAAAAAAAATGAAAAAATGTTCTGTATCTCGATACCTCCCTAACTCGATGGTCCCTTGGATATCGAGTTAGGGAGAGTTGACTTTATATACTTTTTATCCCTTTTGTTTATTTTAGCTGTAACAGAGCCGAATTATAATCGTGTACATGTCACATGTTTATCATATCTATAATTAGCACATCACACAGTTGTCATTTTTCGGTGTTGGAGTATTCCCTTCTATACCATTGCATATGGTACACATTTGCACAGTAGCCATTCAGACGTAAGAGTTTTCCTTCTGTTCTTCCATTATCCAAGTTAGACCGGACAGCGGAGACAGTTGATTGATCATGGTTGAGTTGTTTATAAGAATAGCAGCCCGATGTGTCTTGCAGAGCAGAGCTGTTGTATGGATGGATGGATCGTATCTTATTTCGACCGTGGATCGATCTCCATCGTTAATGATTGTTGCGTGGACGTAGTTATTCTGTGACAACACAAAGATGGTCAATGAGGGCCCTAAGTTTTGAACTCACGATCGATCGCTTACTAAGCGAACACGCAACCAATGTGGCTACCCTACCCATTTTTTTATATTTTTTCACTTTTATTTTTATTTCTCGCAAAAGTTACCTCTACCCCTTGCCGTAGTTATGATTATAAATGTAAATTAAATTAAATTTGGAATGTGAAACAAACCTGAAAGTTTTACATAATTTTGCTATCACCAAAAATTTATTTTTGATATTTGTGTTGTGATGATGTAATTTTCATATTTTCAACAAAACTAATAATTCATGTTGTATTTGACGGATTTCATGCCAACTCGTCTTAGGAGTTAGCAGCACCAACTCAGACATTGGACACTGGTCATTTAAGCAACTTTACATACCCCAAATTAGACTACTTTTTGAAAAGAGCCATTTTTTTTTCTTTTTTTTACAAAAATTTATATCTCAAAAATTCAAATATCTACAAACTTCCTGTCAACAAGAATTAATTGAATTTTCATAAAAAAAACAATTTTTTTTTGGAGAAAAATTACAATGAAAAAAAATTTTATCCAAAATTTTAATTCATTTTTCTCGAAAGAGTTTTTTTTTAATTCTCACAAAAATTATGCGAATAGTCGTTACAATTTCCAAGTCCCCCATACATCGGAAGGTGGGCACTTCTACAAGGAAAAAGATTTTCTAATAACTACTTTTTCATGTTTTCTTTGAAAAAATTACTACTAATGCGAATTTTGTTTTAAATCAAAATAGTGTACCTCAATGGAAAATTTTGATAAGTATGAACTTTTGGAGACCAAATTCAAAAATATTATTGGAGCGAAAAAACGCAGCTACTGACGACGATATGTCAATGGTTTGTCAAGGGAAACATCTAAATATGAGTACCCTATGGAACACAGCCAGGTGTTTGCGAAACAAAAACCATACAAACGAAAATAAAGAGTATTCCGACCGATGGATTCTTGATTTTGCCAAAAAGGTATGTCCAGATTTTGTCCCTGCAGAAGACATATCTCGTAATACATCGTCTTCCAATAGTAATAACGAGACATTGTTCTCTATGACTGAATTCTCACTTGCAATTCTTTCGTGCAATAATTCAGCTCCTGGTTCCGATGGAATCAAACTTAATCTTTTAAAGAACCTTCCAAACATCGCTGAGAAACGTTTATTAAGGTTATTTAATGCGTTTATTGAGCAAAATATTGTCCCTATCGAGTGGATACAAGTGAGAGCAATAGCCATTCAAAAACCGAATAAGCCAGCTTCCCACCATAACTCATACCAATAGCCATGCTATCTTGCATCGGTAAGTTATTGGAAAAAAATTATACGTTTTATCAGATACGCAGTTCGGTTTCCGCAAGGGCAAAGGGACAAATGATTGTCTCGCGTTACTTGCTTCCGAAATTCAGACGACCTTTGGTAATAAAAAAACAGATGGCTTCTGTTTTCTTAGCCATTAAAGGGGCGTTTGACTCAGTATCTATGAGAATGTTATCCGATGTACTTCACAACCATGGATTTTCACCAATATTAAACAACTCTTTGTCTAATCTGTTATCTGAAAAGAACATGCACTTTTCTCATGGAAATGGTGCCGTTTCTAGGACTAGCTAAATAGGTCTCCCTCAAGGTTCTTGCTTAGGTCCTCTTCCTTATAATTTTTATATTAATGATATAGATGATCATCTTGCAGATGGATGTACTTTGAGGCAACTGGCAGATGATAGTGTTGTATCCATATCAAGTATTAAAACTGTTGATTTGCAAAGACCGCCTCAAATTTCCTCAAATAATTTATCTATATGGGCTGTGAAGCTAATATTGAATTCTCAACTGAGAAAACAGAAATGGTTGTATTTTCTAGGATGCACCAAACTCCCGAACTTTAGCTTCAATTGTTCAACAAAACCATCGTTCAATCCACAAGCTTCAAATATCTTGGAGTTTGGTTTGATTCTAAATTTACATGGGGAAAACATATTGCGTATCTGAATAAAAAATGTCAAAATAGAACAAATTTTCCCCGGACAGTTACTGGAACATGGTGGGGTGCTCATCCAGAAGACCTAATACGGTTGTACAAAACTACAATACTGTCAGTCATGGAGTATGGTTCGTTTTGTTTCCGTTCTGCTGCTAAAACCCACATCATTCAACTGGAGAGGATACAGTATCGTTGGTTGCGTTTAGCCTTTGGGTGCATGCAATCAACACACAACATGAGCCTTGAAGGCAGGTGTTTTACCATTGCAGGTCCGGTTTTGGGAACTGTCCTATCGCTTCTTAATCCGAAGCGAAATCATGAACCCATTAGTAATTGAGAATTGTAAAAAGCTTCTCGAATTGAACCAACGGTCGATATCCATGGATCTGTACTCTCATTACATTTCTCAAGAAATAAAACCTTCAGCAGACATCTTCAATAATGTTAGCTTTCCGAACTTCTGCAGATCTTCCGTCCCAAATATTTTCGCTTCAAAATATAACCATATCAATTCTTCAAGAATATTTTTCACTGATGGTTCAAGAATCAACGGATCCACTAGTTTTGTTATCTTCAATGAACATTACACTATCTTCCATAAACTTGAAGACCCTTGTTCAGTGTATGTTGCCGAACTGGCTGCAATATATCATGCAAATAAAGACCATTGGGTCCTTACCACCTGATCACTGTTTTATTTTCTCGGATAGTCTTTATTTTATTTTATTTTATTTTATTTATATATACATTAATCGGACTTAACACGGTCTACATGAAAGAAAAACTACAAATATGCATGTGGGCAACAAACACTACGTTGAAACATAAACAATTAAGAGATTCATCATTTTTAAGCCGCTTAAATTATCTAGTTGAGCTAAGCAGCTGGAGCACTTTCAGTTTGAAGACAGATGAGGACTCATTGAAATCAAATAAATGGTAAAACTCATTAAATGCTGAACACAATCCGAACGGTTCCGCGGCATACGCAGAAATCCGCTGCGCTGGCGAAGATTACGGGGTAACACGTTTGCTTGCAACGATTCCAGTAATATTGGGCTGTCCACTTCAGATGTAAGAATTTTAGCTGCCAAAACAGCTTTTGCCAGTTTTCTCCTTTTCTCGAGAGTAGTCAGTCCAAGTAACTGACAGCGAGCATCGTAAGGCGGTAGATTCTGCGGATTATTCCAAGGTAACTCTCTAAGGGCGTACCGAATGAATAACGATACTTTTCTCAATGCTAATAGTCATTCTGTTCTTTTTACACCAGTCGTAGAATTTGTTCAGCAGTGATTGTAGAACGTAGTGATCGTCCAAACTTTCCACAACGATGTATATTTTCAGGTCATCCGCATATACCAGTTTGCACCTTCCATCAAGCGGTACAGTGACATCGTTAAAAAATAGTACAAATAGCAAGGGACCGAGATTGCTGCCCTGGGGAACTCCAGTTTCATTCACGAAAACATTCGACAACGAAGAACCTACTTTGACTTGCAGTATTCTATCCTTGAGGTACGATTCCAACCAGCGGCAGAGGCTACTAGAAAATCCGAGTTTAGCAAACTTCTTCAAGACAATGTCGTGGTCAATCCTATCAAAAGCTGATTTCAGATCAGTGTAAATAGCATCAACTTGGTTACCGGATCCAGTATTGTCAATGCAAAACATGATGAACTCCATCAGATTTGTATGAACAGACCTGCCTTGTACGAACCCATGTTGTTCTTGAGCAATGTAACTCCTGCAGCTGAAGCGAATTACTTCACTCACAATTATTTCCAGCAGCTTAGAGCCAGCGCACAGCGAAGTGATGCCTCTGTAGTTACGTACCCCAGTAGTACGTTTACCCCAGATCAAAGGGAGGACGATGTTAAACAACATATACATGGCATTGTAAATGTGGACTCGTCTCTGGTCAAAGTTGTGAAGCTAGTTCCTCGTGGGAAAAGCCTGGATGACTTGTCATTCGTTTCATTTAAAGTAACAGTCAGTAAAGCTGTTTCAAACGTGGTCGGCGATCGTTGGTACTGGCCTGAAGGTGTCACCATCCGAGCTTTCGAACACAACCCAAAAAACGATTCTGCTTCAACTCGTCCGAATTTGTCATAGTGTTAGCAAAAAACGACCTACCATCATTAACATTCAGCATCGAGGACAACTCGGGACGCACACAAACAGGTTATATGGGCAGCCCTTATCCCCTCGGCACAGTCGAGCCATAGCACTTCAGTCACTGCCGCAGTCGTCCCGTCCCTGTGTTCGATGGTGGAGACAGGGTAGCCCAGCCTGTTCTGGCAGGCAAGTTTTTTTCCGATACTGAATCGTCGTTCTCTCACAAAATTTCGGCTTTCAACAATTCCTCGCAAAACGTTCGCTACCATCAAGCTTCTCATCATATTGAGAGTACTGGAGGTGTTAAGCGGTTACCGGGATGCACGTCAATAAGCACTATGGGAGCCTCTTTTATGTGCAGACCAGTCGTGACCGATCAACCAACCAGTTCATCCCTGCAATCAAATCGATTTGGTTCCAATCATCGCAGTCGTCCCGGTCCTGTGTCTGTAGCTTTAGAAGAGGTCTCCCAGCCTGCTTATCCAGGCAAGAGCACATCCACTTCGACCAATACGCTTCCTGATTCATTCACCATTCACAGATCTCCTCAGCCAACAGCCATAGACCAGCGGGTCGTCAACCCTGTTAATGGCAGCGATGGAGTCGTGGATGGCATCGATGGCTCTAGCGAGGCGCGTTCAACGTCTGACAATGATTCGTGCTCTCCGATCCGCTTCTACTACCAGAACGTTCGTGGTCTGAAATCCAAAATTGATGACTTTTTTCTGGCTTGTTTGGAAGTGGAATACGATGTCATAGTGCTAGTTGAGACATGGTTGGACGAAAGAATCAACTCTGTTCAACTGTTCGGCAATAGTTTCAACGTGTTCAGGATGGATCGCAATCATAAAAATAGCTTGCGTAAAGTAGGAGGAGGCGTTTTAATTGCTGTCAGGAAAGTCTTCGATTCTTGTTTATGCACCGAAGGAATGGTTGATAGTCTTGAGCAAGTGTTCGTACAGATATCGGTTACAGACTGCAAAATTTTTGTTGGATCTTTCTACCTACCCTGCGAAAAACGTGGTGATAGGAATCTTATGGCGAGTCACGTAAGCTGTATAGAAAAAGTACGTGAACGTGCCGGAATCGACGACATCATTGTTGTCACGGGTGACTACAATCAGCCAAACTTGGTTTGGTCATGCACTACCAACGGAAACAATTTCGCGTATCCTATGTCGGTGCGATCTGGACTCGGACAACAATATTCTGCTATCGAGGTGTTATTGGACGGTGTAGCACGATGTAATCTGATCCAATGCAGTACGATTCGAAACTATAACCAGCGTCAGTTGGACCTGATTTTTGTCAGTGATAGAACGGCTTGTTCAGTAACCACAACTGTCGACCCACTTGTGCCGTTGGACAGCCATCATCCAGCCCTTATATTTACACTTGTGGCACTGTGGTCACGCGTATTCTAGAGCTTGCCACTCAGAATGCATTCAAGGCGTGTTATTTGGCATAGAAATCTCAACTAAGTACTAATGAAAATGACGCAAGTAGTACTACGTTGAGACGGCGGAGTTCCTCCAGGAACGTTAGTGCCATATAAGAAGAAGAAGAAGACCCTAATTTTATGTTCCCCATATATGTCTTCCTAAGAAACGCTAATGTTATTATTTAGGTCGCATCTCCTACTCCCACTGTACATTCTCCCTTCCTTTCCTTTTACACAAGCAGAACTTAATTCCCGTTAAGATAAGATCATTACAGGAGCTATTGACATAACAAGGAGGCACTCACTACCAAAGGATACCGTTGCTGCATCAACTGGCGATGTAGTTGTTACGACCCACCACAGGCACTGTTCCAGACAAGGATAATACCGACGAGGCAACGGAGGAATACTTTTTTTTTATATTGCTCTGTAGTTTTAGCTAATTTGACTTAAGTTAATGATGGTGTAGTTATAATATATTCAAATAGTTTTAAAATGTATTGCTTGATTGTGGCTCTTTATCCACTTGAGCCTAATTAAATAAATAAAGGAAAAAAAATAGTGTACATGTAAATCGCAATAATTTATTCATAAAAATGGTACGAGACATTATAGGAATTTTTCAGAGAGAACAAGAGAAAGTGGTTGTTGGAAAAACTCTTTCCCTGTGAAAGTAAATTATCGCGATTAGCATGTTCTGCAATATTTTTTACTGTTTAGAAACATGTCGGAACATGTTGAGTAGTCACATTAGTTGCGCGTTTGCTTAGTTAGCGATCGATCGTCAGATCAAAACTCAGGGCCCTCATTGACCATTTTTGTGTTGTTACAGAATATCTGAGTCCACGCATCAATCATCAGCGATGGAGATCGATCCACGGTGGAATGAAGGTCGATTCATCCATACAAGTGCTCTGCTCTGCAAGAAAACATCGGGCGGCTGTTCTCTTAATAACCCAACAATGATCATATCAGTTGTCTCCGCTGTTCGGTGGTCTAACTGGATAATGGAAGAACAGAACGCCGAAAAAATGGCAACCGTGTGATGTGCTAGTCATAGATATGATAAACATGTGACATCTACACGATTAAAATTCGGCTCTGTTACAGCTAAAATGGCAATGAGCCTTAAAATAAACAAATGGGATAAAACAAAAGTTGAATTAACCAAATTAGGATAAGTAGTAATGTTTTCAGAGAAAACATGAAAAAGTTGTTTTTTTTTATCCCAACACAATTTTATTATATTAGGCTCATTTAGCAATTCAGCTGTAATTCATTCGTGTACATTTTTTATCCTAAGATAACTTTTGTCGTATACTACACTGTTACCTTTCTATGGCGTAAGAGTATCGCGCTATCTATCGATAAACATTTGTGTTTATCTATAACACAGTAGTCGTTTAGACGTAAGAGAATTCCTATTCTATCGATGCACAACACATGTCGCCTTTTCCGGCGTAAGAATATTGCTATTGTTCGAATGTTCACAGTTGGGCTGTTCACAGCGGGACTGTTGATATGAGGCTTCCTTTGTTGAGTTATTAATAGTTCCAATAACCGATGCAGCAGACCGAAAATGTGAGCGGTAAGGGACTGGGATTACCTTCACATGATGATTGTTGCGTGGATATAGTAGCTAGAATAACACACAAAGATGGTCAGTAGAGGGGCCCTGAGTTATGAGCTCATGATCGTTCGCTTAGTAGCGGACACGCAACCAATTAGGCTACGAAGACCCCTAAAAAAGTTGTTAAAAAGTTGTTATCACAAAAACTTTTTCCCTGAAAAAGTGTGTATCTTCTGATGTATGGGTAACTTGTTGAATTTTTTTCACAAAAAAGGCGCTATATCGGTTATTTCAAGAGATAGAAAAAAAACTTTCTACAAAGATATCTCGAATAACTAGGACTACAACATTTCCGAACTATGTTTACCTCTATCTATAAAGATAAGAAAGTTAGATTTATTATTTCGTCGACAATTTTGGTCACCCTATTTTTGATAACATAAAAATGAGCGTTCTATCGTATGTAACAACTTTGTCGAAGACAGTTTTTTTTTCCAGAAAATAACTGTCGAGCTCTAAATGTTAATTTCCACTTAAATACATCTCCTGGACCATTGTGCATTGATTTTCAGTATTGATCGTGAACCACAGGTCGCGACGATTTGTTTGATTCTTCATTGCTCTAATTGGTGTATGATCAGTAGAAAGAAGAGCCTACAAAAACTTTAAGGCAACGTAATATTTTTATTCTTAATCTAATAAAATCTGAAATCTGGAATGCGGTTCTTTCCAGTCCATAACAAAATAAAAATCAGATATTTTCTGATAAATTTATGAATAAAAATATATGACGAAAATGAAAACCCAGACTCAATTACAAATGAATAAAAAAAAAATACCATAGAAGGTAACCAACAATATACGTAGTTTATATGATATCCGTCAGCCTCGATGATCTGTTGCAGACGTTGTCAGATTTGAAAGATGTTGTGGTTTGGATTGGTTACAGTCCCTAACCCACGAAAATTTTTTCCTTATTCGTGACTCCATCAGAAGAGGTGTTGTGTTCCATCAGGATAACGCAAGGCCACACAACTCCGGGAGCTTGATTGGAATGTTTTAATGCATCCACCATATAGCCCGGGCCTGGCACCAAGAGATTATCACCTTTTTCTCGCATTGCAAAGTTGCCAGAGCAATAAGAAATTGGTATCAAGAGAAGATTGTAAAAATCTATTGCTAGAGTTTTTCGTCAATAAAGACCAGGATCTCTATGATCTCTATGATGGAGACATTATGAAGCTGCCATATTTAACCCCAATTCGGACAATCCAAAGTATATTCAAAACAGTTTTGAATTTCACTTAAAAATAATGGATTACTTTTTATATTTTGCGCCGGTACAAAAAGATGTTTTAAACCAAACCAAAACTAAAAATTCATTGACACACCAGCAACAGCTCTCATATTGCGATCGTCACGTCAACCTTCATCGTATATGTCACAGCAATAATTTCTTGAAACAGCGAATAAAAAGCCACCACACAATATAACAGCCTCCATTCATCTCCCGTTAATAATCGTCATAACGCGCCATCATTTTCCCATCTCTCTCCGCCACGTGTGTTACTCTTTAAGCTCTGGCATCAAAATGAATCTTCCCATGGAGCCGGTGGAGCCGCACGGTGGCTTGTTTCATTGCGCCGTATGAGCGATCAAAAATGTCAACCTTTATGGCATCGATATGTTTCCATCCTCCACCGGCGCCGCGCCAATTACCACCCCCCTCTCACCTAATAGAAAGGGAGGCGCTCGGCAAGCGACGAGGCAGTAAAGCATATTTTAAGGCTCCAGCAAATGACGCAAGATAAATCATTCGTCACTCCAATAAAACTTACGGAAGGCGCTGTTATTTATGGGAAAGTATAACGTATTTTTTCCGCTGCCACCGGCTGTTTTATTGAGAGACAAGCCAAAAGGGCGTTATTTAATGACTTTCGGAGAACAGGCGCAAATAAAATAAAAATAAAACCACGGCAACGGCCATTTTCGTGACAGCGTCCGGTTCGGAATTAGGCCCGGGAAGATGTCCTACCAAATGCAGTGGTAATATCAATTTCCGGTGGCAGCAGTGGCTGCAATAATGGCAGTAGAATGTATATACTTACAATCGTTGAGATCCGTCTTGAATGCACTGAAGTAGAAGGCCAGTCCGACCACACAGAGCACGGCCAGCACCACGATAAAGGCAGCCGACATCAATAAAATGGAGACTGATCTGAAATTTTTCTGCTTCTTGCCGTACACTGACGAAGACAAATTCCGGGTATCGCGCCATAAACCCCAGGATGTGTACCCGTAATGGCTGCTGAGACTCACGTCGGTCGGATAGGAGTACTTGCTTAAGTGGGTGTAGGGTCCTCCGCTGCTGCCACCGCCGCCGCCTCCAATCAGCGTCGACCGCCGGCCGATGGTGTTCTGGTACGAGGAGTATTCCGCCGCCTGCAAAGTGCACAAACACACACACACACAGAAAACGGAAAAATGTCATTAGATAAATGTGGTAACATCACGGAATCCGTGCTGCACTTCCGCTGTTTAGGTCATAGCCGAGTCACTGCCGAGGTTGAGCAGGAAAAAGTTAATGGCCGTGTAGAACAAATTTAGAACAATTGCAAGTGGCAACAATGATGTACAAGATAATGTACGATTTGGACGCGGGGAGGAGATTGGCCGAGCGGACGTGGTCATAAGTGAAAATTTTAACCCTCGCCACTTCCCCGGTGATTACGGGTGATGTGCTTTTTCATACCCCTGCGTATTATGGTGCACAAGATTGAAGAAATCGAAATTGAGCTTGAACTCGGGCTTGGGAAGACCGAGCACTTCGACTCGATCTAGCGAAATTATTGAAATCCTTGGGTGTTTTCATGCATGGATCTAAACTACTCAAATTACGCCCCGCATATATCGAATGAAGTTTCACTCATGCCCTATATCTGAAACTTTTTCACTCTATTGGTGTTTCACCCATTGTCAAGCGAACCGAAATTATCTTCAGCGCATTGCAATGCGGCAGTTCCACATTCTCCCGATTAGACACAAGTTTTTTCAACCGAAGTCAACAATTGTAAAACTTTTTCAATTACAAAATAATATACCTGCTCACATACCCATACGGCCCTTCACTCCGCCCAACCACCCCCTCAACTCGAACGCAAACTTTCAGATAATTGATTCAGCAACAAACTCGATCCACCCACACTCCACTGGCGAATAAAGTTGCACTCAAACTCATTCTAATTCTCCGGGCTTTGCTCTGACTCATTTGTGCAGTTGGTAACGAATAGATGCGCCTCGTCTCGTGCATTACGTTCCGTTCCGTTCCGTAATGTATAATTGATCAGTTCAGTGAATCGTGTAACGTTTTCGTTAATATGTTACTTTTCCGCTCTTCAATTGGCAACGGTTCCCCGAGCTTTGAGTGGGAGGGTGGGTCGGTGGGGTACTGTTGTTGTTTCCCACTCAAAGACATGCATCGAAACGTTCGGCGAAAACAACCCCCGCTTGTAAACAGAGAGGAAAACACATACGGAGGGTTTGTTTCTTACATTTGCGAAGGAAACGAACACGCCATGCTCAAATTGGGCGGATGTTTGCTGTAGCAGCGCTCTCGGAAAGGAGTTGTTTAAGCTGGCTGATACGACTGCACTTGTTGGGTGATTGTTGTGACACAAACAACTCGTGCGCGCCCCGTAATGTTGTTTCGTAGTTTTGCATGCATCAGTCTACTTATGGGCTCTTATGTATGACAATGTTATGCAGTTCTCTGTCATTTCGAGTGGCTTCAATGGTTCCAGATTGTTAGATAAGATACTGTTTCTGGTTTCTTTGACAGAGATTGTTTGATGGAAACACATGGTCGTTTGTGAAGTGCAGTACCATCCGCTTCCACGTGATTCTAAAGAAGCAGAAACTGTTGCTTTTTTTTTAGATTGGTTTTTACTTTTATTCTACTTCTTATAATCAGCAATTCCATAAAGAAAGATTGCGATAAATTTTAGACCCGTATTTTTATTTTCCTATCTGATATACACTCGACAATAAAATAGAGGAAAAGAGTACGAAGCCCAAAATTTCCGAAGATTTTTGGAATGCCGTAACATCGTGAATCATAATCAACGCATAAAGATGGGATGTACATCTCTTTAAAGCTTCAACTTGCAAATTTTGTAATTCGTTACGAACGTATTTTTATCTTGGTGTGCGTAGATTTGGTGGACAAAAATATCGAGAAGAAATATAAAAAAAAACTTGTTTTTTTTTCAGAGTTTTTGTGGACTAACAATTTTTTTACAAATTAATTCATTGGCAGATTTGAAGATCCATATCAACCAGCTTTTACTTGATCTCTATAACATTCATGTAGAACCTTTTATTACAGAAAAATTTTGTTTAAATGAAAAATGGGTGGGTTATAACTATGATATAACCGCAAGGTTGACGTGGAACTACCTTAGTGGAAACTTGGGAACTCAATCAATACATTTGTTTGTATTGATTGAGTTTTTGATTGAATGAAACAATTTACGAATTCAACTGAATTCAATTTAATTGCTGTGTGAGTAAAAAGACTGAATAAATGCCATGTAAGGTCAATTCATACAGTGTGACAGATTATGTTCTCCACTACAAGTAAATTTAATGACAGGCCCTTTACGTTTGGTATGATTCCTAGGACAAAATATATGAACGGAAGAATTATCAAACGATTATTTTATTTTACATTTCCCTCTGAAGCTTGCATCTCTCAAGTTAACGTACTTCTCGAACCGCTAATTTGCTGGATTTGATGAGCTTCAGGCACTCAGTTTCGATTTTGACATGTACGTCGAACGCATATTGTATAATCAATAGGCGTTATCGTAGAAAATGGTTATCAATATTTTGCCTAACCATCAAATGGTATGCGTAAAAATTCAGTGAGTAGAGCATATGAAGGCATATCCTTCAATGCAATCTTGAATAACCGAGCCAAAGCGTTGTGTTCGTAGCCGCTTTTGTAATTCGTGTTAGGAGAACACTTTTTGGAGTACAAAACAAAACATACGTGTGCAGAAGTATTACCGGCTTGCATGAATCAATAACTTCAACTTCTACTTTTTATACTACAAATGCTTTAAACTTGAATGTTCATTCGCCTCTAGTGTCTGCACGATTTTCCCAGGTTCTTAAGTCTAGAAGACCGTGTTAAGGAAACATATTCTAAACTGTACAAAGGCAAGCGAGTATAAAAGATCTCGCATTTTGCATTTAAAGCCGATTTCCCCGGACACCTTGCCAATTTCCACACGCTCCATGGATTTGAAGACTGTGTTAGGGAAACACATTTCAGTCGGAACAAAAATATCTCCGACTTGCACGTATTTGCAATGCCGATTTCCTCCGGGCACCTTAGTTTAGAAATTTCTGTTAGGGAACAAAAGCTCTCCCTACTTTTATGTATTTGCAATACAGATTTCTCCAATCCTGCTTGGTTTTGAAGTCTGTGTTAGGGAACATATTTCGGTGAGAACAAAAGTCCCCCTGCTTCCATGTAGTTGCCACGCTGATTTCCCCAAGGCTGCTTGGTTTTGTTGGTTGTGCTGAGGAAACAGTAATTCGGGCCAATCAAAACGAGGCAGTCAGGGCGTTTAGATAACGCTTAACATTTTACAATTATTCAATTGTTTATCAAATGAAGAATAACATTTTATTGACTGCGATAGATGCGTAGAAATATTCACTATCGATTGATGCAAACATCTTTCCGATCGAGTAAGAAATGTTTGAGTTATAAGCATTCGGAATCTTGCATTTTTTCCTGCATGTTCTGTGTTTTGGTTTTCATTTTACCCCCTATATATTCCGGTTAGACGTAGTCCCACGTCAAAACATAGACAAATTCACTAATAAATGATCACACCGCAAATCTAAAGGCTGTTTTGAAAACTAAATTCTGTACAAGGTTAATTTTTTACATAAACGAAAAAATATTCAAATTTTATGCATCGATTTAAAACAAGTGCCGAAAACTAGCTTTTTATAGTGTTTTAGAAAATAAGCAGTAAAATGAAAACCTAAACACAGAACATGCAGGAAAAAATGCAAGATTCCGAATGCTTATAACTCGAACATTTTTTACTGGATCGAAAAGATGTATCAATTGATATCAATTGATAGGGAATATTTCTACGCATCTATCGCAATTAATTGAATGTTAGTTTTCATTAGATAAACAATTGAATGACTGTAAAATGTTAGGTGTTATCTAAACGACCTAACTGCCTCGTTTTGATTGGCCCGATTTACGATTTCCCCAACACAGCCATCAAAACCAAGCAGCCTTGGAAAAATAGGCATTGCAAATACATGAAAGTAGGGAAACTTTTGTCCTCACCGATATGCGTTCCCTAACACAGACTTCAAAACCAAGGTGCCTGGGGGAAATCGGCATTGCAAATACATGTAAGTCGGGGGTATTTTTGTTCCGACAGAAATGTGTTTCCCTAGCACAGACTGCAAATCCATGGAGCGTGGAGATATTGGCATTGCAAATTCATGCAAGTCGTTAGTATTTTTGTTCCGACTGAAATGTGTTTCTCTAACACAGACTTCAAATTCATGGAGCGTGGTGAAATTGGCATTGCAAATACATGTAAGTCGGGGGTATTTTTGTTCCGACTGAAATGTGTTCGCCTAACACACACAGCATGTTTCCCTAACATGGTCTTTTAAACTAAGGAACCTGGGATAATCGTGTAGACACTAGAGGCGAATGAACTTCCAAGTTTAAAGCCTCTATAGTATAAAAAGTAGAAGTTGAAGTTGTTGATTCGAGCAAGCCGGAGGTACTTCTGCAAGTTTTTTTGCACTCCGAAAAGTGTTTTCCTAACATGGATTACAAAAGTGGGTACGACTACAACGCTTTGGCTCGGTTATTCAAGATTGCATTGGAGGATATGCCTTCATATGCTCTACTCACTGAATTTCTACGCATACCATTAGATGATTATGCAAAATGTTGATAACCATTTGCTGCGATAACGCCTATTGATTAAACAATATGCGTTCGACGTTGTTTCAAAATCGAAACTGAGTGCCTGAAGTTCATCAAATCGAGCAAATTCGCGGTTCGATAAGTACGTACACTGGAGAGATGCAAACTTCAGAGGGAAATGTAAAATAAAATAATCCGTTCACATATTTTGTCCTAGGCATCATACGAAACGTAAAAGGACTGTCATAAAATTTACTTGCAACGAAGAACATAATATCTCACAATGCATAATGTATCCCGCGACGCCGGGGAAGCGCGCGCGAGTTTGTCGCGACCGGAGGGTTTTCCGCAGGTAAGCGGTTGGCTTAAGCGCCACTCCCGCGAGGGAGACCAACCGCCGTGTTCTTGCTTTGCCCGGCAATGAGACACCCAACACCTGAGGGCGGGTTTTTCCTTCGTTCCAAACCCCGGTTTGCTCCGCGACTTGCACCTGCGCTAAGAAGGACCCGCGACACCGTTTGTCCGCGTTCCACAATTCAAGTAACAGAGGCACTACGTTTGTTTCCAATGAACACCGTTTATGCCAAACTTCTCATCATTGAACCTACGCAATGATGCCAAACCCACCCACCTTGAAGTTTCAGAGGACGAGGTGCGGAAGTTGAAAAGTTGTCCACAACAGAAGAAGAGCCCCAACCCTAGGCTCGTGACCTATCAAGGAAACTTAATCGGGTTTTTAGGCTACACCGCTAGCCAGTAAATTGCACAAAGTCTCGTCTACTTTACATTAATAACACTAAACTAATCACGGAAACATTTATTCACTTAATTTAACAACATCATCTATTCCCACAAATCTATGTTATAACATCTATCTTATATATATGACATGATTACAACAAAACTACATCTAACGAAAAATAATTGGGACTAAATTTGGGGTTTGAACATCGGACCCATGAATTCAAGTCCAGAGATCTTTTTGTCGAGCCTAATTCTCCGTCTTGCGTACCCCTTTCCAAATACCGATCAGCATGTTCGCGCTGACGGTATTGTTTGATGCTCCGGTAATTTTGTGACAATTGTGTGGCTTTGTTAGTGGTGTGGTTTTCTGTCTTTGCTTTTTAACCCCACATGCGCATGTTATTAAATTGGGTAAAAATAGTTTTCTACTCACACTACCTAGGTTTTACTTGGAGAATCTACCTTATCGCCGTTCCACGCCAGGCGATGAATGGTAAGTCCGTAGGCGTAGGTGGTGATCCGTCGACGTTGAGTGCGCGTTCGACTTGTAGATGTGTCGTGATGCGCCTTCCCTGGATGCGCGAGTGATGGTTTGCGCTCCGCGCGGCCACTAGAATTGACGGACAAGGTGGCGGAAATCCAATCTCCGATCGTGGGTCAGAAGCGGCTTTTTCCTACACACGACAGTCAAAAGAACACCACACACAGGCCACAATTAAAATTAATGCTAGCCACATGTCACATGCCGAAGCTTACCTTCAGTTCCGCTCAATGGGGACACAAGCGGAGAGTTAAATTCACGGAAAACAACTACTGGACTAAATTTAATTACTATTCTAAATATGAAAATAAAAAACTATGGATGGGTTATACCTATGATATAACCGCAAGGTTGACGTAGGACTGCCGTGGTATTAGTAATCAATTGTATTTCTTCAATTAGCAAAAATCCCACATCGGATGATCCTCATTGGGTACGATATCGCCGCTGCGCAGTGCTATCTTTTGTGTATTGATTAAATTATTGATTGAAATAGTGAATGAATGAAACTATTTACGAATTCAATTTCAAACGAATCTCAATTTAAGTCAATTCATATATTATGATAGTATTTATCGCAGCAAATAGTTATCAACATTTTGCCTAATCATCAAACGGTATGCGTAGAAGTTCAGTTAGCTAGCGACATGAAGGAATATCTTCCAATCCAGTCTTGAATAATCGAGCCAAAGCGTTGCATTTGTACACGCTTTTGTAGACCGTGATAGCAAAACGAATTCTGAAGTGTAAAAATGTTTGGGGATATAAAAGTATTGCCACTTAAATGCACTTACTTGAATGTATCTGCAATGCCGATTCTCCCAACTTCTTGGTTTCGGAATATGTATTGGGAAAACACATTCCGGTTTGCAAAAATGCGAGTACAAAAGTACTCGTAGTTTGCATCTTTCCACAGGCTTCATGGTTTTGAAGTCTGTATTAGCGAAAAAAAACCAACGTGCAAAAACGCAAACAAGTACGAAAATTCCCACTGATTGCATCTAAATTTCTATGCCGATTTCCACAGGCTCCATGGTTTTGAAGTCTGGGTTAGAGAAACATTCCGATTTCCAGAAACGCAAGCGAGTACAAAAGCACCCGCAGCTTGCATCTAATTTGCTATGCCGATTTCCACAGGCTCGAGTGGCACTCGCTTATATATCGATTGGTGTGATTTCAATAGCCTGTTTTGAAAGCAATTTTAGGGCTATTGAAATAAGTTTTTGGACCAAAAAGTAACAAGCATATAACGCGTAGACATTGTATTTTTCGAATGAAGTGTTTATCATACCATTTCGTTCAGTTGTTTAGGAGCTATTAACGCTCAAAATCTCGTTCTCCGGCGTAACGCTTTCATTTTCGAAACTTTGAACTTACACCCCAGTATAGAAATGAAAGACGTAGTCCTACGTCAAAAAAATCACAAAATGAAACTTTATCATACTGACTAGCACATGTAGCCTTTCACCAAAATCTACCTTCGGATTTCAACTCGCGACACCAGAACAAACTAATCCGCTCCTGCCTTTTTCACTTTCGAAGTCGGAATGGCAAACATATCTCAAGATCCTCAGATCAGCGAGACATTCATTGGAACCGGAATTACGTAATAGTTAACGATGTTAACTATTTTGTATTCATACCGAAATTCCCCTGCGCTTTCATTGGTCGCGCATTCAAGCATTCGCGGGCGATACCCTTTAACCTCCCGAGCAGAGTTCAAGTCGAAGCGCTCGCCGGGTTTTGACATTTGAAGAACAAGAAAACCCCGCCGAAAGACTCTGCTATTTGGGGGAAATATCCAAATGAAAAAATAGCAAAAAAAAAGAAAGCATGAGTCTTTCGGAGTGTTGGTATGTGGGTGTCTTGGCTAAAACAGCCGCCCAGTCACATCCAGCACCCATTATGGC
The DNA here is from genome assembly GCF_029784135.1 of Toxorhynchites rutilus septentrionalis. Lineage (NCBI taxonomy): Eukaryota > Metazoa > Arthropoda > Insecta > Diptera > Culicidae > Toxorhynchites > Toxorhynchites rutilus. The sequence goes on from NC_073746.1 coordinate 13,046,111, forward strand.
TAGTTGCTCAAATCTAAAATCGGGAGCGGCACTCGCGTTGCCAAACATCCAATACATAGAAAGAAGAGAGAATCCCAGATCCACACAGGAGAGATTGTGTTGGATCTGAAATTCAAAATAACGAAACGAGGGGCTTCCAAAAGTCGAAATCAGTACCGTGCTACAATGAATTGACCTTACATGGCATTATACAATCTTTTTACTAACGAAGCAAATATATTGAAGTCAAGTGAATTCGGAAATTGTTTCATTAAATCAAAATTTAAATCAATACAAACAAATGATATCTGAGCTAAGGTAGTCCCACGTCAACCTTGCGGTTGTATAATAGATATAACGCACCCTTTTTCTTACTATTTCTTAAATATTTTTTTTAATGCAATATACTAAATTCAGATCTCTACTGTCAACAAATAGACCATTTGAAGTTAGCGAAATGTCCAAAATTGACAGACGAGGCATTGTGTTCAGCACAACGCAAAGTCACACAATTCCGGCAGCTTGATTGGGATGTTTTAATGCATCTACCATATAGTCCGGACCTGGCACGAAACGATTATCACCTTTTTCACGCATTGCAAAATTTCCAGAGTTGAGATCAAGAGGATATTATAAAAATCTACTGCTAGAGTTTTTCGTCAATATGAACCAAGCCTTCTACGATAGAGACATCATGAAACATATTTGACCCAAATCAAACAATCCGAAGCATATTAAAATTAGTTTTGAATTTCCCCAAAAATAATGGATAACTTTTATCCCAAGCTAATATTTATTTTGTCTACAAACTTCCCTCTTGCTTGAGTATATGCTGTACCTGTATGGGTTGATATCTCTTTTTATGATCCTTTTATGCTTATTTTAAGTGATGGTTTAGGATGTCGAAAAATGTACTGAAAGACGCCTTCTTCAAAAGATTTAGAATATTTGTACCGTTCGGACACTCTGTAATAATAACTTGAAATGCCCAATGCCCTGATGATTTTTATAAAATGTATGGAAGCGAACAACTCTTTCTCTCAAACTGAAGTTAGCTTGGGATTGTACCAAAAAAAAAAGTCCAAACGATGTCAAATGTTGAATTGAACCAAAGCTAGTTGGGATGCAAGGCAGTTTTACGCGATCATGCTATCCACATAGCTACTGGTGCTGTTGCATAGATGCTCATTATGAAAAAGTTGGAAAGCGTTTTCTAAGAGTAAAAGGGAGAGTATTAACGTGAGTCTATATCCTTCTCGGTCTGGGCCGTTTATTTGGCATAGCATGCAAAAAGCTTTAATGTGTCTGATTTGCAATGTGTCTCTTGTTTCGTTCGCTCATATTGATTTTATGTTGCTATACCATATATATTATACAAATACTATACCAGTAAAGGGTATGTCACATCAAATTGCATCACGGAAAAAAAGCTGTAGAAATTCGCCCAGTAGACCGATCCTTTTGAAAATTTTAGACAGTAAAATAAAAACTATTAAACAACTCTTGGCATTTTCTTTTTATTCATACTTCGAGCCCAAGCCCGTATGCTCGCACCTTCCTCTTCACCCCGTCCATAAGGTTCTGTACAACGTCAGGTTGTAGTTGTTTTTTGAACAGAAATCCATTTTCTCTTGAAGTCCGCCTCCGATTTGACAACTTTTGGGTTCTTCCGGAGGGCCTGCTTCATAATCGCCCAATATTTCTCTATTGGGCGAAGCTCCGGCGCGTTGGGCGGGTTCATTTCCTTTGGCACGAAGGTGACCCCGTTGGCTTCGTACCACTCCAACACGTCCTTTGAATAGTGGCACGAAGCGAGATCCGGCCAGAAGATGGTCGGGCCCTCGTGCTGCTTCAATAGTGGTAGTAAGCGCTTCTGTAGGCACTCCTTAAGGTAAACCTGCCCGTTTACCGTGCCGGTCATCACGAAGGGGGCGCTCCGCTTTCCGCAAGAGCAGATCGCTTGCCACACCATGTACTTTTTGGCAAACTTGGATAGTTTCTGCTTGCGAATCTCCTCCGGAACGCTGAATTTGTCCTCTGCGGAGAAGAACAACCGGTCCGGCAGCTGACGAAAGTCCGCTTTGACGTAGGTTTCGTCGTCCATTACCAGGCAATGCGGCTTCGTCAGCATTTCGGTGTACAGCTTCCGGGCTCGCGTCTTCCCCACCATGTTTTGCCTTTCGTCGCGGTTAGGAGCCTTCTGAACCTTGTATGTACGCAGGCCCTCCCGCTGCTTGGTCCGCTGGACGAATGAACTTGACAAATTCAGCTTATTGGCGACATCCCGGACCGAACTTCTCGGATCACGTCTAAACAGCTTAACTACGCGCTTGTGATCTTTTTCACTGACGGAGCATCCATTTTTGCCGTTCTTCACCTTCCGGTCGATGGTTAGGTTCTCGAAGTATCGTTTTAGTACTCTGCTGACCGTGGATTGGACGATTCCCAACATCTTACCGATGTCCCGATGTGACAACTCCGGATTCTCGAAATGAGTGCACAGGATTAATTCACGACGCTCTTTTTCGTTCGACGACATTTTTACAAATTTACGAAAAATTGACAGTGAAGCATGGCCAACGTGATCTATACACTCTTATCTGATTATAAGCGAAAGCTGAAGATATAATTCCTAAAAATTAAATTTCTACAGCGTTTTTTCCGTGATGCAATTTGATGTGACACACCCTTTATTTGAGAGTAGCACATTTTGTGTTATTTTTAGGCTTATTGAATGTATTAAATCGGGATGCCAGAACATGCGCTAAAAATCAATTTTGGGTGTAGTTATTTTAGACATATCCGACAATTTCCAAGTGCCTGATGAATTGGCACACCTTTTCCCTATAAAAAAGAGCGACTTGATATTTTCAACCCGTTACGTGAAAATGAAAGAGGTTTAAAACGTGTTTATGTTTTTACATTTTCTAATACTGATAAATTTTATAAATTGTCGAATTGAACAAAGGTTGTGTTGAAAATGGAAAGTAGTTTTCGGGAAAATTAGGAGACTTCAAAAAACAAATAAAAAAGGCTCAAGTATCAAGTACTGAAGTAAGTATCAAATAAAAAAGTTCCAGTATTCTCGCACCGTTCAGTTCTGATGCTAATAAAGTTTCCGGAACCCTGCAAATGGAATTCATAAAACTGTTGTTCGGCAATTCCTATAAAAAATTAAACATATTGCTTCCTCATATAGATATTCCATGCCAAACCGATAATAGTGATTCTCAGATTTTTGTGAACAGTGGTAGTTTTGTTGCTTATCGCAAAATATTAAATTCGTTTTTAATTACATCAAAATAAGTTTTCCCCCAAAAATGACCTTTTTTTTAAATTCATAGCTTTTGAACTACTTGACCGATTAAAATAATCGACATATTAAATGGAAGCCAATGAGTCTTCTTTGAAAAAATATTGACTTGCGAAAGAGTAGGATGTTGTTTTAGTATTTATTGCTTGTATTTGAGTTTTATAGTTTACAATGTGAAACATTGTGACTAGAATCCAATTTTTCCACAAGTTCAATATCGGTTTCAACTTGATATGGCGATCTAAATCAATCCAGTAGTTCAGAAGTTATGAACATTTGGAAAAGGCATTTTTGGATAAAAAGAGGGGAAAATTGTTTTGATGAAAAAAATAAAAAAAATACGGGTCTAATATTTTGCGATGAGGAACCAAACTACCATTTTTTTATGAAATTCTGTTAACCACTATATCGGTTTGCCATGGAATCAGAAAGTCATTCCATGGCAAAAATCAAGATGCTCAGAAAGCATGCTGACAAAGTACAAGTTCGACTCAATGCTAACGAAACAAAAATTATTAAACTACCAGTAATCTCGAACGATGGAGATTTTTTCTTAGAAGATGACCTCAATATTTCCCCTGACATCGTCATTCACTCAGGTCTTTATCATGCTGATAAAAATAAAGCATTTCTCTTAGTGACAAATCGCTCAGCAGCATTTGCAGAAATTAGCGTTTCCAATCCTATTGATGTTGAAATAAATAATTTTGAAACATTCCATATGTTCGAAAAACAGGCCAACCAAAAAATGAACTTGCTAAATGAACTTCGTATTGACCATTTGAATGCAGAGGAAAAATCCAAACTTTTGCACGTGATCTCGAAGGAAGGCACTGATCTTTCATTCACAAATGCAATTAAACATAAGATTGTGACTAAAGATGAAATACCTGTTCATGCTAAAAACTACAGGTATCCTCATTGCCACAAGCAAGAGGTTCAGGAACAAATCACTAAAATGCTTTCACAAGGAATCATACAACCAAGCACATCCCCTTGGTGTTCGCCAATATTAATTGTGCCCAAAAAGTCAGATTCCTCAGGCAAAAAGAAATGGCGACTTGTTGTTGATTACCGTAAAGTAAATGAAAAAACGGTAGATGACAAGTACCCATTGCCTAATATTACTGAAATTCTAGACAAATTGGGAAAATGTCAATACTTCACGACATTAGATTTAACCTCTGGGTTTCATCAAATAGAGGTTGACCCACAGGATGTGCCCAAAACAGCTTTTTCAGTAGAGCACGGACTCTACGAGTATCTTCGAATGCCATTCGGGCTTAAAAACGCCCCAGCCACGTTTCAAAGAGTCATGGACCACGTGCTGAGGGGTTTCATTGGAAAGTGTTGGCTTGTATATATGGACGACATAATTCTATTTTCAACATCACTCCAGGAACATTTTGAAAACCTCAAGAAAATTCTTGAAGCTTTGCGAAAGGTCAATTTAAAAATTCAGTTGTCCAAAAGTGAATTTCTAAAGAAAGAAGTTTCATTTTTGGGTCACATAGTAACAGATGAAGGTATCAAACCAAACCCTGACAAAATAGAAGCCATAAAAAACTGGCACGTTCCAAGAATTCAAAAAGAGCTAAAAGGATTTTTGGGCATTTTGGGATACTACAGAAAATTCGTTCGCGATTTTTCCAAGATTACTAAGCCTTTAACTTCACAATTGCGTAAAGGAGAAAAAATTGAACACACCCCATTGTTTTTGAAAACTTTTGAGTTTTGTAAATCATTGCTTACGCACAGCGATGTTTTGCAATATCCGAACTTCGATAAACCGTTTGTTTTAACCACTGATGCCAGCGACTTTGCTCTTGGCGCCGTGCTATCGCAAGGCCCAATTGGTAGTGACAGACCAATTGCATATGCATCCCGCACGTTGAAAAAGTCCGAAGAGAACTTTTCGGCAATCGAAAAGGAGCTCTTGGCAATTGTGTGGGCCTGTCAGTATTTTCGGCCGTATCTGTTTGGGAGAAAATTTACTCTCTACACAGATCATCAGCCATTGACATATGCCATGAATTTGAAGACCCCCAACTCTAAATTAGTACGTTGGAGATTGCAACTCTCGGAGTTTGATTTTGAGATAAGACATAGGCCAGGAAAGCAAAATGTCGTGGCAGATGCTTTGTCCCGAATCGTACCTGAGATGGATGAATTGAATATAAACGACACCTCTTCCGACAATGCAACAGTACACAGCGCTGATACGGATGATTCCGAATTCATAGCCTGTACTGAACTACCTGTAAATTTTTTTCACAATCAGATTATTCTTCGAATCGGAGAAGATTCTGAGACATACGAAGAAGTTTTTCCGAATGTCCATAGAAGGACCGTAACGAAAGTAATTTTTGGAGTCCCCGCAATTTTAAGAATTTTCAAGGAATGTATGGATCCACGATAGACGAATTGTATTCACTGTCCTGAAAGATTAATCGGCATAATTCAAACTGTCTATAAAAACTATTTCAGCAGGTGCAAAACATTTAAGGTAAAAATTTCGCAAAAATTATTACACGACGTTCAAGATGAAGCCGAACAAGACCAAATTATTGAAGATACCCATGAGACTTCTCATCGAGGTATAAAGGAAAATCACAGCGAAATTATTAAGCACCATTATTTTCCAAAAATGAAGGCGAAAATCCGAAAATTCATCATTCTATGCAGTATTTGCAATAGAATGAAATATGAACGGAAACCATACAAAGTGAAATTGGGTGAAACACCAATTCCCAAGCAACCCCTCGACATTGTTCATGTCGACATTTTCATTTCGCAACCGAATTTATTTTTGAGTCTGGTAGATAAACTATCAAGATTCGGGTTTCTAATTCCAATAAAATCCAGGACAACGATGGACATTAGGAAAGCCATCGTAAAATTCATTTCACAGTATGGGTCGCCGAAACTTATCGTTTCGGACAATGAACCAGCCCTGAAATCAATTGAAATCAGAAATATGCTGGATAAATTAGGTATTCAACAATATTTCACTCCAACAGATCGCAGTGAAGTAAATGGAATCGTTGAACGCTTCCATTCGACTTTTTGCGAAATTTATAGGTGCAACAAACACAAGTACGAAAACGTTTCTAGTAAAGAAATGTTTTTAATATCATGTAGTCTATATAACAATACCATCCATAGCTCCACTGAATTGAAACCAAGAGAAGTGTTTTATGGAATAAGAGAGGGTGAAGAAAGGCCCCTTGACCGTGGCAGACTTCTAGAATATCGCGACAAATTCTATGAGGAAACAGCAAAACAAATTACGAAAACACAGACGACGCAACACAAACAGGATAATGCCTCCAGAGAAGATCCCCCACCATTAGGAACTGATCAGGTAGTCTATAACAGACGACAAGGCATTAAAGCTAAAACCAAGAATTGGTTCGAAGCTGCTCTTGTAACGGAAGACAAGAACCAAACCTACATAGACGAAAATAACAGAAAATTACACAAAACAAAAATGCGAAGAGTAAGAGAATAGCGAGAGTAACCTTTTCTCATTCAAAAAAAAAACTATCATAAAAACAATTATAATATCAAACTTACTTCCTCGAACAACATTCTAATGTTTTTTTTTTATTTTATAGGCGACGATAATCATGGATATCAAGCTAATTTTATATCTTGTATTTTGTAGTAGCCCACTATGCGCAACCAAGATGGTTATCACGGATCTTAGCAACAATCCCGGATTGCTCATATTGGTAACAGGAATTGCTTTTTAAAAGACGGCGATCACAAAATCTATCATATGATAGATTTAGAGGACTTTCGGCCAAGTTTCGATAAACTGCAAGTCATTATCGATGGACTCGCCTCGTTTAAAGACTATTCAGAACTTACGAATATTTTAAAAACTAAATTTAGTAATATTCAAAGTCTCTATTTCGGCCTTCTCCCAAGAAAACGTACCAAAAGAGGATTACTAAATTTTGTAGGAACAGGAATAAAGGAAATCACAGGAAATATGGATCACGAGGACTTCATTGAAATCTCTAACGATTTGAATAAACTGAAATTCAACAACCAAGAATTAATCACAGAAAACAACAGGCAAATAAAAATCAATTTAAGGATGCAAGATAGAATAAACAACATTATAAAGCAATTGAAATATCAGCAGGCATTGATAACAAAAAAAATAGTAGGGAGTAGAAACGAAACAGGCTACAGTAGGGATTTGAAAGTACTCAAAGAAGTGCTCAATATCAATGTAAACCTCGATCATTTGAAATTCCATATTGAATGCATCATAGAATCGATTCATTTAGCAAAACAAAAAATAAAATCAAAACACATTTTATATCCAGATGAATTAGAATTTGCTTTAGAAAAATTAGAAGAAAAGGGAGTTGCTATCAACAACTATGAACAAATTTATGATTTTCTAAATATCATCGCTTATTTTAATCAGTCAAAATTAACATTTGTTATAGAAATTCCAGTAATTGAAAAAGAACCTTCTAGTTCTTTAATTTTAGAAACAATACCAAGAGATCACAAGACACTTAAGTTACCATCGAAGATTGCCATCATCAGCACAGGAAAGACATATTTCATCACGAAGGAATGCGAACAAGTCGAAGGAAACAAAATCTGTACTAAAAACAGCGTTTTGGACTTCAGTAAAGATAATTGCTTTTCGAAACTTCTACGTGGATTACCAGGTAACTGCACTTTTGAATCATGCAGCACGGACAATGTGATTAAATCCATAACAGATAATCATGTACTAATCAAACAAGAAACTTATTCACATGTGACATCCACCTGTGGAATTACTGGAAGAAACCTAACAGGAACGGCCCTTTTTTTTTTTATTAATCCGATTATTTTTACAGGCTCAGTTACATAAGTTTAATGGAGCCAAACTCTTAACTATATTTCAACTAGCATATATCAACATGTTGTTTCCTTAATTCTATGGTTAATGAAATAGGAAACCGATTACTCGCGGTCGACTCGAGTTTAGAAGGGTGACACATTTTCATTAGGAAAAGGATGGGATGTAAGGAGATGTGTGTTTACACTCGTACTCACATTCACATTCACATTCACACTGACACTTCACACTCAATTCTTAAAACTATCCTTACATCTAATATGTATTTTCAATTTAACTTATTCTAATGTTAGTAGGAAGGGAACCGATAGCTCGCGAAGGACGAAAAGGAGGGGAAAAGGATGTATGAACAATCACACTCGAAGATCGATAGCTTTAAGGAAAACATATATTTGGGACATGTAATCAAGGTCTAACCGAGCCAACACATCTCTCACCGGCACATTGGACTGCTTTCCTCCAGCCCGAAGGGAGTTTTCAAAATTCGATCTGGCGACAAGATACAACTCGCACGACCAAACAACGTGTTCGATGTCGTGGTAACCATGGCCACAACCGCAGAGATTGCTGTCGGCAAGATTAAAACGAAAAAGCAGCGCGTCTAACGAACAGTGATTGGACATGAGTCGGGAGAAGGTGCGAATAAAGTCCCGACTCAAGTCCAGACTTTTGAACCACGGATTGAGGCTAACCTTAGGGATAATTGAGTGGAGCCACCGGCCCAATTCATCTTCGTTCCATTTGCGTTGCCAGTTAACGATGGTATTTTTACGAACTAAAGAATAAAATTCATTGAAGGCGATTTGACGCTGATAAATTTCGCCTTCAATTGCACCTACCTTTGCTAATGAGTCAGCCCTCTCATTACCCGGAATTGAGCAATGTGAAGGGACCCAGACAAAGGTAATGACATAACAGCGTCTGGATAAAGCACTCAAAATTTCTCGTATTCTCTCAAGGAAGTACGGCGAGTGCTTTTCCGGCCTCACTGAACGGATAGCTTCGACAGAGCTCAGACTATCCGTTACAATGTAATAGTGTTCAACAGGTCGTGAGGCGACGCTGTCCAGCGCCCAGTGTATTGCTGCCAATTCAGCAATATACACTGAGCAAGGATACTGAAGACTGTGTGAGGTGCTAAAAAATTCGTTGAACACTCCAAATCCTGTGGACTCATTCATAGAGGACCCATCAGTAAAGTACATATTATCACAATTGACACGCCCATACTTTGCTTCGAAAATCGTAGGAACGATCCCCGATCGATGATAATCTGGAATTCCATGGATATCCTGCTTCATGGACAGATCAAAATGCACAGAGGAATTGATGTAGTCAGGAAAACAAACACGGTTGGGAATATACGAAGAAGGATCAACCTGCATGGAGACGAATTCATGATATGAGCTCATGAATCCAGAATGAAAATTTAGCTCGATCAGCTGCTCAAAATTTCCGATCACCAATGGGTTCATAACCTTACACCGGATGAGGAACCGAAGAGATAATAAATTGAAGCGATCTTTTAGTGGGAGTACGCCTGCCACAACCTCGAGGCTCATGGTATGCGTTGAGGGCATACATCCCAACGCAATACGGAGACAAAGATACTGAATTCGCTCGAGTTTAATGAGGTGTGTTTTGGCAGCTGATTGAAAACAGAAACTGCCATACTCCATCACTGAGAGAATAGTTGTTCGATACAACATTATAAGATCTTCGGGGTGGGCTCCCCACCAGGTGCCGGTAATTGTACGGAGAAAGTTTATTCTTTGTTGACATTTTTTACTCAGATACCTAATATGGGGCCCCCAAGTACATTTGGAGTCGAACCAGACCCCAAGATATTTGAATGACATAGCATGAGTGATCGGTTTACCCAAAAGTTGAAGCTTTGGTTTTGCTGGTCTATGCTTCCTAGAAAAAACCACCATCTCTGTTTTCTCCGTGGAGAATTCGATCCCTAGCCCAATGGCCCAGGTTGAAAAATTGTTCAAAGTATCTTGTAAGGGTCCTTGCAGGTCGGATTCGTTTGATCCTACGACAGACACCACTCCATCATCTGCAAGTTGTCTTAGGCTGCAATTTTGTGTAAGGCAATTGTCGATGTCGCTTACATAGATGTTGTACAAAAGGGGGCTTAAACATGAGCCCTGGGGGAGTCCCATGTAGGAGACCCGACTTACTGTCGAATCCCCGTGAGAAAAATTCAAATGTTTCTCACAAAGCAAGTTATATAACATATTATTCAATAGAGGCGGCAGACCCCGAGAGTATAATTTGTCTGACAGGACCTCTATTGAAACTGAATCAAAGGCCCCCTTTATGTCCAAGAATACTGAAGCCATTTGTTTTTTTTCGGCGTAAGCCATTTGAATTTCTGAAGAAAGCAACGCAAGACAATCATTTGTCCCCTTGCCCCTGCGGAACCCATATTGTGTATCTGAGAGTAGGCCATTCGTTTCAACCCATCGATCAAGGCGAAACAAGATCATTTTCTCCAACAATTTCCGTATACAAGACAGCATTGCTATTGGGCGGTACGAATTGAAGTCGGACGCGGGTTTTCCGGGTTTTTGAATAGCTATAACTCGTACTTGTCTCCAATCATCTGGAACAATATTATGTTCCAGAAACCGATTGAATAAATTCAACAAGCGATGTTTCGCCACATCAGGGAGGTTTTTCAACAAGTTGAACTTAATTCGATCCGATCCCGGAGCAGAATTGTTACATGAAAGGAGAGCAAGAGAGAATTCTACCATCGAAAACTCATAATCAAGATCGCACCTATCTTGTGGTATATTTCGAAAAATTTTTTGCACGGGAGCGGAATCGGGACAAACCTTTCGTGCAAAATTAAAAATCCATCGATGTGAATATTCTTCGCTTTCATTCGTTGAAGAGCGATTTCTCATGTTTCGAGCCACTTTCCATAATTTTTTCATTGACGTTTCTCGTGACAAACCTCCCACGAAATTTCGCCAATAAGCACGTTTTTTCCCTTTGATCAAATTTTTGAACTGATTCTCAAGGGCTAAATACGTTTGAAAATTTTCAGGAGTTCCACGTTTCCGAAAAGCTTTAAATGCATTCGATTTTTCTATATAAAGCTTGGAACATTGGCTATCCCACCATAGATTGGGAGGCCTTCGGGAAATGGTGGAACCTGGAATGGGTTTCGTTTGAGCGCGAACTGCGCTGTCATAGATCAAACGAGAAAGGAAGTTATACTCCTCCAATGGAGGTAAACCATCTCTGGAATTGATGGCTAGAGCAATCGCGTCCGCATATTTTTTCCAGTCAATGTGTCTTGTGAGGTCATATGCCATGTTTATAGATTCAGAAGAATTCGACCCAATGGTGATGGAAATTTTGATTGGCAAGTGATCACTACCGTTGGGGTCCTGGATTACATTCCACTTGCAATCTAACGATAGTGAATTCGAGCAAAGCGAGAGGTCAAGAGCACTTGGGTTAGCAGGAGGTTTAGGAACACGTGTTGTTTCCCCAGTATTCAAAACGGTCATATTGAAGCTGTTACAAAGGTCATATATCAACGATGAACGATAGTCGTCGTACTGTTCCCCCCAGGCAGTTCCGTGAGAGTTGAAGTCTCCCAAGATCAATCGTGGCTCAGGAAGAAGTGAGCACATGTCAACAAGTTGCTTGCGGCTAACCGCAGCTCTCAGAGGCCAATACAAGCTGACAATACAGAGGTCTTTTCCTCTGATGTTTGCCTGACAAGCAACAGCTTCAATCCCTCCAATAGGTGGAAGGTCAATTCGAAAAAATGAGTGGCACTTATTGATCCCCAATAGCACCCCTCCGTATCTGTCATCACGGTCCAAGCGTATAATATTGAAATCATGGAAAGAGAGATCATCTCGCGAAGAAAGCCAAGTTTCGGACAGAGCAAAAACATCACAATTGAATTTATGAATTAAAAATTTGAATGTATCCAATTTAGGGATGAGACTACGACAATTCCACTGTAAAACAGTGATATCTCCGACCTCTCTATTTAAATTAGACATCAAGAGAGATAATCATTGCAAGGAGGGGCCATGTTTGCATCAATTGTTGCAAAATTGTCTTTAATACTGGAAGCATTGAGATGACAATGGTTCTGATGGAGTCGGAAACATTAAAACACTTGAAGATTTGATCCAGAAGGTCAGACAACTTTATAAATCCCGAATGGGAAGTTGAACTGGACGAAAAAATAGGGACAGTTGGGGTTTTTGATGTTCCCTCGAGTGCTGGGTCGTTCGAAGGTGAACTATTCCCACGGAAGCCAGGAGGAACCTGATTTTGCTTGTCCGCGGCACTCGATTTTTTAGGCAAGCTAACAGGGGGTATCACCGGGGGGACTTGTTCTTGAACTTTGGGAGTGGTCACATTCTTGCGCCGGGGATTCCCTTTGGAAATAAACGGTGTGTCCCCGCTAGCTGTGTCCGCTTCCATTTCATCAACTGGCAACGAGGAAAAAGTATTGTGTGTTGAGATTGGTTGTTGTTGTTGTTGAGTCAGTGGAGAAGCGCCCTTTAAAATTTCCGCAAATGTGCGCTTCGAGCGTTCCTTTAAAGAGCGCTTCTGTTTCTCCCAGCGACTCTTATAAGTTTCACAAGCTGAGAGCGCGTGTGGAGTTCCCCCGCAATATGGACATTTATGCTCAGTCGCACTGCAGGATTCCCCCACATGTTGCTCTCCGCAAGTTGCACAGCGCTCCTTGTTGGCACAATAATCTGAAGTGTGACCAACTGACTTGCATTTGTTGCAAGTCATGGGCTTTGGCACAAAGAGTCGCACCGGTAGTCTCAATTTGTCCACCATAACGTAGTCAGGGAGAGCGGAACCAGCAAAAGTTACTCGAAACGAGTCGGACGGCGTGAATTTAGTTTCTCCCCCTTCCTGGGAGACTTTGCCTAATTGGCGACAGTCCAAGATCTCGACTTCCATCGAGGGGAGCTTCTTGAACTTTCCATTTCCTTTTTTAATAAATTCACACGTCAGACCCGTTTCTGTAATCACTCCCGCAATTTCTACGTTATGGCAGGGCACGTATGCGCGATATTCTAAAATGAACCGCTTGTCGACAACAATCTCGTTAGCTTGCTTCCGATCAGCCACGACAACACGCAGTTTGTTCGGGCGAACCTTGGAAATTTCGACCACGGAGGAATAATTTTTTGTCAAATCTTTCATGATCTGAATGACATTCAGAGATTTTCCTTTAGGTTTAGGTCGGAAGAAAACAACCCATGGGCCAGTTCCAGTTGCATTTTCTGGATAAACCTTGACACGGGGTGGTGACACAACAGGAGAGGAAAGTGGGGTCGATTGTTGAGCGGAAGCGGAAACAGCAGGGTTGGGTGGCGTGAACGGGAGTTCAGTGGGAGCGGGAGCGTGAGGGGGAGCGAGAACGGGAGTGGGAGCGAGAAGGAGAGCGAGAACGGGAGCGAGAGGAGGAACGGTAGCAGGAGACTGAGGGGGTGAAGAGGAGAGGTTTGCAAATTTTCTTGAGGGGGGCTTGTTTAGGTGGGTTAATTCCTCCCCCGAAAAGACTTCTTCTGAAGGGGGAACGCGTTTAAGCGACTTCCCACCTCCCGTAGATGTGGAGGGATAGACAGTGGATTCAATCTCCATGTCAACGGGTTCTCCGCATTCTGCCATATAAAGTGGCAGATAAAGTTTTTCAGTGATTTCTCAATCTTTTTTTCTGATTATTTCTTAAACTAAAAACCTTAATCTAATAAAAAATATACTTATATCGCACACCCGTGCGGTTGAATTAGAACGGTTCCCAGCGAACCGCGTGTCGATCGTACAGCACAGCTGCAACGGTGTATGGCTCCACAGTGCGATGATGATTTCGATGACGATGATATGGCGATAAACACGCCAGCACACAGCGCCCGCGATGCAGGTCTTCTTCCTTCCGCTTTGTTTGCTTCACACTATTGCTGTCCAAAAATCCCGTTTGGGTGAAACAATTATTTCACCAGCAGCGAAAGTAACGGTATCACAACAGTATCACAAGATAACGGTATCACCAGACGGGAGAAAATACACCCGGCGGCCTCGACTTCACGAAGACGAATGGGGAACGGCCCTTATCGAGTATCATAACTGTTCCATTCAAATAAACGACACTAAGTTCTCAAGCCTAAAATTTACGGAGAAAAATCAGCCATTCGTTTTACCTCTCCAAGGATTGCAAATTTCCGTACAAAAATTCGAAAAAACGAAAACGATAGATGACCTGCAAACTGAAAATAGACATTTTTTAGAAGATATAACACAAAACCATACATACTATAGCAACAGTGGGGATTTCCACATGCAGTTTTATGCTCGTTATAATAATTGCAATTTGTTTATTGAAAAACAATAATCTCAGAATCAGGATATTTACACAAAAATCCTCAAATAATAATCAGGAGCCACAACTCAATATGGAACTTTTGAATCAAACGCATCGGGACGTTGCGTCTCCAAGGGGGGAAGTAGTTACGGACAGGTGTGTCAGAGAACCCTACAATAGATTATCAACAGCAGCTGCATTGCCCCCACCCATGGCGGTATCAAATTCGAACGGCATAATTGCCGCCAACAGATAAGCGCGCGAGGTGCAGATTCAGCGATCCCGGAGACTGGAAATGGGAACATAAACATCTCGACAGCATCGGTTCGCATCATCGGATAAACATAAACAACGGACGGACAACAACAACGGCATGGAATGCTGACGAAGTGTTTTGTGATTAATAAAAGCTTTTGGAAAATAAAATCTGGTTAGTTCTAGTTAGGACCTGGCGCAGTCAAGTGTTAGTTTTTTAAAAAAACCCGAACGTTGCCCAGCAACTATAACTTATATAAACTCTGTTTTTGAAACATATTTTCCGCAAACAATTGTATTACATTTAGCACAATGGTTTGCACATTTGTTTGTTTTGCATGATTGTTAAACTTGACAATTCTTCCTTGCTTCAATAGCACGAATTTCCGTCATTGGAATTGAAGTGTTCTGGACTTCTTCTCTACTTTTACTTCTTAGCTCTTCAGTCAATTGGAAAATTAAATCATTTCGTGAAATATTTATTTGAGTCGTCTCTTTATACAGAATCTAGGTATTGATAGCTGCTAAATCTAAAATGTTTTAGAAAACTTGTAGAGGCCATCTGCGTAAACTTACTTTATCGCTATATTTTCAGGTCATTTTGTCAAGTATATCAACGCCATACTTGGTGCTGCTTCTGGAACAAGTATTTTTTTATTTTTTTCAATTGTTATATTTTTATGTTTTGCACTTAGTAGTAAAACTTTTTTTATTAGGCTTGCTTTCATAAATGGTCAGGGTACAATTATCAGATCTGTGTTATCAGAATGTTCTATAAAACTGTGTCATTTTATCTTTCTTGGCTTTCGCAAGTGCCCACCAAATTTGTTTTCTTTTCAAGTGAAATGCTAGTAAAAAAAGCTTAAAGGGTGTGTCACATCAAATTGCATCACGGAAAAAACGCTGTAGAAATTTAATTTTTAGGAATTATATCTTCAGCTTTCGCTTATAATCAGATAAGAGTGTATAGATCACGTTGGCCATGCTTCAATGTCAATTTTTTGTAAATTTGGAAAAATGTCGTCGAACGAAAAAGAGCGTAGTTAATTAATCCTGTGCACTCATTTCGAGAATCCGGAGTTGTCACATCGGGACATCGGTAAGATGCTGGGAATCGTCCAATCCACGATCAGCAGAGTACTAAAACGATACTTCGAGAACCTAACCATCGACCGGAAGGTGAAGAACGGCAAAAATGGATGCTCCGTCAGTGAAAAAGATCACAAGCGCGTAGTTAAGCTGTTTAGACGTGATCCGAGAAGTTCGGTCCGGGATGTCGCCAATAAGCTGAATTTGTCAAGTTCATTCGTCCAGCGGACCAAGCAGCGGGAGGGCCTGCGTACATACAAGGTTCAGAAGGCTCCTAACCGCGACGAAAGGCAAAACATGGTGGGGAAGACGCGAGCCCGGAAGCTGTACACCGAAATGCTGACGAAGCCGCATTGCCTGGTAACGCCTTTGACGAAACCTACGTCAAAGCGAACTTTCGTCAGCTGCCGGGCCTGTTGTTCTTCTCCGCAGAGGACAAATTCAGCGTTCCGGAGGAGATTCGCAAGCCGAAACTATCCAAGTTTGCCAAAAAGTACATGGTATGGCAAGCGATCTGCTCTTGCGGAAAGCGGAGCGCCCCCTTCGTGATGACCGGCACGGTAAACGGACAGGTTTACCTTAAGGAGTGCCTACAGAAGCGCTTACTACCACTATTGAAGCAGCACGAGGGCCCGACCATCTTCTGGCCGGATCTCGCTTCGTGCCACTATTCAAAGGACGTGTTGGAGTGGTACGAAGCCAACGGGGTCACCTTCGTGCCAAAGGAAATGAACACGCCCAACGCGCCGAAGCTTCGCCCAATAGAGAAATATTGGACGATTATGAAGCAGGCCCTCCGGAAGAACCCAAAAGTTGTCAAATCGGAGGCGGACTTCAAGAGAAAATGGATTTCTGTTCAAAAAAAACTACAACCTGACGTTGTACAGAACCTTATGGACGGGGTGAAGAGGAAGGTGCGAACATACGGGCTTGGGCTCGAAGTATGAATAAAAAGAAAATGCCAAAAATTGTTTAATAGGTTTTATTTTACTGTCTAAAATTTTCAAAAGGATCGGTCTACTGGGCGAATTTCTACAGCGTTTTTTCCGTGATGCAAGTTGATGTGACACACCCTTTATGTGGTAATATTTCGTCCGCAGCCTAAATATGGACTTGCAAGCGTAGTTACTACAAATTTGTTCAAGGGACTGTTTGATCCTCGGGTTTCATCCCTGCCCAAGTACGGTTTGTAACAGGCAAGGCTATATTTTTTTCCCATATTTTTTAAATCTAGGCAAATTTGTCTGTCTTCAATTTTCACTGCGTTCATTTTGTTGTATCAAAACGTATGAACCGAAGTATGTCTATAAACATTGTCTGGGCGAAAAAAAACGGACCCCACATCGCAGACCACAATATGAACACTTCTGAATAACGCTCCTCTAGCAAATAAAATTGCTACAAAGGCTCACAATAGTGATTCTTAAACCGTCCATTTCTTATTATTCAAAACTTGCCAATACTTGCCTTGCTGATAGAACCAATAAATTTCATGTTATGCGATTAATTGTTAAACCATTCTATGAGTCAAATTGGCTCACAACCTTGAAAATAGGTATAATGCGAAATGAAAGGGTCTGCGGGGAAGAGGAATTAATGTTTACATATATTTCATTATTCAACTGAAAACCAACACATGTTATCGAAAAGTAATATTTAAGTTTTATATATAAATAATGTTCAAATTTTCAATGAGTCAAATTAGCTCGGTCCGTAAATCTAGTGTTAAAGATTGTATTGGTTTTGCTCATGATAGCGTCTCTCAAGGGAACGTATTCCTCTTCACACCGCTTCTGTTGATTCTGTCGAATGAATCGCAGTCGTTCGCTCTCTACCTTTGCATCTATATCGACCATGAATTGTTGGCATAGCTCACGACATCGCAGAATGACGTTTTCCTGATCACGTCGAATCATCATACAATCCACACATTGAACCATATATATTATAATTTCAAAATGAGTAATGATGTTCATAATCAATGAAGTATCTGTGACTGTGGGATCTCGTTCTTTGGAGTTTGTGCAATAGCCGTGTTGTCCCTTCAGAACGGCCAGTGGATTTAAGTCAAAGAGATTCGTTGTGACTTGCGCTGTGGCCACACGTATTGTAGAGCTTGTCACTAAGTTGAGATGGCAAACGTTAGAAATGTTAGTACCATCGAATAAGAAGAAAGAAAGCACCGTATGAACGATGTGTGTCGATGATAAACTCCATATTATTGTTCCATTTTCGAATCACAATTTCTTGCGTCGCTGTGCAGTCGGCAGCAATGTCCGCATTGGATATACACACGTGCTCTCCAGCAGGTGTTTCATCAGGATTGATGATGATAGCGTGATTTTCATTTTGCAATCCGAGCATGTGTGGTTCGAAAAATTTAAAAGAAAACAATTGCGCACATTCAAAAAACTCGACAGCAATGCGCCTGGCTTTAGACGAATTGAGGTAACTTGTGCAAGTTCGATAAAGTGAACGTAGCGCCATCTGTCATTTAACAACGTAAATAAATCGGTTCTATTTGAAAAACGAACGACGGTCTGATTATTTGGATGTTATTTATACAAAAGTACTACTGTTTTTTATACATTGTTTTTTTCCATAATCCACGTTATTTGGTATTAAATATATGGTAATCGGTATCCTAGCGGTATCATATATAATTTACAACCTATTCTCATGCCTACTAAGTTTTTTGTTTATTTGTTTTATATATATAAATGAAAAATATACCATATGAACTAATTTTATTCCGAACCTGCCAGAGAACTAAAAGATTGTATTATCAAAATATTTAATCTAATCAAAATGGATACCGGTATGGAGTTCCTTTTAGTCCCAGATGTATTACCTAAATTCAATCTAATGAATTGATGAGATACAAAGGCAATCATCGGGATTGATTCAACTCGAGGATTAGAAATTATAATGAGTATTGATAATGTAACCATGACACACTCGCTATAAATCAATATAGGCGCATGACAGTCTAGTCGCGTAGAAATATTTAGCGAAGACTGAAAACATGATAACATTGAAAAATCATAACTCAAAAACGAAAATAACACTTTTCTGATTTTTGGATATGTTATGTAAAAAAAACAGGAAGTGGGTTATATCTATGGTATAACCGCAAGGGTGACGTAGGACTATCATTGATTTAGAGATCATTTGTATGAAGTTGAATCTGAATTCATTCTGAATGAATGAATATTTGGAGAACTTCGAAAACGAGAGCGTTACGTTGGAGGCACAAGGTTTTATGCATCCAATATTGGATACGGAAATATCCTACTGATGGGGAAGAATAATCTTCAGAAGCTATCCTGTTGATTGCGATTGATTGAAAAATCACAAAACCTAATGTATTTGGTCACAGTGTTACATGGATAGAAAACATTAAAATAAACTCTTTCATATGAATGTAATTTTAAATTCCCAGATAAACTGGAAGATTATTTTCAGTAACGATTAGATATTTCCACATTTTCCTCGATACTGGAAGCCCACCAGTGGTTAATGCTAACTCGATAACCATCTGTTAATAGCACTTGATTGAAACATATTTGGTCACAGTGTTACATGGATAGAACACATTCAAATAAACTCTTTCACATGAATGTATTTCTAAATTCCTAGAGGAACTGGCAGATTATTTTCCGGATCTTTCTCGATCCAAACGGAAAGAATTCCGTGCGTGTATGTGTGTGTGTAGCGGCTGCTTCGAGATCTTCCCGGGGAACCGTTTGTAACATCACTCTCCTCCTGATGGATTCCTCTCTGGCCTAAGGTGCACAAACAGGCTCTTGGTGACACCGTTCATCCGCGCTTTCATGATAAATGAAGAGCTTCACCACAACAGCGACAACATGCTCCAATCGCTGTTCAATTAGAACTGAGTGGATTTCCGAGCGGCGCTCGCTTATATACCGATTGGTGATTTCAATAGCCTATTTTGAAAGCAAATTTAAGACTAGTGAAACAAGTTTTTGGATCAGAAAGTAACAAGTATAGAACGCGTAGACATTTTATCTTTCGAATGAAGTGTTTATCATACCATTTCGTTCAGTTGTTTAGGAGCTATTAACACTCAAAATCTCGGTCTTCGGCGTAACGCTTTCGTTTTCGAAACTTTGATTTTACACCCCGGTATAGAAATGAAAGACGTAGTCCTACGTCAAAACCTCAGCTTTCAAGAAAAAAAAAATTAGAAAATATAGCGATCTTTGTCCCTAAACCTTGTAAATTTTTATTTTATTATTACGAAAACAAAATACAGTTTTTTTTCCAAATGAAATTTGTTTTCAAAGAAGACTTGCTAATTTGCTTCAATTTGATATGTCGATCATCTGAATACAAATTTAGTTTAAAGGTTTTGAATTTTTGAAAAAAGACATTTTTTGGAATAAGGGAAAATAGGTTCGGACCTCCCTAAAATGAAAATGGGCACTCCAATAAATAAAAAAAAAATAATAGCTGATATGTTCTCTGGTTTGACACCCGTATTCTACCCGTATTCTGTTTTGACGTATTCTACGTCAAAACAAAAAAAAAAACAGCATGACGCCATAATAACCATAATGCATTACATTAGGAAGGTGAAATTCCGCAGAAACTCTAGTGCCATTTGAAAGAACCTACATCCAGGAAATGTCTTCAAGGCAACGACCTCAAATTATCAGTCGCAAACCTCAAACTTTTAAACATATAATGAACCCCTTTACTCTTTAATGGATGATCGATCCACATTGATACACTCATTCAAACTCTCCATCCCCATCCCAGAGCTCAATTAATTCGAATTCGATTCACCAAACATGCAAACCTAATACTAAAACATGTACGTCTGCTTTGCATATAACGTACTCTCTGAGGTTCAGTTTGAGCTCCATGATGACTATGCCCCGAAGGTTGTTTCCGTACATCAATCAATTTACCATGGGCCGAAAGTGGCTTGACCTAGCTCGAGGATTGGAAAATTGAATTAACCACATCCGCTAAACACTGGTAGCGGGCGGCAGAAAAAGTGGACACAATTGAGCATGATTTTTCCCACAGCAGAATCTGTCATATTTCAGTTCCGTTCCTCTGCTTTCTCGTATTTCGGAACATAAAAATTTGAAAGAAGATTCACTATGCGTTTGGTTAGTTTTTCCAATTCCCTAGATTACGCCATCCCTTCGATGAAATCCTCTTTCGAATGAGCTCTTTCTTCTCAACCCGCCTCACACGGAAAGCTCGACGGAAAATCATGCCAAAATCAATAAAGCATTTTCACCGAACATGAACTATGCTGTCTACTCTCCTTATCGGTATTATTCTGTCCTCTCCCCTTGAAGGTTCTGTGCCACCCTTTTAGGGCGAGGTTAGATTCCCCAACTAAACTCACCTTCGACGCCGGGGTCGACTGAATATGAGTTCGAATGACGATCCTTGCCATCGGGTCAGCCCTCGATTAAAAGAAGGCCCCAATCGAAACATCAACACGCCGAAATACTGTACATATTGCAATTGGACGCGGTTCGGGAACCAAAGGGATTATGTCAAAATAACGCTCACGGGCATTCAGGCAAAACAAAAAGCCGGTAACGCGCACATTGATGAACCGCCCACGGCGCTGGAATTATGCATCTTCCGGAGGGAGTTTTTCCTCTCGCAACGGTCGGCAAATTGGTAAATTTTAAATCACACCATGAATTCCATAGCATCGTTCCAATTTGCGGGGAGAGTGAATGAGTGTCTGGCAGTTTGCCAGCCCTCCTCCGCCCCCACCACAAACACAGCGATACAAAAAAAAAACGCAAACTGTCGAAAAGAACTCGACTGGCTGCGGTTCGATGCGAGCGATGTGCACTCCCGAACATTAGGCGCGGCCCGGTGGTGGCCGGATGGAAGGATACAAGCCAAAAAACAAACTGTGCCTCGATTCGACGGAGATAGACTGACGTGTGGCTTTTCTCTCCGCGGCTTTGCTTTGTCCCATTTGATTGTTTTGCCCGTTTCAAGGTACGACCGTGTGTACATCAAAACCGTCCCCGCAACGGGGTATTTTGTGGGGGGAAAAAGAGAGGTAACTGTTTTTCGCATGATGCTTTTTTTCGGACTGTCTCCTTTTGAACCGCAACATGCGGAGAGTGATTTTCGGAAAACGATCGACAGCGCCAGGCGGGATGCTGACAAATGTTTTACGAATTAAAGCACCGGCTTGCATTTGCCAAAAAGCCCCGAGCGGTGCCTGTGTTTGTTGTTTATTTTGGGAGACGGATTTCAATTTGGTTCTGATTTATTTACTTGCATTTTCGAGCTTTGAGGATGCCGAAAAAAAAACACGAATCACGGATCGGATCGTTCCGCATCATGCGTTCGCTACAGTTTCAGAATTAGTTTTGAATTTTAAATCGGAATGAACTTGGGATAGATGTTGGAAAAAAAATTCAAAGCAATGTTTTCATTCCACTCACTCGAACTGTGTGGAGAAAGATCCTAAATTGAGCGAGCGTTTTTTTTTTAAATTATTAGGACGTTCCCGCGAGACCTCGTAGAAGGTCCAATAGGCAGCGGCGCAGTGAGGATAGACAGCGCCCCCGGCAAACGATGAAAATGGCGCCCCAAAAAGTACAATTTTTTTCGATTTTTTCACGAGTTTTGAAATTGTGATATTTTACATAAATATGAGCAAAACTACTCACTTACACCAATGTTCACTTTGAGCAGTTTATTCGGATTTAGTAGGCTAGAAATATCATTACCAGCTTCGCTTATTCTCTAGCCAAATCTTTGCCTTGCGAGCTTTTGCTGAAGCAAAATGGTCCAAAATTGCACCAAAATCAAAGTCTTGGCGATTCTTTTTCGTTCGAATGAATTGCCAAGTCATTGAGTCGGGATTGGCTTACTTTAGAACGCAGATAATTTCCATTCAATTTAAGCTTGCTGGAACTGCGTTCGCACTGTTACTGGAAGCGCCAGCAAAACTCATAGCTCAGTTTCGATGTTAGGATGAAATGCTTCGAGAGAATATCAGAGAATAATGTTCAAGATGTCTAAAGGCATCGAAGAGTTCAGGTCAGGGAATTGGTTCTTCATTTGCGTCTTAAACACTTCCACCTCTGATACAAGTTCCTCTGTTTCAACATCGAATCTGTGATCCTGATCCAATTGATCCCTACTCATAGATGTTAGTCAGTCTCACGTAAAAATGACCACCCATTCCTACCAATACAATATGTTTTTTTGAGTCATCGTTAATAAATATTAGTTTGATTGTTAAATGTTGTTTAAGGTAGCGAGAATAATTATGTCTTCTGAAAAACTAGTTAGTTATAATAACAATAATAACAATAAGCTCTTTTATTTTTTATGTTTTTATTTTTATTACGAAAATTTTTATTTTAAACACATTTTATCCTGAATGTTTGTGTTGTATCTGATAAAGCGCTGGAAACATTAGGTTGTATATTTTCGACATGTTCATATATGTGTTCAAATCCACTCAAATTTATTTGCAAAACAGGCTGCCAAATAATACTAGGTCAAAGGAGAGCGTTGTTTTGTTTCGATTGTATTCATAGTAGGAAATATTGTTTTCGAGTATAAGTATATCCGAAACAGTTATCAACAACACAAAGTAATTTCCGATAAGTACAATGAATGTATTTTCTGAAATTGAATTACTTTTTAAATCAAGAGCTTCATCTCTATTGATTTTAAAATATATCGCCATGAAAATCGAAAATTTCATTTTCAATCAATGTTTTTTAACTTCATTGAAATTTTCTATTTTGATTCCATCGTTGAATTCATAATTACATTATGAATTATATTATTTTTGAAATATCTTCAAATCTTCTGTCGAACTCATATCGTAATTTAATCTGCATACCGATCGTATTCATCGGTTTTAATCTGCTGATTTAGTCGCAATATTCTCAAATCTCCTAAATTAGGCTTTTAGGAGTATTTTCAGTTTATTTCCTTGATGTTTCAAATTTAATTCATTTTGATTCGCTATGATGACACAATGGAAAACGAGATCATGCACCCACTTATTGAGGATTGCTATTAATTCTTTAAAAAAAATTGTAAGAGGTTGTATCTAGGACACGACCGCATATTTTCGACGTAGAACTACGCAATTATATTATGCAATCCACTTGTTTGCTGCTTCGAATATTCTTTTAGAATGCATCGGAATGTTTGTAATAGACTATATACTTCGTTACAAAAAAAAATGATGGACGTTCTTTTACGTTTGATTTGATGCCTATGACTACCAAAATATGTGAACGGAATAATTGTCAAAACATCATTGTGTTTTACATTTCCTTCTGAAATGATTGCACATCTAATGTTTACGTAGTTCTCGAACCGCGAAAGTTAATTCACCTCTAGTATCTGAAATGAGGATTTTCCCAGGCTTCTCAGTTTAAAAGTACGTTTTAGAGAAACATATTCCGGTCTGCACAACGACAAGCGAGTACAAAAGTACTCAACACCAAAAAATAACCCCGACTTGCATGTTTTGTCAAAGCAGATTCCCCCAGGCACATTGATTTAGAAGTCCGTGTTAGGGAAACACAACTCAGTAGGTAAAAATACCCCCGATTTGCATGTTTTGATAAAGCGGATTCTCCCAGGCACATTAATTTAGAACTCCGTGTTAGGGAAACACAGCTCGGTGGGAACAAAAATATCCCCGCCTTGCATGTATATTTGCAGAGCGGATTTCCACAGGTACATCGATTTTGAAGTCTGTATTGGGGAAAACGTAAAAAGGGCCAATCAAAACTTGGCTGTTAGGGCGTTTAGATAACGCATGACATTTTACAGTTATTCAATTGTTCGTCTCATGAAAAATAATATTTTATTAATTGTGATAGACGCGTACAAATGTTTCCTATCAATTGATGCAAATATCTTTCCGATCTGTTAAGAAATATTCGAGCTATAAACATTCGAAACACAGGCGGGGTTAGCACACAAATCGGCAGAACAAATATATGAGAAAAAAGGAAGTTCTTCAAGTTTTCATGAGTTCAAACCGTTTAGAGATTAGCGAATTGTAATGTATAGTATATCAAACAAATCTTAGTGAATT
Source organism: Toxorhynchites rutilus septentrionalis (assembly GCF_029784135.1). NCBI lineage: Eukaryota > Metazoa > Arthropoda > Insecta > Diptera > Culicidae > Toxorhynchites > Toxorhynchites rutilus. Next base: position 13,071,081 of record NC_073746.1, read on the forward strand.
TCCGATTCGATTGGTATGCAAATCATTTGAATTCGTTCACAATGAAAATAGTTACTAACGTTAACTTTATTTCATAAAAACTTGACCTGTTTTCTGATTTGGCACCCTTCCTGAAAGACGTAGTTCTACGTCAAAACTTGGCACCTCGGGGTGTAATAATAATTCTCCGATATTTGATTCACAATTCTCTTGCCCTGAATTTGCGTTTCTGAAAACTGCTTTTGATACGTAGTTAACTATTTTAACCTACTATATTGACTATTTTTAGTGCCTAATGCCTCACACCATCGGATTTCAATATTTTTGCGCACAGTATTTGCTGATGGATACAATGGTAGTTGATGAAATTTGGAATATTATCATCAATTATACATAACCGTTTTCTGATGTTTAATTTTTTGGAGTTTCCTATTAGCTTTTAAACACCGATTTTGACGTAGGATTACGTCTTTCGGGTACAAATTGAAAATCGAAAATCGAGTACATCGTGAAAATTGTCCAATTTCAAACGCTCATTGCTCAGTCATGTCATGATGGATTGATGAAATTTTGGCGTCAATCGATTTCGGCACTACATAACAATTTTTCATATTGAAGAAAATAATATATGTCATGAAACTAACTATCGAACAATTGAAAAATCTCAGCCCTTATCCTAACGGAAATATCCACTTTTAATTGGTCGAAATTGACGACACATGCGGCTGTTCCCTAACAGAGACTTCAAAACCAAGCTGCCTGGTGGAAATCGACATTGCAAACACATGAAAGTAGGGCGATTTTTTGTTCCTACCGAAATGTGTTCCCTAACAGAGACATCTAAACTAAGGTGCCCGAAGGAAATCGGCATTGTAAATATATGCAAGCCGGGGGCATTTTTATATTGCAAGTAGGGTGAGTGATACGATTAATTCTAGCAAATATAGTGTAAAGGGCCTGGCCGGGTAAGGGAGTAAAAAGTGCCCCCAAACGAAATCACTATCTGTATGGCAAATATGGTAAAGGATATTAAATAAGAAATTTTGGTGGTTTATTTGAACCCCTATGTGGTTTGACGTAGGATCTATAGTGAAAAACGTACTTTTTCGTTTATCTCACGCCATCCTCAATAGATCCGAGATAAAAATTTGAAAAAAATACTGAATGTGCATCTTACTACGGTGTATCATGAAAAATTATCAAAAAAAAATTTCATCAAAAATTTTAGTACTAAAAAAAATATTGAAATTTTGAAATTTTTTTTTTTGAGATTTAGAGATTCAGTACTACTCTAATTCATATTTAAATGTGCTCTTACGGCTTTTCTAGATTGATAAATATCTTCAAACTGTTTTTTTTTTTCAAATATCTAATAATAATAAAAAAATTAAAAAAAATACACAGTACAAAAAAATTTTATAGATTTTCTGGCATTTCGAAATTTTGAAAAAAAAAATAACTTAAATCTTAAACTTAAACTTAAATCTTGGTTGCCTCGTGAAACTTCATATCAATGACCGATCGTGTAATTCAGCACAAATGTAATTGTAAAATTGTATATAGTAGCAGTTGTGTTAAAAATGATTTGATTTATAAAACGATATATTTCAATTTCCATAAATAAAAACCAAGGTGTCTCGAGCGGGAACGGGAACGGATCGTTTGGTTTAAGCTATCATTTTCACCCAAGGAAAGTTCATGCGGCGAGAAAAAATTGGAAAAGTGAAAAAATATACGAAAAAGTGATTTCCCATATGCTCTACATAATGTATTAGGTGTTGTTAGTCCAATTATCATTCGCATTGGGTTGAATAAACACTTAGAAAGTAAAAATTATAAAACAATATTACTTTTTCCATTTCAAATATGTTTTCTCTATATTAAAATAACATGTTTTTACTGATGAGAAAAATTGATAATTGTGTTCGGTATTGGTAATTATCTTATATTACATTGGTGAGTTTTTTTTTTCTTTATTTCATCCATACATAACACAGGAGGCATCTCATCTAGGGTCACAGAGGGCGGTTTTCATCATATTTCATTCCATTTCGGCATCTTCTATCTCATACGCACCACCCAATGATTGTTTACCATACTTTTGTCATAATCACTCGGTAAACACTGGTAGAGTGAATAAACAATACCCAACAACCAAACAAAATTGCCCTTTTCAGGGCCACCAAATGTTTATCAAAGACTTTAACGATGTAATTCCTCAAACATATCTAAAATCAACAGGTAGCCTAACGGAATCCCACGTCAACTATGCGGTCGTGTCTCGGACACAACCCTCCTGTGACTTTTTTATGAAAATAACTTATTTGTAATAAAAATTTGGAAAAAACAATTTTGGATTTTTTTTCGAATTTTCAAAAACCCCTATGTGACGCTTTAGGTATTGTCCTGAAGTTTCAAAATAATTATTGGAATTCGTTCTGCGACACCTCGTTACTTCAGAACCGATACCAAGGTACCGATTTCCTGACAGCATCTACGCATCCAGCTGTCAACAGCGTAATGATCATTATTCGTACATTAAACAATAACCAATAACCCTTAAGCATTAATTGTAAAACAACGCATAGCATGGAGGGGCTTTTTGGCATACGTAGCCAATAATTAAAAGGGTATTGATATAATGTGATGTGATGTTGTTTCAATTTCAGCGAAAATCAAATAGAGGTTATTGGTTTCATGTACGGACAGAAGCAACTACTCATGATGGATGTTTTTTTTTACTCAATTGAAAAATAAAATATAATACGGGGAAAAAATTACAATTACAAATTCTTGGATTTTGGCGCCTCAAAGATCCAGCGCTCCCGGCAATACCGAGTTTGCCGCGCGCACACTACGCTTCTGCCAATAGGTAAACAGATAATTGAACCACTCTATGAATGAATAAATCTACTGAATTCACCTTCACCTCCACAGCACCAAAAACATTGAAGAAAACAAAATTAGTACAGAACATTAGGAAAACACATCCGGGACGATTTTCAGGCCACTCCTGTAGTTCACACTCCCGTGAGTGTAGGAAGGCATAAATTGTTCCAATTATTTCTGCATATACACAAACACGCCTTCCGACGGGGTGCTCCCATTCATGCATTGCCATCACTAATTGTGTACACACCTTGAATTTCTGATTATTCCCCCTGGACGGGGACAACCAGGAGCTACAATGTTTTCCAGACAGGCTCCCCAAAGTGGTACACACAATTGCATAAACATTCAGAAGAAGGATTGTCCTGATTTCGGAACAAGTTCCGTCCCAAATGCAAAGCATCACCCCTTCGTTGCTCTTTGCTCCCATTAAATCGGCACACAACACACACATGTTGTTGTTATTGTTTGCTGTGGCAAAACGATGGTCAACCTCTTTGATTGCCTGCACCAATTTATGTCGTTATTTCTTGAGGAAAATCGTACGTTCCTCGGGCAATAACAGTTTTTGACATGTTGCATATGGAAGCGGATGGCGGTGCTCTCCAGATGCTACAATGTGTCTCCATCAAATCATATGTTAGGTTAGGAAAAAAGTTATCCATTATTTTTGGGTGAAATTCAAACCTTTTTCTAATATGCTTCGGATTGTCCGATTTTGGTCAAATACGCACCGTTTTGTTGTAAAATTGAATTGCCATTCTGAAGGTAGCTTCATGATGTCTCTATCATAGAAGTCTTGGTACTTATTGGCGAAAAATTCCAGCAATAGATTTCTTTTCTAATTTTCTCTTGATTGCAATATCTTATCACTCTGGAAATTTTGCAATACGAGAAAAAGGTGGTACCGGTTGGTAAAGGTTGTCTCAAAAACCGAACACTTAAGCTTTTTTGGCCATTAAACAGTGTCTCCTTACTCAAAATGGTACTTTTTTGCGAAATTAATGTGGTTTTTGGATACAATAGAGCCTTTTCTTTCATTTGGCTACCATAAAAATAATTTACAAATTCATATTCATGGTGGAAAGCTAAAAATATTAGGCTGTCAAAAAAGTCCTGCGGTATTTCCGTGAGGTGTCGTTGTAAGCGCGTAGTTCTAGTTGTATTCATTGTATCGAGTCATACTATAGCTTGTTGGAAAGGTATTTTATGGCGCTATAATATAGTCCTTGACAGTGTTTTGTTTGGTTATGTAGTTCGTCAGTTATAGTGTCGCAAATATGGAGCAAAATAAAGAGAAAATCCGACATATTTTACAGTACTAAAGGGTGTGTCACATCAAATTGCATCACGGAAAAAACGCTGTAGTAATTCGCCCAGTAGACCGATCCTTTTGAAAATTTTAGACAGTAAAATAAAATCTATTAAACAACTTTTGGCATTTTCTTTTTTTCATACTTCGAGCCCAAGCCCGTATGCTCGCACCTTCCTCTTTACCCCGTCCATAAGGTTCTGTACAACGTCAGGTTGTAGTTTTTTTTTAACAGAAATCCATTTTCTCTTGAAGTCCGCCTCCGATTTGACAACTTTTGGGTTCTTCCGGAGGGCCTGCTTCATAATCGCCCTATATTTGTCTATTGGGCGAAGCTCCGGCGCCGTTGGGCGGGTTCATTTCCTTTGGCACGAAGGTGACCCCGTTGGCTTCGTACCACTCCAACACGTCCTTTGAATAGTGGCACGAAGCGAGATCCGGCCAGAAGATGGTCGGGCCCTCGTGCTGCTTCAATAGTGGTAGTAAGCGCTTCTGTAGGCACTCTTTAAGGTAAACCTGCCCGTTTACCGTGCCGGTCATCACGAAGGGGGCGCTCCGCTTTCCGCAAGAGCAGATCGCTTGCCACACCATGTACTTTTTGGCAAACTTGGATAGTTTCTGCTTGCGAATCTCCTCCGGAACGCTGAATTCGTCCTCTGCGGAGAAGAACAACAGGCCCGGCAGCTGACGAAAGTCCGCTTTGACGTAGGTTTCGTCGTCCATTACCAGGAAATGCGGCTTCGTCAGCATTTCGGTGTACAGCTTCCGGGCTCGCGTCTTCCCCACCATGTTTTGCCTTTCGTCGCGGTTAGGAGTCTTCTGAACCTTGTATGTACGCAGGCCCTCCCGCTGCTTGGTCCGCTGGACGAATGAACTTGACAAATTCAGTTTATTGGCGACATCCCGGACCGAACTTCTCGGATCACGTCTAAACTGCTTAACTACGCGCTTGTGATCTTTTTCACTGACGGAGCATCCATTTTTGCCGTTCTTCACCTTCCGGTCGATGGTTAGGTTCTCGAAGTATCGTTTCAGTACTCTGCTGACCGTGGATTGGACGATTCCCAGCATCTTATCGATGTCCCGATGTGACAACTCCGAATTCTCGAAATGAGTACGCAGGATTAATTCACGACGCTCTTTTTCGTTCGACGAAATTTTTTCAAATTTACGAAAAATTGACAGTGAAGCATGGCCAACGTGATCTATACACTGTTATCTGATTATAAGCGAAAGCTGAAGATATAATTCCAAAAAATTAAATTTCTACAGCGTTTTTTCCGTGACGCAATTTGATGTGACACACCCTTTACTATGACAAAGGCAAAAATGCATCTCAAGCTGCCAATAAAATTTGTGCAGTTTATGGGCCCGATACAGTTTTCATTTCCACCGCACAACGATGGTTTCAACGTTTTCGTTCTGGGGTAGAGGTCGTCGAAGATGCGCCACGCTCCGGAAGGCCTGTCGTCGAAAATTGCGACAAAATCGCTGAATTAGCCGAGAAAGACCGGCATAGTAGCAGCCGTAGCATCGGCCAAGAGCTGGGGATAAGTCATCAAACCGTTATTAACCATTTGAAGAAGCTCGATGTATGGGTGCCACACACGTTGACGCAAAAAAACATCTTTGACCGTATCGACGCATGTGAATCGCTGCTGAATCGCAACAAAATCGACCCGTTTCTGAAGAGGATGGTGACTGGCGATGAAAAGTGGGTCACTTACGACAACGTGAAGCGCAAACGGTTGTGGTCGAAACCCGCTGAAGTGGCTCAGACGGTGGCCAAGCCCTCATTAACGGCCAGGAAGGTTCTGCTGTGTGTTTGGTGGGATTGTCAAGGAATATTCTATTATGAGCTGCTTCCCTATGGCCAAACGCTCAATTCGGACCTGTACTGCCAACAACTGGACCACTTGAAGGTAGCACTCATGAAGAACAGGCCATCTTTGATAAACAGAGGCCGCATTGTCTTCCATTAGGACAACGCCAGGCCACACACTTCTTTGGTGACGCGCCAGATGCTCCGGGAGCTCGGATGGGAGGTTCTTTTGCATCCGCCGTATAGTCCGGACCTTGCACCAAGTGACTACCACCTGTTTTTGTCCATGGCGAACGAGCTAGGTAGTCAGAAGTTAGCCACAAAAGAGGCCCGTGAAAATTGGCTATCCGAATTTTTTGCCAATAAGGAAGCGAGCTTATATAACAGGGGTATTATGAAGTTGGCATCTCGTTGGGAACAAGTCATCGAACAAAACGGCGCATATTTGACTTAAAACAGATGATTGTAACTAATTTTATGAACAAATGAAAATTCAAAAAAAAATACCGCAGGACTTTTTTGACAGCCTAATATGTTTGATTACATTTGTCTCAAATTCCGAACACCCAAAATGCATTTTTTTTAAAATCATAACTTTTGAGCTACTAGACCGATTCAGATAATCGATATATAAAATCAAAACGAATGAGCTATTCTTCTTTGGAAAAATATAAAATTTGGATATTGAGCTTCGAAACATGATTAAAATTCCGAATTTGCTCACGCAAACATTTAATCGCTGGTTTTGACAGTCACTTTTTTTGCAAATGCTTAGTATTTTAAGTTATATACAGTATCGATACTTGTGAATGATGTTAAAATGAAGCCTACACCACAAAGAATGTCAGGGTATTTATTATTCAATTATTGAAAATATTGAAGTTCAATGAATTTACATTCAAAAATGAAGTGTTCGGAATGTGAGGCTGTTCGGAATTTGAGACAAAACGGTAATCGCGTGGTGCCCGGTCCGGACTAAATGGTGGATGCATTGAAACATCCAAATCAAGCTCTCGGAATTGTGTGGCTATGCGTTGTCCTGATGGAACACAACGCCTCTTCTGTCGGCCAATTCTGAACATTTCTGGTCAATCGCTAGCTTCAAACGGCTCATTTGTTGACAGTAGAGATCTAAGTTTAGTGTATTGCACTAAAAAAAAATACAAAAAAAAAAGACGGGTGGGTAATGTCGGGGACATAACCGGAGTGACGTAGGACTATACAAAGGGGACAGCTTTTGTTAAATATATATTTTAAATATATTGTTTTATTTTCTTCTCCTACGTGAATACCTACCTATCTACCTGAAAAATGGATTAGTTTACTGTTTACTCTTTATGAATATGTTGATGGTTCTGAAAAGAACCTTTGGTGTTGTGTTTTTGTTTTCACTCGATATTCCCATCTTGTTCGGTTAAACCTTCCTGTTCAGCTATTGCGTTTGCCACTCGCCACAGCTTTCACAGTTGGAAAATTTCTTCCCATCCAGCTTGTGACATGTTCTTCAGTAAATTACATTTAATGCGACGTGCCAGAGAAACACTTTGCCACTCACTGAAACTAACTGTTGCCTTGATGAGCGCCGAACCGAAGCTGCTCTGTTCTTGATGCGGGTTTTCTGATTGTCGTGAGCAGCTTTGCAAGCCAACTCGAGCACTCCGACGGCCGAAACTCTATAATCGCTGTTAGGTATACTGGTGATCCGGCACCAATCCTTTCGGCCTAGTTACCCTTGCGGAGCAATCAGTGAATGTGACCAACAGGGAACTGGAGACCTGCACGGTTCGAGTGAGACTTTGCCTTTCCCTTAACTTGTCCTCCTTTGTTACATCCACGATGCCGATGCCGTACAACCACACGGGTTTACGGTTTGAAAGAAAATAAGATATTTTTTTGGGGTCCGCGTGTTTTATACTCTAACGGTACACACTCACAGGATAGAGACAAATCGGCAGACTCAGTCAGAGGGGCGAGTCCAACGAGACGAACGAATGAGCGTTAAAAGGGAGCGATGGCAAAAAAATACATTCATTACGATTTGTTCGCTCGTTGGATTCACATGCAGGCTAAAAAGGGTCCTTTTCAGGATCACAAAACTATCTTCAATCTAAAGAGTTTATTGTTTTGTTATCACTCGATATCCCCATCTTGTTCGGCTAAACCTTTCTGTTTAGCGATTGCGTTTGCCACTCGCCACAACTTTCACAGTTGGAAAATTTCTTCCCATCCAGCTTTGTGACATGTTGTACAGTAAATTACATTCAATGCGACGTGCCGAAGCGCCACTCAGTGTCGCATTGGAGGCGATTTTAACCTGTAATTGAACATTTGCGATGACAGTGGTACAGTGTCGACTTTCAATGTGGGGTCATAATTTGGATCTCTATGTTTATAAAAATGTCCAACTAAATAAGTCGCATTACATATCCGTCCAATTAGCTAAATGTCGAACTAATAGTAAATTACTGCATTTTCAATCTGGAAACAATTCAAGAATTGGTGAAAATTGAATAATCAGGAAAGTCCCCAACTATCAATAAGCTCAGAACAACTGCCAAATTCACATACTCATCAGATCCTGGCAAACAAATTATGAAAAAATCAATTTGTGTTTTATTATTATTTTGGATATTATTTTAGAAAGCATTGAACTGTATTTCGTAAACTCTTTTTTGAAAGGTTTAATGGCCCTGATAAGCGCCGTGTTTTATGGAATGGTTCCAATTTAGAAAACTTAGTACTCGTGGTTTTGAAAAAAACCATTTCGAACGCCCTCGATGCCGCCTTGTTCTGGATTTTCCACTAAAGCAGTTTGTATAAAGAACAAACTTTTTTCTTCTGCTACCTGATGCCGTTTTGAGACTGCGTTTGCCACTCGCCACTCGCTGCAACTGCCTGTTGTCTTGATGTCCACCGAACCGAATGTGTTCTGTTCCGAATGCGGGTTTTCTTATCGTCGCGAGCAGCTTTGCCAGCCAACTCGATCACTTCGGCGGCCGAAACTATATAACGCCGGCTAGGTGGACTGGTGCACTGGTACTAACGCGCTCGGCCTAGCTACCCTTGCGGGGAACTTCAGATCAACACGGTTCGAGCGGGATTTTGCCTTTCCCTTCACTTTTCCTCCTTTACCATGTCCAGACATGGCTGCTTGTGTTGGTTTGTTGATGTGTTGTGATGCGAACCGATGTGGCGTACGGTTTGAATGAGAATGATCGTTACGGAAGGAAGGAAGGTCTTGTATTATAGAGACTTTAAACTTTTGCAGTTCATTCGTCTCTAGCCTTGAGAAAGGCCCTTTGAAAACTCTACTCTATTTACTCCAGCGCTACCACCTCCGCCCTCTTGCCTTGAGAAAGGCACTCGATCCCTCGCCGTCCAGCCCGTCCAGCAACGATGTTGTCCAGTCGGTGTCCACACAAAGAATGATCGTTACGGCAGCGGAGCGGGGATTTTTAAGCTGACTGGCTGGCTCGAGAATTACGCATGTGTGAGACTGCGACCAATGTTTCGTTCATTTTTTTTCTTTTTCCTTTCCAATCGTGCTTCATTCTATTTCGCTGCTGCTCTGGTTGCCCGTTTTGGTCGGTACGATTTGAGGAGCACAAAATGGACCAATCAAAAATGGGCACATAGTGCATTTTGACAATGCTTGATATTTCACAATTATTCAATTATTTATCTCAAGAAAAATGAAATGTTATTCGTAATGATAGATGCGTAGATATATTTCCTATCAATTGATGCAAAAACCTTTGCGATCTATTAAGAAATGCTCGAGTTATAAGCGTGTGCGTTGATACAATTACGAATGGTTTATTCGAATTTTTTGAAGATTGCCTTTTTGCCCGAATGTGCCCCATGTGTGGGGCAGTTTCGGACAGTCCTGGGGCACTTTCGGATAACGAAAAGAAAATTAAAATGTTATGTTTATCAACAATTACTTCCGTTTCCTCTTATTTCCAGCATATTCTGCATTTTTCTGTTTATCAGTATTTGTCTGAAAAAGAAACTGACTGTTTGTAAAAATTCGTAATTTTGCTTTTTTCCATTTTCAAGTGGTGGTTTTCCGCGGTGAAGTTTTTGGGAAAGGTTCAACATTTTCCGGGGACAAAGTTGCCAAAGCGAAATCTATCTGTGCTGTAGACACAATGTTTTGCAGCATTGTTGTATTACCCGATGAGTCAGTTGCTACCTCCATTCCAGTAGGTGAAATCATTTGAGCATTCAAATTGCTTGTCCGAAAAAAACCTTTCTTGAGAATGGATAGCAACCTGTCATTTAAAATCCAGCTAACATTCCAGCATCCAGTATTATAAGCCGATGCAACTATACCTGAAAGGTCGTGTGTAGAAATAGGGCCTGTTTCTCGAATACACTTCACGGAGGAAACGAATAAACGGCACGCCATTGAACTACGTTTTACGAGTTAGTGAAGTGTGGAAGATAATAATGAGTTTTCAGGCAGAATGAGCACTTTTCAAATAAAAAATCATTAATGAAAATTAACTTCTTCATATCAAACTGGTATGCAATGTAAGTGGAAAACTTTGTTTCCTTCATGTAATATAATAATCTCATACAAAAATTTTATCTGAAGATAATTTGATATTATAATGATAAGTTTAGTGGGAAACTAATCTCGTATCCAGATGTCGACACCGTACCGTTGTTATCGCGGATACGTTTCATTCCGTTTCCACCGTGAAGTGTATTCGAAGTGTATGCGAGAATCAGGCCCATAGTTTTTCCAGGATGGTTGAGTAGCCAATCGTTCTGGGAACCTGAGAGCTTTTGCTTGAAAGGGCTCATAACTGAAACATCCAGCGGTTGTAAGCGATTTGTGACAAAAGGTGGAAAAGATACATGAATGCAATTTTCTCGGCAATATTTAATTGTTTCCAAAGTGCAATGACTTCTTGATTGATTTTTGATTTTCTGAAATTGAATCGTTTACGATGCTTTCTGCTACCTTTTTCAAATGCTCCAGAACATTGAGAAATAGTTTTCCCGTTATGCAACTGTTAGTTGGGAAATTAGCGAAGACCCATTTGGATCACCTGTGAGTTAGAATCATGAAAACATTCTATTCGAAACTAGTTTTTTTCATCTCATCTTCGTTGAAGCTGGTTCTATCGGTTCTATTTTTGTAGTTTCGAACCATCATTTGGTCTGAGAATCAGACTAAATTGATGTTTGTTAGTAAACAACAATCAGACACAAATGTAATGAGGTATCAAACAGTGCCCGAATGTAACCCGTGAACGATGTCCGAAAGTGCCCCACCACCATCTGAAGACAAATCATAATTTTATCTAATAAATAGACCTTTATTTCCCCGTTGTATGCACGTTTTTTTCATTTCATATTAGTTACCAACTGAGGTGGTGTACTTAAATTTCCAAATCGTTCACAAAGGAATTACGGAAATTCTTATAACTTCAAGCTCAAAAGTTTCGGAATGTGTATGAAAAAGGACACTGTGTTGTTTTCGTAAGTAATAAACGACCAGGAGATGTCAAACCACATGACAGCTTTTGGTGGAAGGGCTGTTAAATTACTTATATTTTTAATTTGGTTGAAAATTAAACCAATTGATTTTTACAAGCGTTGTTCGAAACTGCCCCCCTTTCCCCTACTGTTTGATGTTGTATGATGATATTGTGTGTTAATAGTCAACATGTACTTGGTTCGTTCTGGCTGCGAAAAGAATGAAGTTTTGCGTGCCAAGCAGCTACATAATTTTGTTTTTCATTTTCTTGAAGATTCTGAATCCGTAATTGACTCGTGCAAGGTACAACGACTATCAACTTTTTTTTTCTGTCGAAATATGTACCTATTGAGAACCATGGATTCAAGGTTCCCGAAGATCAAAACATTGTTAATATTATTTACGACCTGATCAACCACGAAGACGAAGTTTCTCTCAAACTTTTTAATAATATTATTGTAGTAACGATTCAGACTAAAATACATCCAGCCACACTGAACTGAGAACCATATTCTTCAATTTTCATTCCGCTAAAGCTGCTGGGTGCAATGCGTACCAAAACTAAAAGTCATTTCTGTCTATATTTATGTGCTATTTTACAGACACTCATAATCTCAGTGCTTCAAAAGCATTCTGTTTGTAACAGGTGAGCGATAAAATAATAGCTTTGATCAACCACGATCAAGAAGCGGGAGCCCAAACTTCAAATTAAAATATCTCAAAATAATGTTTTTGGCACTTGGTTCGTTTTGACAGAACCCCAACCATATGAATATTCATGGTAAACAAAACTGAAAATATGTTCAATAACATTTGTCTCGAATTCCCAACTATATTTTTGTCACTGACTCAAATTCCGAACACTATTTTAATTCTACAGGAGAATTTCGATATAACGTACATTTCACATTCAAAATTGAACGTTGTATCGAACTGTGGGTTATATCGAAACATAATAACGGATCCAGGAACATAATTGATAATACAGGGTTTTCCAACTTTAAATTCCGAAAGTGAATTGAAATAAAACATACTTAGAATTCGAATTTCGATGAAACTTTTATTTCAAATTAAAGTTTGGTTTATGCCATTGTGTGTGAAATACAACATCATTCAAATGTCCACCTAGGGCTTCCTCGCACACCTTGATCCGGAACAGGTAATTTTCGATGACTTTTCGGCACATATGGGGCGGTATCTCGGTCATAACTTCACGAATGTTGTCTTTCAAATGTTCAAAAGTTTGCGGAGAGTTGGCATAGACATGGTCTTTCGCATAACCCCACAAAAAAAAGTCTAGCTGGTTCAAATCGCATGATCTGGACGGCCAATTGGCATCACCAAAACGCGAAATTATGCGTCCCTCAAATTTGCAATATGGCCATGTTCGGTCGTGTTGTGTGGCACGTGGCGCCGTCCTGCTGAAACCACATGTCATCCGGATCCATATCTTTTTTTGTCTTCTTGTGGCAAAAAAAATCGGTTAACATGCGGCCATAGCGCTCACCATTCACAGTTACCGTCTCGCCGTCCTCATTGTCAAAGAAATACGGCCCGATGACTCCACCAGACCATAATGCGCACCAAACAGTGACTTTTGGCAGATGCAATGGCCTCTCAACAATCACGTGTGGATTTTCTGAGCCCCACATATGGAAATTTTGGGTGTTCACATAGCCACCGAGCTCGAAATGTGCCTCTCATCGCTGAAGAAAATTTGATGCGAAAATTCAGCATTTTGCTGCTGTTGTTCGTTCACGTATGCCCGACGCATTCCATGGTCACCACGCTCTAATTTTTGTACCAGTTGGACTTTATTTGGATGTAGGTGCAAGTCCAAATGCAAAATTCGCCACAATGATGTGTTTGACAAGCCCAATTGCTGAGCACGCCGTGGAATCGAAACATTCGGGTCACCCTCCACACTGGCAGCAACAGCAGCAATATTTTCGGCCGATCGCACATTACGATGATGCACAGGTTTCACAATATCCGCTACGGATCCAGTTTGTCCGAATGTACGCACTACATTAGCGATTGTGTGCTATGTAGGCCGTCCATGACGACCAAAATTCGTCCGTAATGCTCGAAGAACATTTGCCGGTTTTTCATCATTTTTATAGTATAACTAGCTAACCCGGCAAACTTCGTCCCGCCCATTTACTTGATTAATTCTCGAGTAATGCAGAAATTTGTGTTTTATTTGTATGGCAGCCACCCCTAAGAGAGGGGGGAGGGGTATCTAACCACCATAGAAACATTCATTGCACCCTAAAGTTTCCATATGCCTAATTTGGTTTAATTTGCTTGATTAATTCTGGGGTAATGCAAAAATTTGTGTTTCATTTGTACGGCAGCCCCCTCTAAGAGAGGGGGAAGGAGTATCTTAACACCATAGAAACATTTATTGCATCCTAAAACATCCACATGCCAAATTTGGTTTCATTTGCTTGATTAATTCTCGAGTAATGCAGAAATTTGTGTTTCATTTGTATGGCAGCCCCCCCTTAGAGAGGGGGGAGGGGTCTCAAAATATCACGAAAACCTTCCCCGGCCCCAAAAACCCCTACATACCAATTTTCATGTCGATCGGTTCAGTAGTTTCCGAGTCTATAAGAATCAGACAGACAGACAGACATCACTCCATTTTTATATATATAGATAGATAGATTTAACAAAATTAACACGTTGTGCGATGCTAAAACGATCCATATTGTAAAATGGCAGACATTCAACTAACGATATGACGCTTTGGTTGACAGCTATGTCAAACGGTTGTCAGCGCAGGGCTGTATACTTTCGGAAGCCCGAAATGGGAAACCCTGTACTTTATTATGTTGCTGTTTGAGTAAGGTTCGTAAATAATGATGAAAAAGTTCTACTAGAAGATGAAGCCACTTTCAGCGACTTCGCGATTTTAGTATCCGATTTCCTCCGAAACGACTCGACCGATTTTTATGAAAGTATGCACAAAACGTTTGTTAGGCATGAAAATAGGTCGTAAACAATACTTCATACCAAAATCAACTTTTCTGAATTAATTGAATACATTTTTTTTTTGAGCATTTCCCAAAATTTGGTTACAGAAAAAACATAAGAACCGAAATTTTTATTCTTTTAACCCCGTCCCATTTTTTTTTTGTTTTTTGTTTCGCGATTTTAGTTATTTTGTAAACACAATATCCAAAAAAAAATTAACCAAAATTCCAACAGGACGAATTTATTTTTATATTATGTATAAAAATTTAGCAGGAATAAAGTTAAAAATATAGAAAAAAAAAAGTTGAGATAGGATCAAGACTATGTCATCTACGTATTCAGATAACATGAAGTAATAATCTTCATTCAAATGTTAACACTGTAAAATTGCTTTCGGTCTGCTAATCAGATAGAGAATCAATTACTCCACAGCTTTTATTTTTCATCAAGGCAAGGTTGCCACCAGTGTTATCACACGTGCAGATTTATCTGGAAAGGTTCAGATTTTTTCGTTATTTTTGGTACAGATTCTGTACGGTACAGATTACAGATTTTCATCAAAAAGTACAGATTGGTACAGCGTGTGTGAAATTTCTCTCGAAAATTTTATGGAATGATAGTACACAATCTAAATTTAGAAAGACTATGTATGAGCATCATCAAACACACGAGTGATTCGAGGCTAGTAAATGTTCAGGTACACTGAGTTCGACTCGGATTGCGTCACCTCGGCGGCTTTGGGTCATCTACTCGGTGACGATGGTGACATCTCCCCAGTTACCTCAGAATAAATTTCATTGCGGAAAAATAAATAATAAAAATTACCGGCGGTGTTAATACGTAAGTACTAGTATTTGTAGCAAGTAAGTAAGTAAGTAAGCAAGTAAATATAATATTTTCTAGTAAACAAATGAGCATTTTTTCATATTTCATGACTTTTCTCTGCAATGAATAATTTCATTGGTGCAGATATTTTGAAGAAAAAGTACGGATGAGAAAGATTTCTTCCCTTCTGGTACAGATTCCATAAATCGATTAAATTTGAGTCAGAAACAGATTTCAGAATCCAAAAGTCGATTCCGTTCGAATCGTGGAATCCGATCGGCTTTCAGACCAATCGGATACCGGTATATGTGTTAGTATTTGATATGGTTCCCACAAACAAGGTTTACCGCCTTGTGTTGCATATGGAAAACACGATCACGAGGGTAGGTGGATATCCAAAATATAAACGAAAAAAACGGACAAATATTGACAAATATCAGTAACGTATACGTTGACGGACTAGAAACCGTTCGGTAGTGCCATATTCGTCTCAGCTGAGCAAAACATTCAATGTTCATATTAATGTCATATTAACGGCGAAAGGCATTAAATACAAATGAAAGTCCGTGAATAAGGGACGCAAAATGGCTGTGTTTCAAATTCAGAATATCGATGTGACTACTTCTCGATTGAATGACAACAACGAAATAATGCGTACATCAGCGCCAATGAAGTTGTCTGTCATATTTTTGGTTTCACAATTCATGAACAGGACCCAACAGTCATGAATTTGTCTGTCCATCCAGAAAACCTATTTTTCACTAACGAGACTGAAATTGAACAAAATTACCCTTTAACGAACGAGCGCATTTTTCTAGAACGATGATAAGAAATTAAGTGCTTTATTTCCAGAGCGAGAAAAGCTGCTCGGAAAGGAACGCTCCAGATCACGTTGCATGCATAAAAAAGGCATAACCTATATGTTATATGGTTTGAATGATTCGATTTTCTTTATTGTTGTCCCCAGAGATGCCAACCTTCCTGATTTTTCGGAATTTCCCAGACTTTTTGATACATTCCCTGACATCCTGACAAACACCCAATTTTTCCTGATTTTTGTACTTTTAGTTTATCACAAGGAAAATCATCCGTAAAAATATACTGGAAAATATACCTGTCAAAGCTTTCCTAATTGAAAATAATTTTGGTTATCATAATAACTCTCCGGTTCGCACATGTATGATGCTTAGGGGAAGTGGGGGCATAGTGGTCACCCCAAGGAATATGCCCATTTCCAGCGTCCACCGCTTCAATGTCCATTTCTCGAAGAATATTATAGTTCAACTCATTTTTTTTTATATAAATCGTTTATTTTTACAGGCTCAGTTACATTAGTTTAAAGGAGCCGAATTCTTAAGTGTATGTTTTAAAACTATACATAAATAATTTTCCTAACACTATGGTTAGTAAGGTGGAAAACCGATTACTCGCGGTTTACTCGAGTTTAGAGGGTGACATCTTTCAGGAAAGGGATGGGATATAAGGGAATTGTTACAATGTTGATGATCACACTCGATTCTTAAATCTATTCGTATATCTATTGTATATTTACATTTCAACTTATTTTACTGTTTATACCAAGGGGGCCAATCGCTCATAATGGATGAAAAGGAGGGTATAAGGACATAGGTACAATCACACACGAAGATCGATAGCTTTAAGGAAAACATATATTTGGGTCATGTAATCAAGGTCTAACCGAGCCAACACATCTCTCACCGGCACATTGGGCTGTCTTCCTCGGGCCCGAAGGGAGTTTTCTAAATTCGATCTGGCGACCAGATACTCCTCGCACGACCAAACAACATGCTCGATGTCGTGATAACCTTGACCACAGACGCAGAGATTGTTGCTGGCAAGATTGAAACGAAAGAGAAGCGCATCTAACGAACAGTGATTGGACATGAGTCGGGAGAAGGTGCGAATAAAGTCCCGACTCAAGTCCAGACTTTTGAACCACGGATTGAGGCTAACCTTAGGGATAATCGAGTGAAACCACCGGCCCAATTCATCTTCGTTCCATTTGCGTTGCCAGTTAGCAATGGTATTTTTACGGACTGAAGAAAAAAATTCATTGAAGGCGATTTGACGCTGGTAAATGTCGCCTTCTATTGCACCTACCTTTGCTAATGAGTCAGCCCTCTCATTACCCGGAATTGAGCAATGAGAAGGGACCCAGACAAAGGTAATGACATAACAGCGTCTGGATAAAGCACTCAAAATTTATCGTATTCTCTCAAGGAAGTACGGCGAGTGCTTTTCCGGCCTCACTGAACGGATAGCTTCGACAGAGCTAAGACTATCCGTTACAATGTAATAGTGTTCAACAGGTCGTGAGGCGACGCTGTCCAGCGCCCAGTATATCGCTGCCAATTCAGCAATATATACCGAGCAAGGATTCTGAAGACTGTGTGAGGTGCTAAAAAATACGTTGAACACTCCAAATCCTGTGGACTCACCAATGGGTTCAGAACCTTACACCGGATGAGGAACCGAAGAGATAATAAATTGAAGCGATCTTTTAGTGGGAGTACGCCTGCCAAAACCTCGAGACTCATGGTATGCGTTGAGGGCATACATCCCAACGCAATACGGAGACAAAGATACTGAATTCGCTCGAGTTTAATGAGATGTGTTTTGGCAGCTGATTGAAAACAGAAACTGCCATACTCCATCACTGAGAGAATAGTTGTTCGATACAACATTATAAGATCTTCGGGATGGGCTCCCCACCAGGTGCCGGTAATTGTACGGAGAAAGTTTATTCTTTGTTGACATTTTTTACTCAGATACCTAATATGGACCCCCCAAGTACATTTGGAGTCGAACCAGACCCCAAGATACTTGAATGACATAGCATGAGTGATCGGTTTACCCAAAAGTTGAAGCTTTGGTTTTGCTGGTCTATGCTTCCTAGAAAAAAACACCATCTCTGTTTTCTCCGTGGAGAAAGTTCAACTCATTGTTGTTCAGGATTGCAAACGGCTTTTACTATGAAAATTCAAAACAGTACACTTTTCATCATTAAAAAAAAGTGAAAAATCGAACTTTTTTTTTGCTTGGAGGGAAATGTGTCACCTAGTGGGAGCAAAGTGGTCACTCGCACATATCAAGCTAAATAGGATAGATTTATGCGTTTTTTTCGTCCAAATTTGTTCAAACCATATTTTATATAGTAGGTACATGCATGAAATAAGTTTGGCCTATCCACCTAGAGTCTCAGATTAAGTTTTCTCATGCATACAAAAACGTAGTAAGAAACACATATCGTTCCGCATAATGAGGCTTGGTTTAGTTGGAGGGACATATTTAAAGAGCTTCGATTCAATTGAAAATATGTTTATGCACATGTCTGAAGCAAAATATCTGATTTCAGACTATAGAATATAAAATCACAAAACAGACTACAGGGTGGGCCATTTAAAGTGGAAGGATTTGTTTTTGCAATAGCAAAGTAAAGAAGTGGAATTTAAAATTTTTTTTTTTGAAATTCATTTATTTTGGTCCAAGGAGATTTGTTCTAACTACTTTTTGATTATGATATCTCGTAAATGACCGCCTCTGGCCTTGACCGCAAAATGTGCCCTTTTTTCGGCATTTTTCATCACTTTGCCCAATGTTTCGGCCGATATGGCAGCAATTTCTTGTCGGATATTGTCTTTCAGCGCAGCCAGGGTCCTTGGTTTACCAGTGTATACCTTGGATTTTAAATATCCCCATAAAAAAAGTCAGGAGGCGTCAAATCAGGTGATCTCGGTGGCCAGTCATAATCGCCGTTTTTCGATATTAATCTTCCGGGGAACATTTCGCGCAATAATTTGGTCGTGGCAGCCGCTGTATGGCATGTAGCGCCGTCTTGTTGGAACCAGTAATGGTCCAATTCATTTTCACGAACAAATGGCAATAAAAAGATGCCTAACTCTTGCGAACGATGGCGACCTGATGTCGATGGAGTCTCTGCAACACTGGCTCGAACGGCATCAATCTTCTTCTTGAATGGCGTTAACGTTCCCTGTGGAACTTTTGCCGTCTCAACGTATTCATTAACTAGCGTCGTTCATTAATACTTGGTTGAGATTTCTATGCCGAATAACACGCCTTGAATGTACTCTGGAGTGGCAAGCTCTAGAATACGCGTGACCACAGTGCAAGCCGGAAGAATTTTCTTTGACGAAAAATCCCCCAACCAGAACGGGAATCGAACCCGAACACCCGGCATGATAGTGTGGGACGCTAACCACTCGGCCACGGGTGCACCTGTGGCACGTGGCACGAACGGCATCAATATTCTCGTCGAAAAGTCTTGGTCGTTGTCTGGACAGATGACTGGCATTACCAACACTACCAGACGATATAAATTTGGCATATAATCGACGTATAGTGTTGTCTCCAGGCGATGTTTTAACTTTATTTTTATTTTTCCACGCACGTTTAGTTAACACAATTGAGAAGTTATTTTGAATGTACAGCTGAACAATTTCAGCGCTTTGTTTAGGTGTGTATTGTTCCATGGTTAAAATTGTACTGAAATGACGCTTCCAACGCGGTATGACATTTGTTAATCTGACATCTCTGTCAAAAGTTATGGGGTTGCCAGATGCTTCCACTTTAAATGGCCCACCCTGTATGTATTTCATAAAATCACAAAATCCCACAAGAGATTATGAACCAAAAATGATAGCTAACACGAATTGTCAGCTTTGTCACCTTCGCTATATATCTCCCACCCGATAGTCACGACAGAAAACGATCAAGGTCGGGTAAGTGCCATTCGATCGTTCGTTCAGATTGAATTACAAGACCCTGTATATCACTAATAACGAGCTGTTTAGTATTATTCGGTTTTGTTTTATTATTTTCATCATAATAAGTTCAGTTTCAATATATTTTTCACACCGATTGCATGGTTATTCAAATGTCTGCTATAGCTGAGTTTGAAGATAGCCCCAAATGTCTTTTAAAATATCCCTTTAATAATCTCTTAATTTTTGAGGGGGTAGAAAAATCACATGAAAAGTACCTAATAAAATGAATACGGCGACACAGATTTCAAACCAAAAATTGACGCACACTCGGTGCATTATCGTGTGGAACAGTGAACTTTCTTGATTGTGGAGTTCGGGTCAAATTCGACCTTTTCTGGCCATCAGAACTTCTGGCTTCAAAACTCTGAGATAACTCTCCAGTGACCTTTTTTTTATCCCATTTATTTATTTAAGGCTCATTAGCATTTTAGCTGTAACAGAGCCGAATTTTAATCGTGTACATGTCACATGGTTATCATATCTATAATTAGCACATTACACAGTTGCCATTCGCCAGTATTTCTTCTATACCAACCAAACGGTAGTCCGCGGTCTACCGGTCGCCCGCGTAGGTATTCCTAGGCGCCCGCCACTTAGTCTAGGATAGTGTAACCTCCAGTAACCCATTTATAACGTATCTAATTGAATATCTACTGCCAACCAAAACTTCAAACCTAGTTTGTGCGACTTATTTGGCATGTAGTATGTGAATTTGCAGCAGGCATTGAAATGGAACAGTTGCTCGTCTATTGAAATATTTTCAACATTGACTATTGTGTGCAAATTAATTTCATATTTCGGATATCATAGTGAATTTGTCGGACAAATCGAATGATTTGCATAAATTCATCTCTGAGCATTGTATTTGGTAACTTTGTGGTTGAATACTTCCAATCTCTTTCCAAAACACGAAGTTTTTCTTCTTCAGTACAACTCTTCACATGTTCTGTCATGTTGTTCGAATGAATGATTCTTCTGTTTGCAGAACCAAAACACCCCTCGCAGATACGAACTATGTTTTGCGAAATTTTATTTCGTTTTCTAGACATATTTAGATGATAAAGAAGGCCTTTTTGTTGAAAATTGAGGTTCACAATAATATTTCTAATTCAAAAATTATTCTAGTATTTTATTTTTAAATATTTTTAACAACTGAAACCTTCAGAATCTCTTCGCACTCTGACCTCAATTGACATTCTGCGATTGGTTTTTTTTTTCTATTTTTGCTTTCCGACATCTGTTGTTTATCGCTTCTTTCTTTAAGATTACGAAATCGGATAATGATGATACATCAATGAAAACTAAATTTTTGGAAAAAAAAAACTTCGCCTTCAATGTGAGTTTTAATCAAATATGGTTATTTCAATTTTAAAGCTATGATAAGTAAAGTGAATTAATTGTGCAGAGTGAGAAATTAGGAAATTCTAAAATTATATATTGGGCCCTATTATGTAATTAGTTGAAATGAATTTTGCTGTTATAGATAAAGTCTGGTGTTGGCATAATTTTTCGAGCTGTTTGGTTTGCTTGTTGCATTCCTGATATATTGCTTTGGGAAACATTTCGGCAACATTTCGAAATATGCAATTCGCAACGCATGACGTTCGAAAAAGAACTCGATACGATAAGATTCTATTGATTTACAAAATACGATGATTCCTCGGTGTGACAGTTATAGGGATCGAATTGACCGTTCGATTCAATTTGCATAATAGGGGCCAATATTTCCAATAGATAGATCTTAGCTAATTGAGGAATATAATAATCATCTTGGGCGGATTTTCATGGAAAATAGATGCCTTGAGTGTTCATAAATGACTATTTACTTGAAAAATCAACGATATTGATTGATGAGATTTTACAGAAAATAAAGTATTACTTATCAATTCTCAGCAACCGATACTTATTTTTATTTTATGGAATGATGTATCATTGAATATTTATTAGTATGACCCATGTTTTTTCTTTAATCAACTCTCCTCTACTCGAGCATACGATCTCACAGATCGAGAATAAATAGTTTGGTTCAGAGGCTGAATTGGTGATTATTGATAATGAATGAAGTTGAAGAAAAAATATTTTCTGAAGTTGTTTCATTTAATTATATTTTTTCTTACTTTAAATAAATACAAATACCGACTTAAAATACACAATAACTAAATTACAGAGACACGCAGAGTCGGTGACACAGTGCGCGAGTATACGAGTATACGAGTTTTGTGCGCGAGTTCAGGTTGGTTAAGACTTTGTTTCATTGTCTGTTGATTTTCTAATGATTTTTTGATAAAGCCAACGTTGGTAGACCGTAACCTACCATTTGAACAACTAGTCGCCCGTGATGCCCAAAAGTTTGGCCACCTCTGTTCTATACCATTACATATAGTACATTCACATAGTAGCCATTTAGGCGTAAGAGTATTCTGTCTGTTCTTCCATTATCCAGTTGGACCACCGGACAGCGGAGACAGTTGATTGATCATTGTTGAGTTATTTATAGAACAGCAGCCCGATGTGTCTTGCAGAGCAGAGCAATTGTATGGATGAATCGATCTAATTTCGACCGTGGATCGATCTCCATCGCTGATGATTGTTGCGTGGACGTAGCTATTCTGTAACAACACAAAGATGGTCAATGAGGGCCCTGAGTTTTGAACTCACGATCGATCGCTTACTAAGCGAACACGCAACCAATGTGGCTACGGAGATCCCCTTAGTGACCTTTTAGTCAGGTGGAAAAAAACTCATCAAAGATAATATTTTCAACAGTTTTAGTCCCGGAAATTATTTGACACACTGTATATTTCCAATTCTGGAGATGTAACATTTATATTGCTCCTTCAACTATCTTTACTCGAAAAATGATTAATGAGCGATGAGGCGCATCGTCGGAAAAATCTTCCCTATCGAAAAAATCATGATTTTCATGTTCCTCACAAACTTTTCATTAGGCGCCTTTTTATTTCGATTGTTCCCAACCCACGAGGGAGGGAAGCTCATTATATGTTTGCTGTAAATTAAATTGTGGTGAAAAAAAAGCACCAATTAACTCACGTTGTGTGTTTCGGCCGGCCTGCGTCACTTCTGCACCGTCATCATCAACCATCAGCCATCAGCAGAGCAGCATAATCATCATCGTGTTCGCCACTGGCGGCAACAAACGAACGGGGAATCGATCCGGTGCTTTTCGGTGCCCTGTTTGCACACCCAAATGTTTTCCATCAATCTAATGCAAAAGCTATTAGCGGTATTGGCGTGCCTCGAAGTGCAACACGGGCTTTTTGGAGTGTGTGTGTGTGTGTGTGTGGGTGAAAGCAAAAAAAAATACAACATCCATACATATGTCCTGAATTCCGAGCAACTGGCCCCGGTTTGTCCCACTCCCGCGGGGAGGAAGGAAAACAGAAGGGAGGCCGATGGATTGTAGGCTTTGAGGTTTACATGAATCGATCGTAATTGCTCGGTTCGAAATCTCATCTTAGTCTATTTATGGAACGCTCGCTGCTGCAATGGGTTTTGAGGGCGTGTGTGTGTATTGGTGAACGTTCGGTGGGGGTGGTTGGGGTTGAATTGACAAAAACCGCAACACCAGTGTAATTGATGGGATTTATTCGATCCGAAAATACTCTCTCACACGTTTTGTGTCCTCGGGCGTGGGATCCGCGGTCTCACCGACAAACCGAAAACACATCTATGATTAATGTCATCGGCGATGGATTGGGGCGGATTATGGATTAAAGTACGTGTAGAATTTGCAATTGGATGTATGAAAAAATGGAAAAAATATCGTTAGTAGGATTTTTCGTATTTCGCCGTGGAAAAACATTCGCCGTAAAAACAGTGCGAAATGGACAGGAAAAATATGGATGAACCGGTTTTAATTATTGATTCAATTGAGAACAGATTATGCAAAGTGAGTCACGATCCCCAGATGCGTGTAAAATGAAAAGCTCATTAAGGCAATTGAAAAATATTCTTTCGTAGATATGATATTCACTGCTAGAAAGGACACAGAAACCGTGTTTACACGGTGTACTTTATATTCTCTCTATTTCTCCAGAATCACACTTAACATAATCACGACCTCACTCTTAGGCCCCATTCACACTCCACTGATAAATCGAATCCAGCTGCGAAAATGCGTTACGCGCGAGAAAGCATACGGTTGGCTGGAGGTGCATCCCTTTTCCGAAACGAACGAAGTGACACCGATCAGAACAGTTTTTCCATTCTCAACAATCGCCAGTGGCCCTCCGGAGTCACCACTGCAGGGCCCTTGGTTATCCTGAAGCAGTCCCCGAGCGCAGATGACTGACGAAACGACGTGTTGTGGACCGTAAACACTGAGGCACTCTTCGTTCGAAATGACCCGGACTTGGGCCCAGTATTCGAGCTTTGATGCACCCATTGTCGGGTTGTCACTGGTTCGCCCGTAGCCAGATACCGTTCCTCGGTAGTTGAGGTAGGAATGACCGATGCGAAATTGATCGGGCAACGAAATCGGTTGGATATTCCCTGTTGTGTAAATACTTGATTAGATAGAAAAAAAAGCACTACAGTTAGAACTTCTTACTTGTGAATGAAACCGGTTCATCCAGAAGAACCAGAGCAATATCATTATTCAAAGTGTACGGATTGTACTGCGGATGGGCGATGAATCTATGCGAATGTCCCACTCGCTCCGGGAAAGGGAAGAAATTTGTTCCCAACGCCACATCAAAACGCTGCACTCCGGACAAACAGTGGGCAGCTGTCAGTATCCATTGGTTCGAGATGAGCGAGCCTCCACATGTCATCCCTCTACCCATCGGTCCATGGCCGCTAAGAAACACTTGATACGGAAACTGACCAAGTCGTGCCGGGAATCCATTCACAATTTTATGTTGATCTCCCAACGCTGTAACCCGATCGGTCTGCATCGCCATCCAATTCGGACACCAGAACACAACGTTCGGGAAGTCGAGCACTTGCGAAATCGTAAAACTCGCCAACGATACGGCCCAGATGACCACTATAACCGGGAACAAATTCATGTTCGATGCTGTTTCGAAATGTCCAACACTATACTGTACACCGGACTACCCGTCCCGGGCTACTTTATATACCATGGGTGACCTTGTAAACTGATTAATCCGAGGTTTTTCAATTTTGTGTTGATCGTGATCTGGGAATAAAGGGTGTGTCACATCAAATTGCATCACGGAAAAAACGCTGTAGAAATTTAATTTTTTAGGAATTATATCTTCAGCTTTCGCTTATAATCAGATAAGAGTGTATAGATCACGTTGGCCATGCTTCACTGTCAATTTTTAGTAGATTTGGAAAAATGTCGTCGAACGAAAAAGAGCGTCGTGAATTAATCCTGTGCACTCATTTCGAGAATCCGGAGTTGTCACATCGGGACATCGGTAAGATGCTGGGAATCGTCCAATCCACGGTCAGCAGAGTACTAAAACGATACTTCGAGAACCTAACCATCGACCGGAAGGTGAAGAACGGCAAAAATGGATGCTCCGTCAGTGAAAAAGATCACAAGCGCGTAGTTAAGCAGTTTAGACGTAATCCGAGAAGTTCGGTCCGGGATGTCTCCAATAAGCTGAATTTGTCAAGTTCATTCGTCCAGCGGACCAAGCAGCGGGAGGGCCTGCGTACATACAAGGTTCAGAAGGCTCCTAACCGCGACGAAAGGCAAAACATGGTGGGGAAGACGTGAGCCCGGAATCTGTACACCGAAGTGCTGACGAAGCCGCATTGCCTGGTAATGGACGACAAAACCTACGTCAAAGCGGACTTTCGTCAGCTGCCGGGCCTGTTGTTCTTCTCCGCAGAGGACAAATTCAGCGCTCCGGAGGAGATTCGCAAGCAGAAACTATCCAAGTTTGCCAAAAAGTACATGGTGTGGCAAGCGATCTGCTCTTGCGGAAAGCGGAGCGCCCCCTTCGTGATGACCGGCACGGTAAACGGGCAGGTTTACCTTAAGGAGTGCCTACAGAAGCGCTTACTACCACTATTGAAGCAGCACGAGGGCCCGACCATCTTCTGGCCGGATCTCGCTTCGTGCCACTATTCAAAGGACGTGTTGGAGTGGTACGAAGCCAACGGGGTCACCTTCGTGCCAAAGAAAATGAACCCGCCCAACGCGCCGGAGCTTTGCCCAATAGAGAAATATTGGGCGATTATGAAGCAGGCCCTCCGGAAGAACCCAAAAGTTGTCAAATCGGTGGCGGACTTCAAGAGAAAATGAATTTCTGTTCAAAAAAAACTACAACCTGACGTTGTACAGAACCTTATGGACGGGGTGAAGAGGAAGGTGCGAGCATACGGGCTTGGGCTCGAAGTATAAATAAAAAGAAAATGACAAAAGTTGTTTAATAGTTTTTATTTTACTGTCTAAAATTTTCAAAGGGATCGGTCTACTGGGCGAATTTCTACAGCGTTTTTTTCCGTGATGCAATTTGATGTGACACACCCTTTAGTTCCGCTGGATCCACATTTTTGTGCCCGCTGATAATGAGAAACAAATTGGTTTCCATCCGCTTCGAACGGTTATTCCCGTTACGATAGAATTCTATTTCTGGTAGGATTGTCCGATTCCGATTTTCGCCTCGTAGCTCGATTGATTAATAGGCTGTAGCATTAGCATAGAGGCGGTCGATAACAGGTCTCACGCAGTCACGATAGCACTAACGCATTTCTGGTGTCTTCTGTGGGGATTATGAAACGGGAATGGTGTCATCTGCGTCACCATCACTCTCGAGAATAGGGGCACTACGATGCTGTTTCGATGATGTTATTGGACATCACAATCCACTTTGACCGTATCCAAATTAATGCAATTAATAACGAACCGTTGTCGTTTGAACAACTTTTCGAAAGAATGTATTCCACTCGTGAGTGATTTCGGATCTAGTGGGGCAAGAAGAGAAATCAAACTCTGCTTGTAAAACAGGATCGCATTTAGTGCGCTCAATAAAATCTGTCTTTTTATTGCGAGCCGTATCCAAAAATTATGAACGAAACAGAGAGTCAATTAGCAATGCATTTCTTAGACGAGATATCGATAAAAGCAAAAAAAAATCGTTATCGGCGAGGGGTACGCAGAATTGAATTTTTATAATTATAATTGTGACATATGTACTAAACCTTAAATTTTTCTTTCGGCGCAGAATGCATTGAAAATCGACGAAGAAGTGGCCGATAATCGACCCTGTACCAACAAAACAAAAGGTACTTGGCGCAAGTTATGAAGGCAGGTCCACTTATGGGTAGCTGCAAGTTGGCAGCGCAAAAAAATCATCGTAAAACTTATTGCCAGAGCCTTAAGGTGAAGGTGGAAGCTAGCCATTTTAGTAGTATAGGTAAACGTGTAAAAATGGGGTAATAGTGTTCGTGAGAGAAGAGCAAAGCACACGTAAATAGATCAGACTGTGTGGCGTTTCATTGATACGAGTCTTTGAATGCATTTGAAAAGAAAATAACAATTCAATACTAAAGTAAAATGTATGAACGATATGTTCCGATGAACAATCGTAAATATAAATATATATAGAAGGTGCATTTGCATATAAAGTAAAATTCTGATTATACGCGAGCGTAACATGAGCAAATTTATAACACATGCGAATTGGGGCACTTTTGGTATTAACAAGTTCTTCCGAATAGTAACTCGATGTTGATAATGCCTTAATGTTTTCCTTCGTTGATCATATTGTTTTCACATATTCACGTTGGAGAGCCTTAACTCTTCTCTTCGTTGGCCGAGCCATTTTGATTGAATGTAATACGTTTCCATTTACTGTTTACTGTTGAAAGCATAGGCAATACAATTTTCTTACCCAATGTTAAAGTTGCTAAAACTTACATTATAGAACCATTAAACGTAGAAATAATAATTGCATTGATATCAACACAATTATATTCTATTGATTTTAAGGACATGAAACGCTATGATTCAGGAATAACATTTTATTGAGTGGTTTTTATAGCTATTTCGATGATGTTGTCTGGCATCAGTGTCGAAAAAATAACGATGCTTTCACCAATACAACCGAAACCATTTCCGAAAATTGAAAAATGAAAATTTAACTTTCAGAGCACTAGCTCGAGTTTTCCGACGTTTTTCACTATACAGTGCGACAGCAGATGAAAATTTAATATCTTGTGAGTAATCGATTAGAATTTGGTTGATATTACTTGATGGGAAGTGTGCGAAAACGATAATTTTTCTCAAACTGTTTCGCAAAATTGTTGATTTTCGGGCGAGGGGTGAGGGAGGGAGATAAAAAAAATGATCGCCATTGTGGCAGCCATTTGTGGCTAGCTTCCACCTTCACCTTAAATGCTAAAGAAATCAAGAGCAGAACACCAAGTAATAATCCATTCATAATTGATTCAGCGTTTGGCGAACATCAAGGAGTACGTAAGCATGACTCTATCATTCTAGAAACGAGTGTTCGAGCTCAGGATGGACGAGTTAGACTTAGGACCAAGGCTACCATATCCACAGAATGGCATTTCCGAATTTACAGATTGTTTATAATAAGGTTCCAATTTTATACAATAACTAGCTTACCCGATAAACATTGTTCTGCCATAAAAAATATTTTTAGGGAATATGTTGGTTGTCAAATAAAACATAAAAAAAAAACATAATGTGTGGTAAGTGTGTTCAAATGTTTTAACGATCTACACATACGTGAATCGTTCGTGACTCTTGTGTTTGACATACCGAGGAATAGAGCGCCATGTCAATGGCCACCGACAAAAATCTAATAAAAAAACACGAACCATTCGTTGTATTCCATTCCCGATGCATTTCATTAACTATTTTTCTTTAAATCTCCTTGCATTTCAGCCATAATATTTTGAATATAAATTAGTTATCAGAGACAATTTTGGTTTAAGAAGATATTACATAGAACACCTGGCCTGTCAATAGCAAAGGCTGCGTCGGCGTTGCTCAAGTAAGTGTATTTTTCCTCACACCACTTCGGATTGTCTAGAATCGCAGTTGTTCGCTCTCTACCTCTCTACCGTTCGTAAGTCATTCTACGTTTAAATAGTGAACGTTAGAAACATTAGGAACATTAGAAACAGAGAATAAAGAAGATTAGATAAGAGAAGAAGAAGATGGAGAGCGTCGTTTGAACAGTGGGTGTCAACGATGAACTCCAGATTATTATTTCTTCTTCGAATCACAATTTCTCGCGTCGCTGTGCGTTCGCCTACCATGAGCAATGTGTTCAACAATATACACATTGAATGTATACACGTGTTCTCCAGTCGATGTTTTCTTAGAATTGATGACAATAACGTGTGTGTCATTGTCACCTTTTTATATATAGAAAGAAGATTGTTTTTATTCAATCAATTTTAATAAATTTTTTCTCACCTTACCTATACCATGAAATGAATCCCTTTTTTTTACATTCATTGGTAGCGTAATGTCCTGCCATAAAACAATAAAACTGTTAGCTATTGTCGTTTGAATTTTTGATGAAAATAAGTTTCAAGTTTCAAGTTTCAAGTACATTCTATAGATCTATCGAATTGCACGATGCGGATCACAAAATACTTACGATGCGATTTTTTGTCAATTTTTCAAGAACAAATGAGTTTAACTCAAATCAGCAAATAGTGAAATTCAAATCATTGAATATTCAGAATTTATCTGCAACAAGATTGCTCTCACAGGATTCCGTCGTTGAATGTAGCCTACGGAGGTTGAACGAACTGAACCTGTTAATTAATTTTCAAGTTAAATGCGAAACCAAACAGTGAAACGTATTTTACATCATTTGAACGACTCGATGACCAAATCTATTTTACTTTATTTTGAACTACGCTATACGCTATTGAATTCATTCAGATCAACTAGGAAACCATAACTCTTTATCTTACTCGTTGGATAACATACGTCAAATCTAAGATCACAGGATCAGGCTAATTTTGAGCAACATCTCAAAATTTCCAAAATTTCCGTTGGAGTCAGAGCTGTTGATACAGGTATTGAACTGGAGGAGAGCAGACAAATAACCATTTGCTGTAATGAATTGGTAATCGGTTAAACAATAAAAGTTATAAAAATCTAGATGTAAATGAACGATCAATTTATTTAGCATAAAAAAATCTATCAAAACTTCACATTCACATATGGCACATGGCTTCAAGTCCATTTTAATGTCCTCTTTTCATTCGTTGTCCAGTTTTGAATCCACGTTTTCATTCGTTGGTAGTTATCCAGTATGCTACCATTACAAGCCATACATTTTTGTGTGTGCTCAAGAATACGGGTATTTACGTAGCGCAAAACAAACAAGCATAAAAAAATTCAACTGTTCAAACTTTCAGAATACCTCAATGAAGCATTGTGTTTTTACTGCAATGTATATGTTTACTAGAGCTACGTGGATACCTTCAACATCGAATAATAACTATGGCAAACAATGATAATAAAGCTCAAATTATGGCTAAAAATGAGACTTATAAATTCAATACAGATATCCATACAAATTTTCTGGAAAAGAACTAAGATAATGGGTTCTTTTTATGTCGAAAACATTTTACTATGGAGTGGTCATCATTGAGAGTTTCAAAGAAGACTACAAGGATTCCAGGATACTCCAAGTTTACCAAGAAATTGCGACTTGGTAAAAACTTTGTCTTCATGCACGATATGCACAATGATGGTCTGCTTTTTTCATCAAGAAACTACACAGAGGCCGATGTCAAAACGTCAAACAGTTTAAAACAATTTAAAAGCGTGGAAGCGATCTGGCGTAGTGGTAATATCCATACCTCTCACGCTCAAGGTCACGAGCTCAATTCTCACTCCCGATATTCTTCCAAAAATGGAAGTAAAAGTGACGAACCAGCCAAAATTTGTTGAAAGTCACTATAATAGAGAAAAAAACAATTTAAAAGCAATTGTACTCAAAGTGCTACGTCAAGACACCGTCTATACCTTGTAGGCTTCAGACCCTTCTACTCTACTTTTGCAGATGCCCACTAAATTTGTGCCTCAAAAACATTTTTTTTATTATAGAAAGAGACCTAGATTTGATTTGGTGAGATAGCTATATTTTTTTTGTGAAATGCACAAAAAAATCAACGTTTACTTAAGGTGTCTGTCTTTACCACTATTCCCCTATATTCAAATTGGGCCTCTAAATTCAAAAAACAGTTCTTCACAGATGTAAGCAAAGTTCTTCGTAGTCTGTCCGTATTACCCCCACGCGTAACTTTGACGTAGGACTATGACTTTCATTTCTGTACCGGGGTTCATGTTCAAAGTGTCAAAAACGAAAACGTTGCACTTGGAGTGCAAGGTTTTGAACGTCATAATCACTTCTTTGGATAAAATAAATAAAAAGATGAAATAAGTTATATGCTTGTTAATTATTGACCCGAACACTAGTTTTAATAGCTTGGAAATTGCTTTGAGCATAGGCTTTTGAAAAAATCCCACAAATTTGTATATAAACTGGCACCCGCTCGGAAGTCCATTTAGTTGTGACTGCGAAATAACTGGAGAATGGTCTCGCTCACTCGCCTGGGCACTGTGCTTTTCTCTTCCAATCCCATTTCATTTCTTTTCTGTCACCGGATCGAACGGAGGTTTTAGCGAAAAACGAAGTATCGATGAAAATTCGATACCGATTGCGTACAAAAAGGTACCACTGGCTATGGGTTCGCAATCGATCGAGTATTCCAATTGTCGGGAATAAGATTATTATTTGCGCTAGATAGCTCCGAGGAGGGAACTATTCCTCCTTTGAGCGTTAATAATTCTTTTTCGAATAAACCAAGTGGTATGATAATTACTTCATTCGAAAGATAAAATATCAAAGAGTTATGTAACTGTCACTTATTGATCCAAAAACTTGTTTCAATAGCTCAAAAATTGCTTTGAAAGCACGCCAAACAATTGAACCCATTGACGGTAACTTGGATTTGTAGAGATCGGAATGTGTTCCCGAACACGGAATATTACCGATTGAAGGAGTACAAAAAAGATTCCTACTCGTGCTTCGCACTTAAAAGTAGATCGTTCTATATGACGCAAGATTTATATGCTTGTGAAATATTCATAATCTATCAATACTCTCAATAGATATATTTTTTTAGAAAAACCCCTCGAGACTTCATTTCGACAAAGTTCATCCGAATCAGAACACTGGGAGAACTTTTGTGCGCTTTTATTATTAAATCGAAGCTTGAGTCGAATAAACCAATCGAACAAATGATGAATCGCACAAAACCAGGTTTACTCACGTTTTGAAGTGGGTTCATCGGTTCTTTTTTTTTTGGGAAATTTTAATTTTTTTTAATATTCATTTTGTTGTTCTTAAAAAAAATACTCGAAATCGCCGATCGCCTTCGTTCCAATCATTTATGTTTCCGGGAGTGTTTTGATTAAATTCATATTTTTTTATTTGATAATTTAGTTGCACGGGAATTATGAATTTTTTTGCACTTTGTTTATGTAGAATATCAACTTTGAACTCGACTTTATCTTTCATTAATTTTATCTTTATTATTCTGCTGAAGCTTGTTATAACCGCCAATTTTGTATAGCCGGATTCCGTCATTAAATATCAGGATTGTCCATAAGCTTTACATTTATATTCTTGTTTCAAGAAATTCAAGTATGTTCGATAGAGACGCTCAAACAATATGCCTCCCATATGTAAAATAATCTCTTTGATAGATTTATGAATTGGCGCATAGGCAGCTATTCTGAGATAAATCAGTATTAGCAGCTTCGCAATATTCGGCAACAATAAATTTTCGGATTAAACTTAACACACAAACGGAGCTTCATTTCGAAAGTGATTTACTCCTAAGCTATGGAACTGAACATCTCAGCTGCCAAAAACCGAACCTTCCGAACACACCGAAGCACCCAATTCAGGGCCGTATCGAATGGCACCGAATCACAAATTACGTTCAATTTGCTTTTGCCGAGCGTGAAATTATCACCTCGTTCTCCCCTAGATGGGATTCGATACCGCCTAACCTAAACACAGGAATCCGTTAAATGACGAATTAATGGTTCGATTTTTCTTCGGATCCACAGCTTTTCTTTTCGCCTCCTTTCCGCGTTTGTGGCAACTTGCAATAGTGTTCGCCAATACATTTGGAAAGAAAAGGTTCACCTAGAAAACGTGCCATTAGAGTCGACAGAGCCGAGAGATTGATGCTCGTAGGTCTGTTCTTGACCCCGTCGTGGTGGAACATGAAAAGCCTTAGGGGGGAACCGAGGAGGGCCTCGAATTAGTGGGGGCTTCAGATGTCGAGTGCATTGTGCGCCAACGTCGAGGTGCCCATCAAGATATATTCACGCGAACATTTGGCACAGTGTGTCAGCGGTCTTCGGCGGTGGGGTGATGAGTTCCCCCCTTTTTTTTTTTTTGTTTCTTTCCATCTATTTTGTGGTTAACCACTGACGTTCCAGGGTAGACCCGGCAGCGGAGGTGGCCCACTTTCCGGCCCTCGATTGCTCTTCTTTGTATGCAGAAATGAACACTTCGATAGCCGCCTTGGGTTATTATTCGGTTCACGATTTCAGCAAACAGAATGCGGGGGGAGCCGGCCATTCCGACCGACCATCGCTTAGCGGTGTCGTACCGATGTGCTTGCGGTGAATGCAACAGTTTATTGGGGTTATGTTCGTGTATGTTAATTTAATGATGATTGGCAATTGGGCATCACTCAACAGAAAAAAAAAAACAAAAACAAGCCGATGGAATGTGGAGTAAAATTCTGAATGGTATTTTCATTTGTTGAGCTTTCTCTCTGTTTACAGCTAAGACTGTCTGGAATGTTTGTTTTTTTTCTGCTTTCAAACATTCCAGTAGATGCAAAGTGGTATCAATAAATCGTTATGGGAATATATGAAATTGAATAACGCTACAAGAATTTCGAAAGTATGAAGAACTAAACGTTTTTGTAAAATCACCTTATGACGAATTTCATGCCAACTCGACTGGTCGATGGCAGAACCATCTCAGATAGCAGTGAAACGTTGTGGGTGTAAAGACATGAGTCATTTAAGCAACTTTGCGTACTTGAAATATTAAAAAACAAGACTATTTTTTGGAAAAAGCCAAAAAGAATATCTTATTTTTTTTACAAAAATGTATAACTTAAAAACTATGATACCTACAGAATTCTTGTCAAATAATGAAATGTAGGAAATTATTTAAATTTTCACAAGAAAAAACCAACATTTTTTTGGGGAAAAATTTCGCTGGAAAAAAATAATTTAAAAAATTGAAATTCATTTTTCTCAAAAACGTATTTTTTTAAAATTCCCAAATATACATATAAATATGAATAGCCCTTACAATTTCCAACAAGTCGTCCATACATCGGAAGATGGACACTTTCACAGGGAAAAAGTTTGTTCTAACAACAACTTTTTCATGTTTTTTTTTTTTTCAAAATACAACTAAAGGGTGTGTCACATCAAATTGCATCACGGAAAAAACGCTGTAGAAATTCACCCAGTAGACCGATCCTTTTGAAAATTTAAGACAGGAAAATAAAAACTATTAAACAACTTTTGGCATTTTTTTTTTTATTCATACTTCGAGCCCAAGCCCGTATGCTCGCACCTTCCTCTTTACCCCGTCCATAAGGTTCTGTACAACGTCAGGTTGTAGTTTTTTTTTTTTTTGAACAGAAATCCATTTTCTCTTGAAGTCCGCCTCCGATTTGACAACTTTTGGGTTCTTCCGGAGGGCCTGCTTCATAATCGCCCAATATTTCTCTATTGGGCGAAGCTCCGGCGCGTTGGGCGGGTTCATTTCCTTTGGCACGAAGGTGACCCCGTTGGCTTCGTACCACTCCAACACGTCCTTTGAATAGTGGCACGAAGCGAGATCCGGCCAGAAGATGGTCGGGCCCTCGTGCTGCTTCAATAGTGGTAGTAAGCGCTTCTGTAGGCACTCCTTAAGGTAAACCTGCCCGTTTACTGTGCCGGTCATCACGAAGGAGGCGCTCCGCTTTCCGCAAGAGCAGATCGCTTGCCACACCATGTACTTTTTGGTAAACTTGGATGATTTCTGCTTGCGAATCTCCTCCGGAACGCTGAATTTGTCCTCTGCGGAGAAGAACAACAGGTCCGGCAGCTGACGAAAGTCCGCTTTGACGTAGGTTTCGTCGTCCATTACCAGGCAATGCGGCTTCGTCAGCATTTCGGTGTACAGCTTCCGGGCTCGCGTCTTCCCCACCATGTTTTGCCTTTCGTCGCGGTTAGGAGCCTTCTGAACCTTGTATGTACGCAGGCCCTCCCGCTGCTTGGTCCGCTGGACGAATGAACTTGACAAATTCAGCTTATTGGCGACATCCCGGCCCGAACTTCTCGGATCACGTCTAAACTGCTTAACTACGCGCTTGTGATCTTTTTCACTGACGGAGCATCCATTTTTGCCGTTCTTCACCTTCCGGTCGATGGTTAGGTTCCCGAAGTATCGTTTTAGTACTCTGCTGACCGTGGATTGGACGATTCCCAGCATCTTACCGATGTCCCGATGTGACAACTCCGGATTCTCGAAATGAGTGCACAGGATTAATTCACGACGCTCTTTTTCGTTCGACGACATTTTTCCAAATTTACGAAAAATTGAGAGTGAAGCATGGCCAACGTGATCTATACACTCTTATCTGATTATAAGCGAAAGCAGAAGATATAATTCCTAAAAAATAAATTTCTACAGCGTTTCTTCCGTGATGCAATTTTATGTGACACACCCTTTAATACTAATTTTGTTTAAAGTCAAGATCAGGGTTACCATATCTACAGAATAATCTGTATTTATACAGATTTTCCACACTTTTTGAAACCAAGAATCTGTAGTTACAGATTACAGATTTTTTTGGTTTTTATACAGATTTGCAGATTTTTCAAAATAAGGATCCAAAATTAGTTATGGCTTGATAAATAACAGTTTAAATTAAATATTGGGTAAACCAAGTATACGATATTTTCTTCGAGATATTACAACACCGAGTGTTTTGTACAGATAAATGGTGAGACATTTGACGGCGTTAGAAAGATAAAGTATCTTGGTGTTACTATAGATGACAAACTGCTTTTAAAGTCTCACACAGATATGTCATCAAGAAAATTGCAAAAAATACAGTATCGTAGGCCGTATAAGAAATGGGTTGACTATTTCGAGTAAAAGTCTATCGTATAAATCGATTATATCGCCACACATGGACTTCTGATCATCCATTTTTTTCCTTGCTAATGAAACACAAATGTTGAGGTTACAACGTTTACTAAATAAAGTAATGCGTTTGATTTTGCATTGTAATTGATTCACTCCCTCAGCTCTCATGCTAAACACACTTCAATGGCTATCTGTGAAATAAAAAATTGTGTATTTAATAGAGATGAAACGGATACCGGATATTAGAAAAATCAATAATTTCTCATTAACACAAGATAAATCATAACAAAACAGCTCATAAACATAATTCATACATAATACAAAATTAGGTTTGATTACTGAAATACTCATAAATGCTCTGAAAATCCCACCAGATTCTAATAAGATTTTATGCCGGGCTGTTTCCGTTTCGAAAACTCCTAAATAGTCTGATTTGAGACTC
The DNA here is from genome assembly GCF_029784135.1 of Toxorhynchites rutilus septentrionalis. Taxonomy (NCBI): domain Eukaryota; kingdom Metazoa; phylum Arthropoda; class Insecta; order Diptera; family Culicidae; genus Toxorhynchites; species Toxorhynchites rutilus. Next base: position 13,107,803 of record NC_073746.1, read on the forward strand.
GAGCCCATAACGGTTGAAATTTGGTAATTGAAATGATTTCACAATCCAGCGTTTGAAGATGCTCTCATGCGAGGCATGTGCGGTATTTTATTTGCTGTCTCACCCTTATCCGATTACTTTTTTAGGTAGCAACATGCATTACCTCGGATAAACAGGAGAGACCAGAACTTCAAATACCTAAAGAAGCCTAACGCACTGCTCAATGGAATTCTTTAATGAAGTCTTTAATGAAACACCACTGTTGTGTTATCAAATGAGTGAGTGTGTGTACCCTCTTTCGGAATAAAGGGTGTGTCACATCAAATTGCATCATGGAAAAAACGCTGTAGAAATTTAATTTTTAGGAATTATATCTTCAGCTTTCGCTTATAATCAGATAAGAGTGTATAGATCACGTTGGCCATGCTTCACTGCCAATTTTTCGTAATTTTGGAAAAATGTCGTCGAACGAAAAAGAGCGTCGTGAATTAATCCTGCACACTCATTTCGAGAATCCGGAGTTGTCACATCGGTACATCGGTAAGATGCTGGGAATCGTCCAATCCACGGTCAGCAGAGTACTAAAACAATTCTTCGAGAACCTAACCATCGACCGGAAGGTGAAGAACGGCAAAAATGGATGCTCCGTCAGTGAAAAAGATCACAAGCGCGTAGTTAGGCAGTTTAGACGTGATCCGAGAAGTTCGGTCCGGGATGTCGCCAATAAGCTGAATTTGTCAAGTTCATTCGTCCAGCGGACCAAGCAGCGGGAGGGCCTGCGTACATACAAGGTTCAGAAGGCTCCTAACCGCGACGAAAGGCAAAACATGGTGGGGAAGACGCGAGCCCGGAATCTGTACACCGAAGTGCTGACGAAGCCGCATTGCCTGGTAATGGACGACAAAACCTACGTCAAAGCGGACTTTCGTCAGCTGCCGGGCCTGTTGTTCTTCTCCGCAGAGGACAAATTCAGCGTTCCGGAGGAGATTCGCAAGCAGAAACTATCCAAGTTTGCCAAAAAGTACATGGTGTGGCAAGCGATCTGCTCTTGCGGAAAGCGGAGCGCCCCCTTCGTGATGACCGGCACGGTAAACAGGCAGGTTTACCTTAAGGAGTGCCTACAGAAGCGCTTACTACCACTATTGAAGCAGCACGAGGGCCCGACCATCTTCTGGCCGGATCTCGCTTCGTGCCACTATTCAAAGGACGTGTTGGAGTGGTACGAAGCCAACGGGGTCTCCTTAGTGCCAAAGGAAATGAACTCGCCCAACGCGCTGGAGCTTCGCCCAATAGAGAAATATTGGGCGATTATGAAGCAGGCCCTCCGGAAGAACCCAAAAGTTGTCAAATCGGAGGCGGACTTCAAGAGAATATGGATTTCTGTTCAAAAAAAAAACTACAACCTGACGTTGTACAGAACCTTATGGACGGGGTGAAGAGGAAGGTGCGAGCATACGGGCTTGGGCTCGAAGTATGAATAAAAAGAAAATGCCAAAAGTTGTTTAATAGTTTTTATTTTACTGTCTAAAATTTTCAAAAGGATCGGTCTACTGGGAGAATTTCTACAGCGTTTTTTCCGTGATGCAATTTGATGTGACACACCCTTTATGATCCCTGAAGACAGTTTTTCATTCTTGTAAGAAAATAATTTAGTGATGTTCTTTGCTTATTTAACTAGTACTTACTCTTACTCGACCAGTATTAAAATTATTTCAATATATAAAAATCGCATCACTGTAATAGAAACTCCTTATCAGAAAAATGTTCAAAATTCCTTGCAGGAAATTTGATATTCTTTTGAAGGATATTCATTCTAAACGGAAAGTTCAATCATTGTTCATTGTTTTTATGAAAAAAATGTGTTTATTTGTCTCTAAAATGTAATCCTTTCATTGATTCATGCACACATGTTTTCTCAAATATAGAGCGGAATATCCGGCTATCCGGTATCCGTCCAAACCACTATCCGTTTCATCACTAGTAATTAAACATGGTAAGGTACACCGGGGTAAGTTGGAACGCTTTTTTCGAAGTTCAACTTGAAAGTTATTTTCAAAAATGATTAAATGAATAAACTCAAATCTGTTTGCGGCATACACAAGGTATGACAGATGACTTTCGATATAAAAAATAGAGATTCACTCTGGATGTTTCGAAAAATATAAATTTTCAAAATGTTTAGCTATCATATGCATTGTATCAACTTGTCACGTAGAGCTGGGTAAGTCAGAACGCGGAGCTATCATGAGTTTGTTGTGCGGCTTTGCTTCTCGAACTATCTACAACTGATTTATGAAACACTAAATTGAGAGAATTACATATAAACATTTGGAAAAAAAAGGATTTTACTACACGTGAGATGTGGGGGAGTAGTCTGATACACACAAAAAGGGACACTACATACTAGAATTAATATTCGAAACAATATCATCAGGAATACTATTTTAGACGCTTTGATGTCAGAGTAGAGTTACTAGAAACGACCACTAATGAAGTTTATGAAATCAAATAATATTCAAATATTACGTAACGTACTCAGGAAGTGAGGCGGAATGCCTAGTGGAAACTTGTTTGGAAATGAATCCAACTAAATTTAAACATTTTTATACAAATGACCATTTGTTACATGTAGGGAAGAGGGAATCAAAAATAGTAAACAAATTACGATACGTAATATTTGAACGATTGCAAAATTAACAAATTTGGCTTGTATCATGCCTGTATTCATAAATTATGTACAGGGTGGGCCATTTAAAGTGGAAGGATTTGTTTTTGCAATAGCAAAGTAAAGAAGTGGAATTTGAAAATTTGTTTTTTGAAATTCATTTATTTTGGTCCAAGAAGATTTGTTCTAACTTTGATATCTTGTAAATGACCGCCTCTGGCCTTGACCGCAAAATGTGCCCTTTTTTCGGCATTTTCCATCACTTTGCCCAATGTTTCGGCCGATATGGCAGCAATTTCTTGTCGGATATTGTCTTTCAGCGCAGCCAGGGTCCTTGGTTTACCAGTGTATACCTTGGATTTTAAATATCCCCATAAAAAAAAGTCAGGAAGCGTCAAATCAGGTGATCTCGGTGGCCAGTCATAATTGCCGTTTTTCGATATTAATCTTCCGGGGAACATTTCGCGCAATAATTTGGTCGTGGCAGCCGCTGTCTGGAGCACCGTCCTGTTGGAACCAGTAATTGTCCAATTCATTTTCACGAACAAATGGCAATAAAAAGATGCCTAACTCTTGCGAACGATGGCGACCTGATGTCGATGGAGTCTCTGCAACACTGGCTCGAACGGCATCAATATTCTCGTCGAAACGTCTTGGTCGTTGTCTGGACAGATGACTGGCATTACCAACACTACCAGACGATATAAATTTGGCATATAATCGACGTATAGTGTTGTCTCCAGGCGATTTTTTTTGTCCCTTTTATTTATTTTAGGCTCATTGGCATTTTAGTTGTAACAGAGCCGAATCTAAATCGTGTACATGTCACATATTTATCATATCTATAATTAGCACATTACACAGTTGCCATTTTTCGGCGTTAGAGTATTCCCTTCTATACCATTCCATTTGGTACACATTTACACAGTAGCAGCCATTTAGGCGTAAGAGTTTTCTGTCTGTTCTTCCATTATCCAGTTAGACCGGACAGCGGAGACAGTTGATTGATCATTGTTGAGTTATTTATAGAACAGCAGCCCGATGTGTCTTGCAGAGCAGAGCAGTTGTATGGATGAATCGATCATATTTCGACCGTGGATCGATCTCCATCGCTGATGATTGTTGCGTGGACGTAGTTATTCTGTAACAACACAAAGATGGTCAATGAGGGCCCTGAGTTTCGAACTCACGATCGATCGCTTACTAAGCGAACGCGCAACCAATGTGGCTACGGAGGCCCCCTTCTCCAGGCGATGTTTTAACTTTATTTTTATTTTTCCACGCACGTTTAGTTAACACAATTGAGAAGTTATTTTGAATGTACAGCTGAACAATTTCAGCGCGTTGTTTAGGTGTGTATTGTTCCATGGTAATTGTACTGAAATGACGCTTCCAACGCGGTATGACATTTGTTAATCTGACATCTCTGTCAAAAGTTATGGGGTTGCCAGATGCTTCCACTTTAAATGGCCCACCCTGTAGAACCTACTAAGAAACGAAATATAAATGATTCTTATTTTTTAAATTTATCATCATTCATTCATATAGCAATCATCGACAAATGACGTCCAGCATCTGCAGCAATGTTTAAAAAATAGTCGATTTTTACTGGTTTCAACTTACCCCAGGGTTGAAAAAAACATGAGGTGAGTTTAAATGGTCGGAGCTATACGGAAAAAGATTTTTCAGTTTAGTTTTCAACACTACTACAATTGATTATCCCTATTTGATTACATGACAAGCGATATTTTTGAAAAAAAAAATCAGTGTTTTCGGACCGATTGAGTCAGCGCGCAAAAATGTTTGTTTTGATTTCACGGAACAAGGAAAAGTAAACAAAGGCGCGGATTGCGTTAAGGCATTCCAATATTCCGGTAATGGTCGTCATAAGGTGGGTTGAAAGTAAATGTTTACTGTATGTATTTTTATCACGTCAATCATCCATTCGTAGTAAAAGTTATGGTTTCCGTTTTAACTTACCCCGAATTTCAACTTGCCCCGGAATTCCATATTCGTTTTTCAAATCGTAAATGGATTTCTGCCCCGATGTTATGTGGTCGAATTGAAAGAGGAAATGATATTCATCGATATAATACCAGAAACTTATTAAGTAGAGTTTCATAGAACTCCCTATTTTTTGAAGGTGTTACTTATTTAAATTCGAACCCTAGGCGCATTAAAAGCACAACTACAATAGCTGCGGCGGTGCTATCACATGTCGAAAATTCAATATGAATGTTGAGATTGTAATCGACAAAGTTGTTGTCAACTAATTTGCAAGAAAGATCTGCCGTCTTCGTCTTAATGATAATGAAGGTTTTTGTTAAATGTTCATAGAAATTAAGAAAAAAGGAAAAAGAAATTAGTCTACATTAGTGCAAGTGTGCGTTATTGAAGTCATGATAAATTTGAATTGTTATAGCGATTGATACATAGTAGAGTTTGTTCGCAATGTGAAATTGAATATGTGAGTCTTGATAAATAGGAGCACAGCTATGATTAATGTTTGGTTGAAGATCGAGAGAATAAAAGTTGTTAAGTAAAGAAGGCCCATAAGCGATTTCTAAAGGATCAAGCAGACAACCGTCAAAATTGATAAAACTGAAGGTTTTACTGTTTACCTCATACAAGCGTTCCAGAGAAACTTTTTAATATTTTGAAGCAGAGTGAAAGTCCTATATCACAAAGAGAAGATTTCATATTTGTAGGTTCAATCAGTTCGTTTTTGACGTAGGACTACGTCTAACCGGAAGATATAGGGGGTGAAATGGAAATCTAGGCACTGAACAAGTAGGAAAAAATGCAAGATTTGGAACGCTTATAACTCGAGCATTTCTCAATAGATCGCAAAGGTTTTTGCATCAATTGATATGAAATATATCTACGCATCTATCATAACGAATAACATTTCATTTTTCTTGAGATAAATAATTGAATAATTGTGAAATATCAAGCATTGTCCAAATGCACTATGTGCCCATTTTTGATTGGTCCATTTTGTGCTCCTCAAATCGTACCGACTAAAACGGTCAACCAGAGCAGCAGCGAAATACAATGAAGCACGATTGGAAAGGAAAAAGAAAAAATATGAACGAAACATTGGTCGCAGTCTCACACATGCGTAATTCTCGAGCCAGCCAGTCAGCTTAAAAATCCCCGCTCCGCTGCCGTAACGAACATTCTTTGTGTGGACACCGACTGGACAACATCGTTGCTGGACGGGCTGGACGGCGAGGGATCGAGTGCCTTTCTCAAGGCAAGAGGGCGGAGGTGGTAGCGCTGGAGTAGAATAGAGTAGAGTTTTCAAAGGGCCTTTCTCAAGGCTAGAGACGAATGAACTGCAAAAGTTTAAAGTCTCTATAATACAATACCTTCCTTCCTTCCGTAACGATCATTCTTTGTGTGGACACCGACTGGACAACATCGTTGCTGGACGAGCTGGGCGGCGAGGGATCGAGTGCCTTTCTCAAGGCAAGAGGGTGGAGGTGGTAGCGCTGGAGCAGAGTAGAGTAGAGTTTTCAAAGGGCCTTTCTCAAGGCTAGAGACGAATGAACTGCAAAAGTTTAAAGTCTCTATAATACAAGACCTTCCTTCCTTCCTTCCGTAACGATCATTCTCATTCAAACCGTACACCACATCGGTTCGCATCACAACACATCAACAAACCAACCCAAGCAGCCATGTCTGGACATGCTAAAGGAGGAAAAGTGAAGGGAAAGGCAAAATCCCGCTCAAACCGTGTTGATCTGGAGTTCCCCGCAAGGGTAGCTAGGCCGAGCGCGTTAGTACCAGTGCACCAGTCCACCTAGCCGGCGTTATATAGTTTCGGCCGCCGAAGTGATCGAGTTAGCTGGCAAAGCTGCTCGTGACGATAAGAAAACCCGCATTAGGAACAGAACACATTCGGATCGGTGGACATCAAGACAACAGGCAGTTGCAGTGAGTGGTGAGTGGCAAACGCAATCGCGAAACGGCAGCTGATAGCAGAAGAAAAAAGTTTGTTCTTTATACAATCTGCTTTGGTGGCAAATCCAGAACAAGGCGGCATCGAGGGCGTTCGAAATGGTGTTTTTTTCAAAACCACGAGTACAAAGTTTTCTAAATTGGAACCATTCCATAAAACACGGCGCTTATCAGGGCCATTAAACCTTTCAAAAAAGAGTTTACGAAATACAGTTCAATGCATTCTGAAATAATATCCAAAATAATAATGAAACACAAATTGATTTTTTCATTTTTTCATAAGTACAAAGCCTTCAGAAAAAAATCAAGAATCAAGTTTGTAAAAAAAAAACGCAAAAATACAACACCAAAGGTTCTTTTCAGAACCCCCAACATGTTCATAAAGAGTAAACAGTAAACTAATCCATTTTTCAGGTAGATAGATAGGTGTTCACGTAGGAGAAGAAAATAAAACAATATATTTAAAATATATATTTAGCAAAAGCTGTCCCCTTTGTATAGTCCTACGTCACTCCGGTTATATCACCGACATTACCCACCCGTCTTTTTTTGTCACACTGGTTATGTTTTTCAAATAATTTATCGATTATATAACCGACCAACTCAATTCTTGTGTAGGAGAATGAGGCAGGACCTTCATTGTTATGATAATAGGTTTTTTATTCTCAACAATTTTATGCATAAAGCATTTGATCAGTCTGAATGTGAGGCATTTTAGCATTTATAGCGTGGAGTACTGCTTTCTCCTGTCCAATCTAAGGTGAAAAGATGCAAAAGTCTGTGTCATCGGCCTGCTTTACAATAAAAAAATAACACTGTTTTTCTATTTCATACTAAAGCACATTGAATGCAAATTTCTATGTGGACACCATCATCATCGTAAAATTCATAATAACTGTTCCAATAAATGATACTAAAGCTACGACTGAACTTATAAATTCAATACAGATTTTCTGAGAAAAAACTAAGATAAAAAGATATTTTGAGGCCAAAAACACAGATTTTATTATGGCAACCCTGGTCAAGATATCGATATAGCGTATTCCACAAAGTTTTAGATCTTATTACAACATGAACTTTCAACTTTCTATCTTTTATAGTTTTTTGGAATATAAGTCATTTTCGTAATGTTTTGCTCGTAACATTTTTGTGTATAAATTCTCACGTTAGACATTCTCTTGATATGTTGCAAAATAAAAAACAGTTAGCAGAGCATGTAAATTGCGATAATTTACGCATGCGGATTGAACATTAGTAGTATTTTTTTAAAAGAAAAATATGAAAAAGTTGTTCGAAAAAAACTTTTTTCATGTAAATGTGCTCATTTTCCGATGTATGGGTGACTTGTTGGAAATTCTAACAGCTATTTATATCAATTTTTTTAGAATTTTAAAAACACATGTTTTCGAGAAAAATGAATTTTAATTTTCAAAATATATATTTTTTCAATGAAATTTTTTTCCAAAATTTTTTTTTATATTTTTTAACGAAAACCTAATTAATTTTCTACATTTAATTTTCTTCTTGAATGACGTTAACGTTCCCTGTGGAACTTTTGCCGCCTCAACGTATGCATTAACTAGCGTCATTTATTAATACTTAGTTGAGATTTCTTAGGCCAAATAACACGCCTTGAATGTATTTCAAGGGGCAACCACAGTGCAAGTCGAAGGAAACTTCTCTGACGAAAAATCCCCCGGTCAGAACGGGAATCAAACTCGAACACCTGGCATGATAATGTGAGACGCTAACCACTCGGCCACGGATGCACTTTTGAAGATCTTACAGTTTTTAAATTAAGATTTTTTGAAACTCAAAATTAAAAAAAAAACTCACAAAAAATCTATCAGACCTACAATTTTTTTTTTGTGAAAATTTCAATAATTTCCTACATTTCATTCTTTGACAAGAATTTTGTAGGCATCATAGTTTTCAAGTTATAAATTTTTGTAAAAAATTTAGAAAAAAAATGTGGCCTTCTTCAAAAAGTATTCTAATTCTTTTTTTGAATATTTCAAGTATGCAAAGTTGCTTAAATGACCCATGTCTTTACACCCACAATGTTTTACTACTATCTGAGATGGTGCTGCCACCTTCTAAGACGAGTTGGCATGACATTCGTCTTATGTGACCTTATCTGAATATAATCTACAGTCTATAATATAGAATCTGAGAACTTCATCTCTTATATGTGTCCACCTTCTACCTCGCGAGCTCATATTCACTCTGACCCTAAAAATGAATGGCACATTGAATGAGCAGGCTCGAAAAAGAAGATCGCCATTTCCCTCGCCAGCGATCGGCTTCCAATTTACCGACCGCACGCCATCCAAGATTATAGTTCACACTCATTAAGGCATTCGCAGCAAACTCTTCTCTACTTCCGAAGTTTAATTAAATTTTTCCCGCTGTCATTCGCCCCACAATTCGCCCCGTCGTGGATTAAAAGTTAGCAAAGTGCTTCCCGGAAAAATTGAGGCAGAACCAACTTTTTACCTCCCCCCCCCCCTCTCTATCTTTCCGGCGCTTTGTTGTTCTTTCCCGAGAAGCTCTTGGAGCTTTCCCAGCCTGATACGATTGTAACAGTTTGAAGAAAGGGAAGAAAAAAAAACGGTACCACGAAAAGAAAAACTCCAACACTAAAGAATAAAAATTATTAAATTTTCTCTTTTTTCGCTGGGCGTGATATCGAGTTGCGGTTTTCCGCCCGTCACCCAAAGCCAAGAAAAACAACAACAGCCACAAGCGGGGAAAATGTGTGTGTGTGTGTGTGTGTATGTGTGTGTGTGCGTAGAGGCACAAGCGAGGAAACTCAAGCAGGGGAGCAACCAGAGTTATATACTCGTCTGTGAAGCACATTTCCATATTTTCCCAGCCCTAGCGAAGCGGTCGACCGGCCGTGGTTTTGTTGTGGCTGGACGAGGGAAGATAACGGGGACGCATCAAAAACCGTGACCGGGTCCGAGGTTCCGACCGCCACGAGGACGGCGCGACAAATTGTATTCTATAGATGATGTTGTTTGTGTTGGACAGAACGGTGTAATTAAAATAAACGTTACTGCCTGACCATCAATGGGATTGCTATTTACATTTTGTCAAGAATAAATAGACACGATCTTGAAGCAAAGTTCGATAAGATCTGGTGTGAAATGAGAGGGAAACAAAAATAAAATATTATAGAAATATAGAAATCGTCGTCGATTTCTAGTACAGGTTTTTTTTAAGTAGGACAATGCCTATCTTTAACACGTTGAGTCCCGCGTCGGTCCCTAGAGGCCAACGTTGGGCTTTTTGGTAAAAAAGCGCTGACCAAACCACCACAATTGCTGCTCTGCTGCCATGTGAATCGGTCGTACCCGAATCGTTCGCTTCGGAATGCATGCTCAATGAAGTGCTCAGTGTCACGGACGTAAAAATTTGAGTTTTTTTGAAAAAACGAAAGATCACCTAAAATCGGGGTTTTCAAAAAAAAAAAGTTGATGCCAAATGTCTTAAAATTGCATTACTCGTCGTGATTTACTATTATCTCGAAAAAAAAATTGCAAAAAAAAAATTTTTTTTCGTTTTTCCGTCTGAAAAGTCGATTTTGGACAAAACAATTTTTTCTAGATAACTGTTAATCTCGATGTCCCAGAGTGTCGATTTTTGTGATCAAAAAAACCAAACTATGACCGCCTTGCGCCCCTCCCCCTAAGTCCGATTGAGCTAATATTTGGCATAATGTGTTTTTTCGAGGTGGTAAACATTTTGTATAGGGTAACTTTTTGAAATTTTAGGGGATTTTCAAAACAATGTTATTTTTTGTGTTTAAGTAAATTGAAATTGAAATCATGAGTTTTTGGGTAAAAAACATAAATAACTTTGAGTAGGATTAATATATTGACAAGTTTTGCATCGCGAAATGTTGGTATTGATAAGATCTAAAAGTCGTACCAAGACAGTTTTGATGTAGAATTTGAAATATAAAAGTTAAAGAAAGAAATATAAACCTGCTTTTTCATGATTACCACAATGCAACTTAGATAGAAAGCGCCAAAAACAACTTAGTGGGAGATATTTGTTCTTTAGACAAAAACTAGCTTCGACAAAGTTGTAACATATGATAGAGCACTCATTTTTATGTTATCAAAGATAGGGTGAACAAATTGTTCGATGAAATAAAAAATCGAACTTTCTTATCTTTATAGATAGAGATAAACATAGTTCAACAATGCTATAGTCCCAGTAATTTGAAACGACTCTGTAGAACAAATCTTTTTTTCTATCTTTTAATATAATAGATTTAGCACTTTTTTCTATGTTGCATTAGGGTGACCAGGAAAAAACGGGTTTTTTATCTTTAACTTTTATATTTCAAATTCTACATCAAAACTGTTTTCGTACGACTTTTAGATCTTATCAATAACAACATTTTGCGATGCAGAACATGTCAATATCTTAATCCTACTCAAAGTTATTGATGTTTTTTACTCAAAAACTCATGATTTCAATTTTAATTTACTCAAACACAAAAAATAACATAGTGTTGAAAAACACACAACATGTAGAGTGAAATATGCTCTTTCAAATGCCGTCAATAAACTTTGAAATATCAAAAATAAAATGAATTTGAAATATTTGAAATATCAATAACTTTGAGTGGAGTTGAGATATTGACAAGTTCTGCATCGAAAAATGTTTATATTAGTAACCTCTAAAAGTCTTCTGAAGACAGTTTGCATGTAGAATTTGTAATATAAAAGTTAGAGTTTTTTTTCATTGTAACCCTAACGTAACTTAGAAAAAAAGTTGATGGGTCTGAGCATAGGGGCACAGACGGGATCTTGACATCGGATTTAAATTGAGTTTTTCATTGTTCAAAATCTGTATTTTTGATACATCTCTTTTGATACATCAAATGGATGCCCTGGAAAAACAGTTTCCTGTATGTACTTGTATCCTTTAAACGGGTTAGATGACATAGTAGAATTCGGTACCGCATTCTGTTCAAAAATGTACACAAAAATACCATTGAAGCCAGTACTACCCTTTTCTTCTGTTTATTCAATCATGCAGAAGAAAACAAAGAGTCATCTTGTATCGGTTTCAAACACAAGTCTAAATAGTTAAGACCTACATAAATATAAGCTAGAGTCAAATCAATCTATGACTACAAAAATATATTATAGATCAGAATAGCATTATCTCCTTCGTTACCGTGTTGTCCGGAACATTGTTTATAATAACTTTATAGCCCTGTAAGATCGCGACTACTCAAGCTATCATAATCTGATTTACGTGGGTATACCCTTTCGATCTTCTAAATCATCAACCATTTAAATTAATTTATTGCATTTTAATTTGTTGACGTGGTTTTTTTTCTGCCGGAAAAAATGTCAAGCTCTAAAAAGGAATTTTGAAGAAAATTAAAGTTGGTAATTCAGTGCATTTCTCGGACGATCTCTCGACCTGATCGAGATAATATTGTGAGAAAAATAGTGCATGACAATAGTCTCATTGGCACCTATTGTGCTAAACAAACAATAAGTGGAATCTTTTGAAAACAAAAGAATAGAAATGGAAATCAAAGTTCGAAAGAACACGGTTAAACTGGTGTGCTCATCAGGAAGCAAGACTCCCACGCATCTGGAAGTACTGAAGTTCACGTTACAGCACCTGAAAGTTCCCCCAGCAGACCTTCATTCCATATACCGGGATGAAAATGAAAACAGATTTTATATGAAGTTTATCGATGAAATAAAGTTTTCGGATTTTATGAGAAATATCGAAGAGACATACATGTTCCACTACCACGATGGTACCATAACACGCGTGCACCTGGAAATGGCTAGTAAAATTTTCAGGTATGTTCGAATTTTTAGTCTTCCGCCTGAAATCGAAGACAAAGATATCACGCATGTTTTGGGCCAGTTCGGCTCAATAAGACAGCACATAAAAGAACGGTATGCAGCAGCACATGGCGTCAACATCTACACGGGTATCCGTGGGGTTTACATGGAAGTGGCTAAGGAAATACCTCCACACATATACATTGGCCATTTTCGGGCCAGAATATTTTATGATGGACTCAAAAATCGATGTTTCCTTTGTAATGGCGAGGGACACGTGAAGGCGGATTGTTCGCAAATGGTTTCTCGCGTTGGGAGAAGGCGCAAAAAGCTATATTTTTACTGATTCAGAGAAACAAACTAAGAGCGCAGCAACATTTGAACTAGCAGCATCATCCTTCGAATCGACAACGAAGTCATCGAGCATCGAAACAGAATCACCCGATAAAGACACAGTCAATCCAAATCAACGAGGAATCGAATCATCTCAACTGGTAGAACCGGGACAAACCGACGACATGCAAGTCGATGATGAGAAGAAAGCTCAGAAGCGAGCTCTAACCAGTTCATCCGACGACGACATAGGTAAGGAGGCTGCTTTTACTGTAGTACAGCAAAGAAAAATTAAGGCTGACACCAAAAAGAATAAAACTATAGAAGTTCTGCCAACATCAGTTTTGGAAAAAAGATCAGCATCGAAGAGCCAATTACTACCAATCGGAGCTAAAGTTACAGTAAACACAACAAAACGATCAAAGTGAATTTTATAAGAAGAATTGCTACATTGAATATCAATGCAATGAGCTAAAAAATCATTACTTAAAGATTTCATATGGGACAATGACTTGGATGTTATATTTCTCCAGGAAGTGTCATTTGAATGTTTCGGTTTCATTTCGACGCACCAAGCTTTTGTTACCATTAGTTCGACAAACAAAGGCACAGCCATTCTTCTACGTAAGAATATTGATCCCCGGAACATTCTTCTTAATCCTAATGGGAGAATATCATCTATTATTTTTGATAACGTGAATTTTATAAACATTTACGCGCACTCAGGTTCCCAGCACAAGAAACAAAGAGATATTTTGTTCAGTGAAGACATAATGAACATCCAAATATTTTATTAGGAGATTTCAATTGTATTCTAGATTCAAACGATTCTAATTCAGCCGTGGAAAATTTCTGTGCAGGATTGGACAACCTTGTATTGTCAATGGATATGAAAGATATTGAGAAATAAATTAATAATTCAACATCATACACCTTTTTTAGAGCAAATTCGAAGTCTAGACTAGACAGAATGTATTGCCCGAAAGAATTTTTGGAACAAGTAGTATCGATAGACATTCTACCAACAGCTTTTTCTGATCACCATTCAGTGATCATGAAATATAAAGTATCTGATTCAAGCTGCATGACTTTTTCCGGAAGGGGATATTGGAAAATTAATTCAACTATAATGGATATTCCAGAAGTCACTAGCCGATATATTCAAATATATGATAGTTTGAAGCATCAACACAGCTTTACTGAAAATTTCAATGTATGGTGGAATGTGAATTTTAAGAATAAAACTAAATATTTTTTCAAATCAGAGACGTTTAAAATGAATGAAGAAATACGAATGGAAAAATCGTTTTTGTACACATGCCTAAAACAAATTTCTGCATCTATGATGAACGGACAATCTCACCCAGATGAAATGATATATGTGAAATCCAAACTAATAGAAATAGAAAACAGACGCATTCAAAGTTACCGCCAAAAATACCAACCAAACACTCTGCTTGAGGATGAAAAGCTAGGGTTTTTTCAAATTTCATCTAGAATAAACCGAGATAGCAAATCCAATTTGTTAAAACTGGAAGTAAATGGTGCAGTAACCACCAACAATGCAATCTTGAAAACTGTTTTTAGAAAATCATTTCCAAGAACTGTTTGACAGAAAAGAATTTGATGCAACAGGTGTTGAACATGTTTTAAGTCACGTTAATAGATCTCTGAATATGGCTGATCAAAATAGATTATCATCCCCAATTTCAGACGACGAGTTTGAAATAGCTCTAAGGCAGGTGGCAAAAAAAAGAAGCCCTGGTCCAGACGGGCTAACGTACGAGTTTTACAACACTTACAAAGAACATCTGAAACATGACATGGTAAAAATATTCAAAATGTATCTCGTTGAAAGTGTAACACCACCTGCGTCTTTTGCAGAAGGAATAATTACACTTATTCCGAAGAAAGGTGACATACACGATATTTCAAACCGACGTTCAATCTCAATGAATTGAATTGTGACTACAAAATATTTACTAAAATATGGACGAACCGTCTACAGCCGTTAATGGGAAAACTGGTTGGTCCCCAGGCCAAGCAGCTGCTGACCCAAACAAATCTTGTGTTCATAATCTGAAGCTTCTACGTAATATTGTAATACGATCCCAACAAACGAAACGTTTAAAAGGTATGTTAATTTCTATAGACTTAGAAAAAGCCTTTGATCAGGTGAATGACGAATTTCTGTGGATCCTGCTAGAGAAATACAACCTTCCCATACAATTCATAAATTGTATCAAAAACCTCTACCGTGCCGCTTCATCAAAAATCCTATTTAATGGATTCCTCACAAGATCTATAAAAGTCGCTTCATCCGTTCGACAGGGATGTCCATTGAGCATGATTTTATTTGTCCTATATATTGAACCTTTGATTCGCATGATATATGAAAACATTAATGGATGCTTCATAGACAACAATTTCATCAAAATAGTTGCCTTTGCTGACGATATCAATATATTTGTTCTCAATGATATGGAATTTGATACTGTTCTTACTCTCATAAACTATTTCAGTATTTATTCAAAGATTAAATTGAACACGCAAAAATCAAACTTTTTGAGATTTAACAACTGTTTTTCTGGTCCACATCAGTTAAACGAAGTTAACAAAATGAAAATTTTAGGTGTTTCATTTACTTCGAGCTTCAAAACTATGATAACAGAAAATTATGATGACATTATTAATAAACTGAAATACGCCATAAAAATTCACTCTAGAAGAAATTTGAATTTGTTTCAAAAAGTTCATATTCCTAATTGCTATATTTTATCTAAAATTTGGTATGTTGCTCAAATATTCCCGGCTGATAATAAACAAATTGCACAAATTCGAAGAATTTGCCAGAAATTCATTTTCAATACAATGATTTCCAAGGTTCAATTGCAGCAACTATATCTAGATGTAGAAAATGGAGGCTTATCCTTGATCGATGTGGAAAATAAAATGAAAGCTTTGTTCATTAAAAACGTAGTTTTCATGCAAAATGTTGCTGATCATTTTGCATGAAAACTACGTTTTTAATGAACAAGTACATGATGGCACAAAAATCTAACCAACTACTAACACGCAACACTCGTGAATGGATAAAATTGGCAGAGGAAAAAAGGAAATATACAAGATCTAACACATGTAGTCTTATATATAAAAGCTTGATATATGAACTGAAAATCGTTCCGAGGATAGAATTAGAATTGCCAAGTCTTGAATGGGAGGTTATTTGGAAGAATATGCACCAGAGTTTCTTATCCACAAGTGGAAAAAATGCCCTATTTATAGTTCTTAATGACATTGTACCATGTAAAAATAAATTGTTTCGTCATTCTATACGTGGGACAGTCTCTCAACTTTGTGATATCTGTGGAACCGTAGATTCATCCATGCATCGCATAAAAAAGTGTACAATATCCAAAATTATTTGGAACTGGGTATTATATATAATCAATGAAAAAATGACGATAAGAATTTGTGACCCAGAAGAAATGATTGTTAAAAAAATTAATGGCAAATCAACTAGCGAAAAGGCAGCTCTATGGCTATGCACAGAAGCTATTGCTTATAATTTGATATATTTTGAATCTGGTTCAATGTACCATTTCCGCAAAACCATAAGAGAAAAAAGATGGAACAGCCAATTATTGTTTAGAAAGCACTTCGAAAATAACTTGAATGTAAGACGGGAGGAGGAGAGTTGTGGTGAAATTGGAGAGATGCCAACTATCATCGTCGGAGAGAACGATGTCCGCGAAGCCTCGCGGTACCTGAGGAACTGGGCAGCACCGGGCCCCGATGGTGTCCAGAACTTTTGGCACAAGAAGCTGACCGTCGCACATCCAAAGATAGCTGATTGCTTCAACAAGGTGCTACGTGACCCACACAACCTGCCTGAATTCGCCACCCGTGGCGTCACCTTCCTCCTCCCGAAAGACAGCAACACATTGAACCCATCAAAGTACAGACCGATAACGTGCCTATCGAGTCTGTACAAAATACTGAGCAGCATAATTACCGCCAAAGTTTCTGCTCACTGCGAACAGCATCACATCATCGCAGAAGAGCAGAAAGGATGCAGGAAAAATACGCATGGCTGCAAAGACCAGGCCATCATCGACGCAGCCATAGTCGGCCAGGCGGTATATAACCAGCGGAACCTAAGTATGGCCTACATCGATTACAGGAAGGCTTATGACTCCATACCTCACTCGTTTCTCGTCCAGGTATTGGAGCTCTACAAAATTGATCCCGTCGTCGTTAGGTTCCTGCAGCATGCGATGAGGCAGTGGAGTACGTCTCTGCACCTCAGTGATGGGGAAAATGTGTTGCAGTCTAGAACGCTGCAGATAAAGAGGGGGATATTCCAAGGCGACTCTTTCAGCCCGCTTTGGTTTTGTCTGGCACTGAACCCCCTCAGTAGGACGCTCAATAGAAACGGTCATGGCTATAAAATAAGGTATGGCGACGGCGCTCACGAAGAAGTGACCCATACCTTCTACATGGATGATCTCAAGGTCTACGCTGATTCACGTCAGCGTCTAGGTGTAGCTATCCGGGTTGTCGAAGACATAAGCAGGGACATCTGCATGGAGTTCGGCCTCGACAAGTGCCGCTGTGTCCATCTGCTGAAAGGGCAGCTTACCGAATCCGGAGGTTACGAGGTCTATGACGGCGAGTTTATAAGAGACATGGTTCGTGGCGAATCCTATAAATATCTTGGATTCCGACAGCTCACCGGGATTCGCCACTCCGACATCAAGACGGAGCTGCGAGACAAGTTCTTGAGTCGAGTGAACTGTGTCCTGATGACTTTCCTCAATGCGGGGAACAAGGTACGCGCGATCAACACATTCGCGGTTCCCCTGCTGACCTTCAGTTTTGGTGTAGTCAAATGGAGCAAAACTGACCTAGAGGACCTTGAGAGGAGGATGAGGAAAGCATTTAAAGAGGCCGGAATGCACCATCCTCAATCGGCACTGGAGAGAGTTTCACTGCAACGCAAAGAAGGGGGACTTGGAATAGTCGACATATCTGCACTGTGTGTTGCCCAGGTACGACAACTGCGCGAGTACTTCGCAGAACGCGCCAACCAAAACGCGCTATACCGGGCTGTCTGCACCGCTGACAGAGGATACAGCGCTCTGCACTTGGCGCAAGCGGAGACCAACTCAACTGCAATCTGCAGACAGTGGAGGAGAAGATTGCAGCTTGGAAACAGAAGGCAGTGCATGGTGCCCACCCCCATCAACTGGACCGGCCACACGTCGACAAGGCCGCATCTAATCTGTGGCTAACGCGTGGTGAACTCTCTTCAGTAGTAGAAGCCGACATGATAGCCATCCAGGACAGGATAATGCCGACGAGAAACTGCAGGCGGTACGTCTGGCATCATGACGTTGATGACATTTGCCGGATGTGCCATCAACCAGGTGAAAACATAGAGCACATTATGGGAGGCTGTCCCGTTTTGGCCAACGCAGCCTACACCGAGCGCCACAACAACGTGGCCCGTATTGTTCATCGACAACTGGCGCTCCAATGTGCTCTACTGGAAGACAACGTACCAAACTACCGGTACCTGTCTGCACCTGTCCTGGAAAATGACCGTTTCAAGTTGTACTGGGATCGCACTGTTCTGACCGACCTCTCGATCCACCACAACCGCCCAGATATAATGGTTTACGACAAGAGCGACCGCAGTCACCATCATCGATGTCGCTATTCCACTGAACCAGAATCTGGAGGAGACCCACGGTCGCAAAATATGCAAGTACCGACCATTGGCCGTGGAGCTCAAGGAACTGTGGGGGCTAAGGGAGGTCCCAAGAATTGTTCCAGTCGTTCTCTCTGGAACTGGAATTGTCCCGAAGACACTTCTGGAAGCGCTAAAGGTGTTGAATATGGAGAAGGAATTGGCCGGCATCCAAAAGTCGGTCATCCTTAGCACCTGCGCGATTGTCCGACAATTTCTCGGTCAGGACTGAAACAGCACGAGCATGCAGATACGTGCATTCCGCAGAGCCTAGTCCCCCTTTGGCATTCAGAAGCCCGGGGGCAGGTGAAAATTCTGGCTAGGTTCGCCTAGTTAAGAAGTGAGATAAGTCTGCCAAAAAAAACATAACCAAACAACATACTCGATATCATGACATCCTAGACCACAATTACACAAATTGTTAGTAGTGAGACCTACATGATAAAAACATGAATTGAGCACGAATTGATTGGACAACATACAATATAATATAAAATTAATGCCTATCATCGGTAAATGGAGAATACTTCATTTTATGCATCAACTCACATTATGAGCTAACGCCCGATTCAGGCAAAAAGATTGCTCGTTGCGTCGGGGAGGAAGCGAGTGGATAGTGCAATCGAAAGAAAACAAAGCCAATTAAATCGTCAAATTGTTAACTTTTTTTACTATATTCACTGTTCACGTTTCGAGCTAAAAAAAATCTGGATAAATTCTGGATAAATTTCCTGTCTAATGATATATAACACAATATATGTCGCAATAATCATTTTGAGTAATATGTGTTTGAAAACTCTTAATAAATCGTTACATTTTTCGTAGAGTGACACCCCTATATAAAAATCAAAGACATAGTCCCATGTCAAAAGCACCATATCGGATATTTCAAGAGATAGAAAAAAAACTTTGTTCTACAAAGATGTCTCGAATAATTGGGACTACAACATAGTCGAACTATATTTACCTCTATCTATAAGATAAGAAAGTTAGATTTTTCATTTCATCGAAAATTTTGATCACCCTATTTTGGATAACATAGAAATGAGCGCTCTAGCGTATGTAACAACTCTGTCGAAGAAAGTTTTTGTCTAGAGAGCTCAACAGTTATGAGCTCTAAATGGTAATTTCCACTTAAATCCATCTCCTGGACCATTGTGCAACGGGTAACCAATAGTGTCAATATGCTTCAGAGTAATTTCACCCCAAATCAGCCGAAAAACAGCAAATTTTGACGTGACCCTCTTTGATTCTATTGGAATTCGATTCATATGATTGAAGCTACCTTAAATTACACTTTTCATTATCATATGACCAATTTAAATTACGACATTTTTTTAAATAGCATATTCAAAATCATTGATTTAAAATCATTAAAAAAAAATTCCTAACTCAAAATCCAGATGTCTCATTAAAATACGATGTTTGACACAGTTGTTGTGAAATTAATCAACTATTCACGAGAATTTCAATACTTTGTGAAATCATGATCATTTAAGAAAAGTAACTTAAGAAATGGAATCCACATTAAAAACTATATATATAGTGATTTATACAATAAAACGTCATATATAGTTAGCATTTTTCATCAGTGCATTTGAAATTTTATTTTTCCTAAATATTCCATTAGTTTTCCAACAATTTTGTCAAGCATCATATTTTAATCAGAAATCTGAATTTAGAGTTACGATTTTTTGAAATAAAGATCAATGATTTGAAATAGGCCGTTTTGAAAAATCAATCAGCCGTAAATTAAATTGGTCATATGATGATGAAAATTGTGATTTTGGGTAGTCTCCATCATAAGTGCAAAGTTTCAAAAAAACGGAGAGGGTCCGGTAAGCGGCCGGCTGATTTGAGGTTGAATTGCTCGTTTAACAAAATTCGAATAATATTTGTACGATAGATGGATGAAGTGATCAATATATTTGTAAACAACGAAACGAAAGTCCTGCTTTTGTTCTTTGTTTTGATTTGACTGTTTTTCCCGTGCCAACGAAACATCCAAGGATCGGCGACGGGACTCCTGGTTCTTCTCAAACTCCGATAGCAACACCATCGCAATAAGCAATGATTCCAGCTGTTCGTTATGTCTCCAACCTCATAAAGTAACGGAACGCACAACTAACAGCTCAATGGAGGTCCCCAAGCCTCCCGACACAGTCGTGAACTGCTGCTCATCTACTCACATCGCCAGCCGTCTCAGCCGTTCCGTTCCTGTGTTCGGAGCTGGTGAGGGGGTCTTCCAACTTGCTAACTCTGGCAAGTATAAACTCAATACCGCTTCTTCGTTTCCTGTATTCCGATCCGTTTTCAGCGATACCGCGCAAACTAATTTCAACTCCAGTAAGTTTCGTCCAGTAAATTCAACCAGGAATTACATCGAACCGGAATGCATTGCTAAAGCCTCCATGGGAGCCCTGAATCCGCTCGACACAGTCGTGCCCTTTGAAGTATCCTGTCGTCGGAGTCGTTCCGGTCCTGTTGTCGATGATCGGATAGGGGTCTCCCATCCGCCTGCTCAAGGCAAGTACCGCAATGTTAACTCTTTCGATTCTGCTGATGGACCTTTGCTTTCTAGCACACACCAGTCAGTACATACACAAATACGTCAATATACTGAACTACATGCTTACTACCAGAACGTTGGTGGTATAAACAGCCGTCTCAACGAGTATCAACACGCGTGTTCGGATGGCTGCTACGACATCATCGCTTTGACGGAGACCTGGCTCGACGACCGCACTCTCTCCAACCAAGTTTGCGGGCAGAACTATCAAGTATTCCGCACGGACCGAAATCATCTCAATAGTACAAAATCATCAGGGGGTGGTGTTCTCATAGCTGTCCACCGACGCCTAAAAGCTCACCTAATTAGAGAAACCTCATGGTCATGTATCGAACAAGTGTGGGTTTCGATAAAACTGGAAGGTAGAAAGCTGTATCTCTGCGTAGTTTATATTCCTCCTGATCGTACTCGAGACGTTCGATGCCCAAGTACAATCGGTGTCGGTAATAGCTTCACGTGCGCTTCCAGCTGACGAAATTGTTGTACTTGGTGATTTCAATATCCCAAATTTAAAGTGGCAAATTGGATCTGGAAGATTTTTGTACGCTGATGCGACCCAGTCAACCTTCCATGCTGGGACGAACGCCTTACTAGACGGGTACAGCTATAATCTGCTTCAACAAATCAATTCTATTACGAATGAAAATGACCGCATGCTTGATCTTTGCTTCGTGAGCAAACCAGACGAAGCTCCGATATTATCGGTAGCACCTGTGCCTATGGTGAAATCAGTACCTCATCATCCTCCACTATGATTTTAAAAGTGCTGACTTTAATAGTATGGTTGATGTGCTTTTAGACATTGATTGGAGTGAAGTTTTGGACAAGGACGACGTCGATGCTGCTGTCTTAACCTACACGAACATTATGAGCTATCTAATCGACAGGTATGTTCCGAAGAAAATCATACGTTCATCCAGTCACCAACCGTGGCAAACCACTGAGCTTCTCCGACTCAAAACGGCTAAGAGGGCTGCATTGATCTATGTTTCACGATGGACATGAAGCGTCTGACACACAGGGAATTTGCAATCTCTTTTCAGCGAAGTTTTCTGGTACTTTCTCGAACGAGAATCTGTCTCAAGACCAGCTCTCGAGAGCCACGAGAAGTGTTCCAATACTGAACAGTTCGCTGTTCCGAATCACCGTGAATAACGAAATGCTGAAATCTGGTTTCGGCAAATTGAAATTCTCTAATTCTGTCGGACCAGATGGAGTCCCAGCATCGGTCGTGAAAAAATGCGCAGTAGGGTTATTGTTTCCACTATGCCAGTTGTTCAATCTTTCTTTGACTAAGGGCATCTTCCCATTGCTTTGGAAGAAGGCTTACATTTTACCGGATCATAAGAAAGGCGATAGAAGAAACATCGACAACTACCGAGGAATCTCTGCTCTGAACGCGGTTTCTTCTTCTTTCTTTGTTTTTAAGAGGCTTTAAACTTTTGCAGTTCATTCGCCTCTAACTGAACGCGGTTTCCAAACTATTTGAACTTGTGGTCATCGAATCGATTTTCGCTCACTGTAAGCAGTATATATCTATCGATCAGCATGGATTCATGCCGAAGCGATCCACCTCAACGAATCTGCTATCGTTCACGACATATATTGGTGACGGAATGTTTAATGGTGTAACCCAAACGGACGCTATTTACACCGACCTTTCCGCCGCCTTCGACAAAATAAACCACGATATTACAGTGCGCAAATTGGACAAGCTAGGCTTCAGCGGCAATGTTTTACATTGGCTCACATCATACTTGATCGGTCGCTCCCTCACGGTCAAAATTGGCGAGTGCTTCTCCGCAGAATTCTCTGCTACATCAGGAATACCTCAGGGGAGTCATCTCGGCACTCTGATATTTCTTATTTACTTCAATGACGTAAATTTAGTGCTGGAGTGCCCTCATCTTTCATTCGCTATATGAAGCTATTTCTCCACGTTAAGTCGGAAGCTGACGCTTTATTTCTCCAGCGACAATTAGAAACTTTCCAAAAATGGTGCGGGGATAATCGTATGACGCTGAATCCAAGCAAATGTTCCACGATTACTTTTACAAGAAGAAAAGATCCTTTGCGTTACAATTATTCTCTTGACGATGCTCCGCTAACTAAACTCGACTGCGTGAAGGATCTAGGAGTGTATTTAGACTGCAAACTCAACTTCAAAATACATGTGAACTACGTAGTTGGGAAAGCTTCGCGTAGTCTTGGATTCATCATGCGCACCGCGAGGGATTTCACCGATGTATACTGCCTTAGAAATATCGATCATAATTTAGATTTTTGGCATTTCACACTTATCAATACTATTGTTAATTTTTTGTCTGATCCTTTCAGTCAGGATTGCCAACTATAATTTTCCAAAATCAGGATAGCTGATATTGGTTTGTCTGGAAAGTTCGTGTCGATTTTTGGGAAAACTAAAGCATAATTTTTATAGGCAGACATATATTTATTCAATTTGGGGTCAAACTGTGTGACATTGCCACAATTACTAAGTTCCAGCCTCATCATTTCAGCATTATTTCATCATGCGGATGATTTGCTGTGATTCGAGAACAATGGAAGGATTCAGTTTCGAGTTCAATTATGTCAGATTATACAGGGGCACTGGATTTATTTTCAAATACCAGCAATTAAAATTCTGAACCGTTTGAGAATATTATGTGAATCTGTCATTCTTGAAATGAGATTCTTTTAAGCATTGAAAAGGTATCAAGGAATTATTTTCATTCATATTATAATGATATGAAATTGCCCTCAGGCGTGGTAATTCAATACAGTATCTTTCTTTCACGCCTAAATCAAGCCCACATAAATGTCGACAGTGTATCTTCGAAAACACCAATTGCTTAGGAATAGATAGATAATAAGCGAAAGAAAGATTGAACATTCTACAAGTGCGGACCGGAGAGTTTTTCTTATGAAGGCTATTATCACAGCGGTCATTACCAACCACTTTATATATTTATTACAGATTATTTTTAATAATGAAATGTACAAAAATCAGGAATAATCAGAAATTGAGTGCTTGTCAGGATATCAGGGAACGTGCCGAAAAATATGGGAAATACTGAAAAACCAGGAAGGTTAGCATCTCTGTTTTCATTTGTTATAAAATAGTAATCAACAATGAGAAAATTCGTAACGCTTTACAATTTTTCATAAAAGTGGATATATTAGGCTGTCAAAAAAGTCCTGCGGTATTTCCGCGAGGTGTCGTTGTAAGCGCGTAGTTCTAGTTGTATACATTGTATCGAGTCATACTATAGCTTGTTGGAAAGGTATTTTTGCGCGCTATAATATAGTCCTTGACAGTGTTTTGTTTGGTTAAGTCGTTCGTGAGTTATAGTGTCGCAAATATGGAGCAAAATAAAGAGAAAATCCGACATATTTTACAGTACTACTATGACAAAGGCAAAAATGCATCTCAAGCTGCCAATAAAATTTATGCAGTTTATGGACCCGATACCGTTTCCATTTCCACCGCACAACGATGGTTTCAACGTTTTCGTTCTGGTGTAGAGGTCGTCGAAGATGCGCCACGCTCCGGAAGGCCTGTCGTCGAAAATTGCGACAAAATCGCTGAATTAGACGAGAAAGACCGGCATAGTAGCAGCCGTAGCATCGGCCAAGAGCTGGGGATAAGTCATCAAACCGTTATTAACCATTTGAAGAAGCTTGGATTCACAAAGAAGCTCGATGTATGGGTGCCACACACGTTGACGCAAAAAAACATCTTTGACCGTATCGACGCATGTGAATCGCTGCTGAATCGCAACAAAATCGACCCGTTTCTGAAGCGGATGGTGACTGGCGATGAAAAGTGGGTCACTTAAGACAACGTGAAGTACAAACGGTCGTGGTCGAAGCCCGCTGAAGCGGCTCAGACGGTGGCCAAGCCCTCATTAACGGCCAGGGAGGTTCTGCTGTGTGTTTGGTGGGATTGTCAAGGAATAATCTATTATGAGCTGCTTCCCTATGGCCAAACGCTCAATTCGGACCTGTACTGCCAACAACTGGACCGCTTGAAGGTAGCACTAATGAAGAAGAGGCCATCTTTTGTAAACAGAGGCCGCATTGTCTTCCATCAGGACAACGCCAGGCCACATACTTCTTTGGTGACGCGCCAGAAGCTCCGGGAGCTCGGTTGGGAGGTTCTTTTGCATCCACCGTATAGTCCGGACCTTGCACCAAGTGACTACCACTTGTTTTTGTCCATGGCGAACGAGCTAGGTAGTCAGAAGTTAGCCACAAAAGAGGCCTGTGAAAATTGGCTATCCGAGTTTTTTGCCAATAAGGAAGCGAGCTTCTATAACAGGGGTATTATGAAGTTGGCATCTCGTTGGGAACAAGTCATCGAACAAAACGGCGCATATTTGACTTAAAACAGATGATTGTAACTAATTTTATGAACAAATGAAAATTCAAAAAAAATACCGCAGGACTTTTTTGACAGCCTAATATAAGTCAGGTGGCTGAAATTATGAATGGTCCAGATAATTTAACAATCAATCACACGAATTCCAGAATAATCCCAGGTTACACACGTTGATGTCACGTACTACGATACAATAAACCATTCATAACATGCCTGATACTTGTCTCAGAATAATGAAATATCCTAGACAACGACAATTTCAATCTTTCATAAAAAAAAACAATTATCATTTTATGATATAAAAAATGTAAACTTTTTTTGATCATCATATGCGAAGAAAAACACAGAAAAAGTTCTGAAACAAATCATTCATCATCATTTCCAAGAAATTTTCACACTTTACTTTTCATAAGTCAAAATAACATAAGCTGGATGAGTTTCTTCGATTTGCAGGGGAACGACATTTAAAAAACTGTCAACCATTGGAATGTTTTGTGTGTACAAACAGAAGAAATTTGAAGACATTTATACTTACTCTTCTATCATGGAAAAAGTTACTAATCAATTGAACTATTCTTCAAATGCTTACCTGGAAAAGAAAAAAAAGAAAAAAAAACAATAAGGAGCTGAAGTTAGAAGAATAGTAATTTACCATGAAAAAAATGTATCTCTTATCAAACGGCCATCAAATATCGCATTTTTTAATTTCATCATATTACTGACATCAAATACACAGGAAATATATTAAAGGTGAAGACATATAAGAAAGTATTGCAAAAATGCATGAGACCGCTTTAGCCCTCACAATCCTTGAGTTCCACGACTAATGTACTGTAGTCCAGAGAGAAAAAACGACGGAATAAATAAATAACTAAAAAAATAGAAAAGATAACGTCGTTCGGGGAAAAAGAAATCCATAATCACAGAAATAATCGAAGGTGACCGGCATATTAGTAGTCGTAGCACCACCCAGGAGCTAAAGATCGACCACAAAACAGTTTTAAACCATTTGCGCTAAGCTGAATACAAAAAAAAACCCGACATCAAGATGCCACACCAATTAACCCCAAAAAATTATGAAAACATGATGGATCGAATTGGCCAAACGGGATGAAATCGACCCATTTCCAAAACGGAGCGAATGACCAGAAACGGCCAGAATTGGCCAACAGAGGAGGTGTTCTGTTCAATCAGGATAACGCAGGGTGGTTGAGAAGCTCGGCTCAGAAGTTTTGATGCATCCACTAAATAGTCCGGACCAGGTACCAAGCGATTACCACCCTTTTCATACATTGCAAAACTTCCTAAATAATACGAAAATGGGATCAAGAGAAAATTCCGAAAATCGTTTACTAGAGTCCGGGTCAACCGTGAAAGTTTGAATGCGAAGAATTAGAGACATTACTCGATTAAGACTCGTGTCAAACGCAAAAAGAGCTTGTAGAACCATTGGGAGTAACTGGACAAGCCTTTTCTAAACGATTTGAAAACAACTCTTCAGAATTTGTACCTAGAAAGTGTGACCAAAATGATCGATTTTAGGATTTTCAGGAGAGCTTCAGGAGCTTCGAAGATTGTTCCTTCAATTACTCTCGGTATGACAGTTGTTCAGTTTTACAATTGTAACGAATATGTTTGTCAGGGAAACAATTACTCATTTGGAATGAATAAGTGCGCCTGCAAGAACTAAAGCTGACAACACTAAATAACCTTCATGATTTTGCTAAGTTATGATAAACAATATAATATATGTTCGATATATTGGGTAATTCAAAAAGTATCCGTGTTTTTTTTTGTTCACTTTTCTAACGAAATTTTTGTTTATTAAAAAACAATTAAAAAAAATCATTTTTTCTGATTTTTTTATTTGTCCAAGATTCAAATCTAGTATTTTTGATGCCCGTGTGGTGCCCCAGGACATTGTTTTTTTTTATTCTTCGCTTCACTAGCTGGTAGCTTTTTTAATTTTGAACACTTTTATTTTCGCTTTTTTTTATTTATTAAAAGATTAATAAACAAATAATAAAATAATGAGTAGTAAAAATATGCTTTCTTTCATTTATTTAGATGAAAAAACCTCCGAAATCCATGCGCCTACTCCCGAATACCCCCAAATTAAAATAAGACCATATTAAACAATTTGATTTTGATAGGAGTGGAGTTTTTTTTTTTTTTATTGTAGTGACTTTCAACACATTTCGGCTGGTTCGTCACTTTTACTTCCATTTTTGGAAGAATGTCGGGAGTGAGAATTGAACTCGTGATCTTTGCGTGAGAGGTATGGATGTTACCGCTACGCCAGATCGCCTCCGATAGGAGTGGAGTAATTTTAATAGAAATGGGTGGTCCTGAACCAAACACAAAGGCTAACTCTGATATAATCTTCGTTTTTCTCTTCTGGTACCAGTTACGAACCAAACAAACTTGTGAAAAATATGGTAGAAGAGTCTTCAATATCATTTGAGGCACTTGATGATCATTGCAATTCGAAGGGTGTGAAGCGCTTATATGCATGTATTTTGAAAAATGCCAATGAATAGTAGTAAAATTCGATTTTTTTTCAAATCAAGGGGGCATTCTAGAGAACGTTTTTACGACTCCTGCTTTTCCTTTTCCTTTTCCTTTTCCTTTTCCTTTTCCTTT